>NC_132926.1:65225851-65528881 GCF_047675955.1 Chlorocebus sabaeus | reverse complement strand
CAGTGCTCAGCAATGTTAGTTGTGGTTATTACTATATTAAGTATTATTATTATATCTTCTTTAAATTTCTAGATGGTAGGGGTTCATCTTGTCTATCTTTGTGCTCTACCACAGAGCACCTTGCATATTGATACATGTTTATAAAATAAATAAGTAGATAGCCAAAGAATAAATAAGACTTCTATATTTTACAAGTTGATTCAATTTTCCTCCATTAATTTTGAGGTACAGGGAACTTGCTAAAACCGATTTAAATTTCAGATGACACTATGACCACATTGTCTTAAATATAATACATCAGATGATCATCCTGTGAAGCAGGTTCACTGTGCACTGCTTACCAACTTGTCTGTATTCAGCAGGTCAAAACACCCGGCCCCCAACAAGTTGCATGAAGTGGGTTTATTACTTACAGATAGGCAGCAAGACACAACAGAGGCCTAAGATTTACTGCCAGTCAGTCCCCCAAGGCTCAGAAATGCTCCAGGTATCCTGCCTGGGAGGAATGGAGTCTCCACTTACATTGCAACTGAGGGCCTTGGGACAGCAGCCCACACTGGGTTTTGTACCCTGGGTGAAAACACTGAAAGTCATCCTGTTTTTTGGGGGTGCTGGAACAGAGCCCAGGCTGTTCAGGCCAGCTCCCCCGTAGCTCAGGATGTTGCACTCCCACTCCCAGCACCATCTGTAGTTCTTCTTATTTGTATTATTACTATTATTTTTTTTGAGACAGAGTTTTGCTCTTGTTGCCCAGGCTGGAGTGCAATGGTGAGATCTCAGCTCACTGCAACCTCTGCCTCCCAAGTTTAATCAATTCTCCTGCCTCAGCCTCCTGAGTAGCCAGGATTACAGGGGCCCATCACCATGCCTGGCTGATTTTTTGTATTTTTAGTAGAGATGGGGTTTCTCCATGCTGGTCAGGCTGGTCTCGAACTCCCGACCTCAGGTGATCTGCTTGCCTCAGCCTCCCAAAGTGCTGGGATTACAGGTGATGAGCCACCTCGCCCGGCCTCTAGTTATTCTTGAGAACCGCAAGCAAGAAAGAGGGAGAACTGGGTGGGTCTAAGGCCACCAGGAAAGCTGTCCTGCACTTTCCATCTCAGAATGTCATCTCATGCTATCACTGCCCAAAGGCAATACTGAGACCCTCTCGCTGGCATTATGTGGAGGTGACCTAAAGCCAGTCCTGGCCCACTAAGTCCATAGCCCAAACCAAACCTTGTAGCTATAGCCCAGTAATAAATAAATCACTGCTGGGCTTAGCCTATCTAGTAGTGTTGGCATCTGGCAATATTGCCTGGCTCACTGTGTCGAGATTGGCCAGTTCGGCCAGAGGTGGAGTCTGGAAGTAGAAGTTCAAGATATGGGAGCACCTCAGATCTAGGAAGGGCCTTGGAGAAGCCATGGAATTTCATCGTAGACATAGTGTGACCCCTCACATTTTGGGGGTGTCCCTACACAAGTACTGAAGATCATTTTGTAAAAAGACCTAGTTGTTTCTCTTAAGCCTGGGACCTTTGAGGTTTCTGTCCCACCTCTCTGGAATTCTAGGGCAGATGGAAGAAAAATGTCTTCATAGGAAAAAGAAGGGAAAGGGGTAGGGTGCGGAGGGAGAGAGAGAAAGGGGAATGCTGTTGTTGGAGTTTTGGAGAGGAATAACCACAGAGAAAATTACCAGGAAGAAAAAGAAGAAATTTCAATTTTGATATATTTTTCTACCGTTGCTACCATGAACACAAGAACAATGGAACCTGTCTGAAATACTGATCAACTGAAGGAGGGTGAAGAAGGCGTGCTCCCAGAGAAGACAGGCTGTGTAAGTGCTGGCCCAGACAGGCCAGTCTGTGGGGCAGAGTGCAGCTCCGGGTGGATGTGGGTGATGGAGGTGTCATGGAGCTGAGTTATACAGGGCACTCATAGTTCTGTTCTTTCTTGATGAAAAATTTGCGATTTTTATACCGTGGCAGAGCAAATGGAACTGTGACTTATGATTCACAATTTATGTAGTTTGACACCTCTATCATGTTTCCTGAGGGCACAAAGCTTTATTGCACTCCAAGAAGCTGCGGAGGCAAGAGAAGGAACCGTGCCCACTTCATCTCTGAAGTCATGTTTATGGCAGGTGTTTGTTTATTTATTTAAATTCATTCATTCAACTAAAAAGCATTCTTTGAGCAGGATTTGAGTCTGGGGTTGCTTACAGAACTATGCAGGAAAGAGCGTGGACTCAGGAAGTTGACTGGAAAACAAGGAAGGAAGCAGAGTCTTCAATAAATTATGAGTTCGAATCCTGCCCAGCAATAGCCTAGACGTGATTGTAATGCAGCATAAAATTTCTCTATTTTATGATTTATTTGACTTCAGTTAATAAGCACCAGGGAAAGGCAAATGTGTGCCCTTTGTGCTAAGATGACTCTCTATAAGGGGATCCAAACAGAACCCGAAGCAGCAGTGAGCCAGTCCAGAGGCTTCTTTTAGTCCGCTTTCAAACTTCTGAATACAGCAGATTTCTGTTGAAAACAAATATGATTACATTGTTTTAAATAACTTCAGGACCAAATAATATCTTGGCAGACTCAGTTGCGGTCTTAAGCACAAACGCCTCTCGAGCTAGCAATTAATTGCCACCCAGATCACAGGGAAAGTGGGGCTGCACTGAGGGGGCTGCTTCTGCCGCGGTATTGCCTGTGCATACAATCCAAGAAGGTGGTGTCCCTCGAGGTTTCAGGGCAAGGTGTGGCTGATGCCAACCTGACTTCTCTTCCTGCTCAGCTGTGACAGACACAAGACAGTGGGAAGGGAATTGTGTCAGCAACTGAGGTGTGTGGCAGCCTGAATATTCCGCGTGGTAATTACCTCCCTGGCCAGGCCCTTTGCTTCACCTGCCCCATTGGAAATCAAGATTGCATTGTGTTGGGAGCTCACAAGTTGGAGGCTCCATGTTATAGGTTAGGGGTGCCAAGTCCCACATCATGGCCTGAGGTCATCCCAAGTAATACTCTCTGTGATGACCTAGAGCTCCTCGTCCATGATCAGTCCATGATCGGGGTCCACTTCATTGCCTGAGATAGTGTCACAAAGGGCCCGCTCTCTGCCTAGCCAAGGTCCACCTGCATTTCTTTAGGGCTGCAGAAATCCTGGTCCACAGCACACCCCATAGAAGATCCCAGAACCCCCATGACCACCTTACCCCTAGCCCATCAACTAACATGACCCTCAGGAGGAACTAGACAATGTCATGTAAAAGGTAGCTAAACTGTTTCTTATTTATTGGATGATAGACAAAGTTGGGAGTGCAAAATAGAGGGGATTCTGGCAATGTCTGTCTGCATTTTGGAGGAATTTACCCCGGACCTAGCAACCCCATTTCTGGGAATCTATTTACAGATATACCTGTACATGTATTCAGTACGTAAAAGACTATTCACTGTGATATTATAAGTCAAAGATTAGAATCAAACTGAGTGCCCATTAATAAGGAACTGTTTAAGTAAGGTACATCTACACAATGGAATACTATGCTGCTATAAAAATAATGAGGTAACTCTGGATGAATTGATACGGAAATATCTCTAGGATATCTTGCAAAGCGAAAAAAGCAAGGTGCAGGGCAGCATATATTGTGTGCTGCTTTTTATGACAGTGTTTCTTAACCTTTTTAAAAATCATTATCACTTCCCTAAGAAGCCATTTTAAAACATTTTTCCTAATCCGCACCCTCCCATGAAATTTTAATACCATGCATCTTTGTTTATGTAGTATATGTGTTACGCGTATCTGTGATTTATACATAAAAAGAGTAAGAATTTTTCACTCCCAGAAACCAATTATCACCATCTTGGGGGTGATATTACCCCCATTGAGAATGGCTGTTCAATAAGAAAAGGAGAAAATAAGCATATTATATAACAAAATGGAAGGGTACATAAGAAATTAATAAAAAGGAGGGGAGAGAATAAGGAGCTGAAGGCATACGTGTGAGCAAGATTTCTCTATGTATTCATTTTTATATGGTTTTGGTTTTTCAACTATGCAAGTGCATTGCCTATTCAAAAAATTAAATCTAAAGACATATAAATTCACTTTTTCTAAAATAAAATGAACAAATAAAACAGACATCTGAGGAACTCCCAAACAAAACAAACAAGCAAAACCCCCAGCTCTATTACTGTTCTCCTTCAAACCACTCAAAGCCCCTCCCCAGCTTGGAATCCGCCTTCTGTTCACAGCTGTGCATCCCGACCACACCCCACGAGGGGACCTCTGCTCGCTAACAGAGTCTTTTGTCCCCCCATGTTGATTTTTCAGCACCAAGGGAAGCTGAGAACACATCCTGCACTGTTATGAGGGCTCTCCTGGTATGGGTTCGTTTGGAAGACTGTAGCCTGCATTTTAAAATCATCAGGGTGTTTCAAAGCAGGAGGAAGAGGCTGCAAAGGAGCTGTGAGGAAGCGAGTGCCAGCCCTTCCGAGAGAACGGGAAATGAGGGAGGAACATGCTCGTGTCCTCTCTTCCTCCCAAGAGCACACACAGGTTCTCATTAGGGAGGGACTGGGATTCTGGTAGTGGCAGGTACAAGGGCAGAGATCCTGGGCCTGCTCAGATTCCATGTCATTCAAAGTCAGCTGGCCCAGTTGGCTTCCTCCAACAGAGAGTATTTCCTTTTTCCTGAGGGCGCGCTCCAGAGGCGGAAAGGCCAGGCTGAAGGTTGATTAGTAGACCAGAAACTCCATTGTGGGATTAACAAAACAAAACAAAACAAAGCAAAACAAAACACTGAGGCTCACACTTCAGTGTATCACCAACTTTAATTTGATTGTGTAATGAGGCACGATAAATAAGATTTGCATGATTGCACCCTTTCCTTTGCTTAAATATCAAACATTGCAATGAACATTTGGAATAAATGGCTGCCTTTGAAATGAGTTTTGTTTTAAAAATGCTTCAATAAGTCACCTAGAGAGAAGAGAGTCAGCACATTTAAGTCAAGTCCTGATTGTTGCCCAAACTTCAATTTCCTCATCTGTAGAATGGGTATAATAATGGTTCACTGTAACTACAGTTGGTCTCCTTCCACCCGGTATCTGTGGGTTCCAATTGTGAGTTGAAAATATTTATTAAAAAGGGGTGGTTGCATCTATAGTGAACATGTAAGACTTTTTTTTCCCTTGTTACTATTCCCTGAACAATACAGTATAACAATTGTTTATATTGTGTTAAGTATTAGAGGTAATCTAGAGATGATTTAAAGTACATGGGAGGATGTGTGTGGTTTATATGCAAATACTATACCATTTTATATAAGGGACTTAAGCATGCATGGATTTTGGTATCCTCAGGGAGTTTTGAAATCAGTTTCCCATGGATACTGAGGGATGACTATACATGAGAATGCTGCTGTAAAGAGTGAATGATATAAGAAATGTTTCATAACAGTAAGATACTGTCATTGTTGACATTGCCATTTCTAGAAGGGGGTAGGAACTTTGCTTTTTAGAACTCCATAGAGGACACTCAACAAACATGTTGGGCTGAATTGTTGAGCTAAATTGAAATCTTTCTGTTCCATTGAGGGAGATTCTAGAACAAATATATCTCTTCAGTAATGTGAATTTGTTTCTCAACTTTTAAAAAATACGGAGAGATATCCACATGGATATCCACAGATATGCTGTATATCCATGTAGAGGATTTACACATCCAGGGGTTGCATGGAAAATGGCAGTTTTTATTAATGCTTTTGGTGCTGGATTTTATGCCCTGTTGTCACTATCTTTCTGTTGGGCCTCAGGTTTGTCACTTAAAAGTTCTGATTTCTCTCCTCTTTCCCTCCCTAGGTGTTGCTCTTTGGACCACACACTGGGAAATGCAACTTGTCTTAGGAAGCAAATCATCTTTTTTCTGCTAGGCCACACTAACCCTGGGTTCTAGACTATAAACACTGGAATGCTTCTTTCAGAATTGCCTTGTCCTTTAGCATCATCATTTCATATCTGAATTACCATCAAACCTGCTTACCTTACTACCTTGAGTTCCTAGCAGAAGATTCAGAGCTTTTTCTGGCTTTTTTGTTTTTTTGTTTGTTTGTTTTTTGTTTTTTTGAGACGGAGTCTCACTGTGTTGCCCAGGCTGGAGTGCAGTGGCGCGATCTTGGCTCACTACAAGCTCTGCCTCCTGGGTTCACACCATTCTCCTGCCTCAGCCTCCTAAGTAGCTGGGACTACAGGCGCCCGCCACCACACCCGGCTAATTTTTGTATTTTTAGTAGAGACGGGGTTTCACTTTGTTAGCCAGGATGGTCTCGATCTCCTGACCTCGTGATCCACCCACCTCGGCCTCCTAAAGTGCTGGGATTAAGGCGTGAGCCACCGCGGCCGGCCGCTTTTTCTGTTTTAAATTAAATTTCTAAAATGCTTATTGTAGAAAGAAGTTTTCAAATAAGCATGTAAAATAAGCGGGAAAGAAATAGAAATTACTCATAATCATACTACTTAGATATATAGAATGTTAATATCAGGCGTGTAGACATCTGTGTACAGTCATGTGCTACATAATTATGTTTTGGTCAGTGACAGATGGCATAAACAGTTGTGATCCCATAATATTATAGTACTGTATTTTACTGTACCTTTTCTATGTTTAGATATGTGTAAATACACAAATACACCATTGTGTTACAACTGCCTACAGTATTCAGTGTGGTAACATGCTGTGTAGGTTTGTTGCCTGGGAACAATGGGCTATACCATATAACCTAGGTATGTAGTAGGCTGTACATCTAGGTTTGTGTCAGTATAGATGACCTTTGAACAACTTGGGTTTGAACTGCTCATGTCCACTTACAAACATGAATTTTATTTCAATAAATCCCTCCTGCCTCCCTTTCCACTTCCTCCACCTCTTCCATCTCTGCCATCCCTGAGACAGCAAGACCAATCCCTGCTTCCTCCTCCTCCTCAGCCTAATCCATGTGAAGACTATGAGGATGGAGACCTATATGATAATCAACTTCCACTTAACGAATCGTGAATGCATTTTCTCTTCCTTATGATTATCTTAATAGCATTTTCTTTTCTCTAGTTTACTTTGCTGTAAGAATACAGTATATAATACATGTAACCTACAACACATGTGTTAATTGATTGTTTATGTTATTGGTAAGGCTTCTGGTCAATAGCAGGCTATTAGTAGCTAAGGTTTTGGGGAAGTCAAAACTTATATGTGTATTTTCATGGGGGATTGGAGCCCTTAACCCCTTCAATGTTCAAGGGTTAAGTGTACACTCTATGATGAACACAACAATAAAATCACCTAACAATGCATTTCTCAGAACATTTCTCCCTTGTTAAGTGACATATGACTGTGTTCAGTTACATATATACTTGAGTAGATATACATATATATGTGTGTATATATACATTTATATGTGTGTAGAGAGAGAAATGTATGTTTAGGTATGTGTATATATATTTATGCATGTATTTACTCATTTTGCTTTTATATGCAAATAGGATCACATAACACATACTGTTTTGTGATATGCTCTATGCCTTTAAAAAGACTTGATAATATGGCAAACAACTTTCCATATCAATAAACTTATTTCTTATCCATTGTTCTCAGCCTCCAACTTTAAAAATTTATTTTTATTTTTGACCAAGATAAGCTTGATATAATAAATATCCTTGCACAAATTATTTGTACAGACTCTTAATTCTTTCTTTAGGATAAGTTCTGAAAGATAGACTTACCTGCTGGGTCAAAAGTCTGCACATGATAGCAAATACAGAACATACACCAATTTGTACTCTTACCAGCGTGTATGATGGTGCCCCTTTGCCTATTAGCATTGGCTTTTATCTTTTTATTTAATCTTGCCAACTTGTATTTTTTAACTTTCTGTGTGTGTGTGTGTAGGAAGTTATATATTTTCTCATTTTTTTTTTCCTGCAACATGCTTAATATTGTTCTTTTCAAGGAGGGTATTTGTTATTTTCTTGTAGATTTGTAAGATCTCTTTATTTTTAACACATGTCAGTTGCTGTCTTAGTCTGCTCAGTCTGCTATTACAGACCATAGACTAGTCTATGGTTTCTATTTTAAGCCATACACCAGGTGGCTTATAAACAGTAAATATATATATTTATTTATTTATTTTAAATATTAAGTATCTAGATTCATATATATATATACACACACACACACACACTCTCACAGTTCTGGAGGCTGGGAAGTCCAAGAAGAAGGTGCTGGCAGATCACTGTCTGGTGAAGGCCCACTTCCTGGTTCATGGGCAGCTGTCTTCTCACTTGGTAGAAGGGATGAAGCAGCTCTCTGGGGTTTCTTTTATAAGGGCACCAATCCCATTCATGAGGACACCACCCTCATGACCTAATCACCTCCTAAACATCCTACCTCCTAATACCATCACACTGGGGGTTAGGTTTTCAACATGAAATTTGGGGGATATAACATTCAGTCTATAGTAGTTGCCCAGTCTAGCACTCAGCGTTGGCTATCCCTTCTGGCCTGTGTGTTCTGCATCCAGTCCAAGTACTACTACCAGACTAATTTTTGTAAAACTCTAACAAAAGGAGGCTGAACGTAAAAGCCTGCGATTTCCCCATAGTTTCACCCAATGTTTTCTCTGTGTTGTTTATTGGATTCCATTTGCTTTCCCATCTCAACTCAACCAGAAATTTCATTTTTCCCAGCCAATTAAAGCAAGGTCATTCCTACCCCTAAGTTTCTAACTCAGTTGTTCCATTTCTCAAGTTCTAGACCAAATATCACTTCTTCCAGGAAGTTTCTCTGATTTTTCCAGCTCTCATTTTTCTCCCTTTGCCCTTTGAGCTCCTGGAAAATTTGCTGTCTCTATCACATATTTTAGCAGTTTGGCTAAATATGATTTTATATAGTTTATTCATTCATATGTATTTTTTCATTGATTGAAGAAGGACCCAGGGATTTTTTGCATTTTATTTTTTAATTGACAAAATTATATGTATTTATGGTATACAATATGGTGTTTTAAAATATGTATACATTGTAGAACAGCTAAATTGAGCTAAATAATATATGCATTATGTCACATACTTAACATTTTTTTTGTAGTGAGAACACCTCAAATCTACTATCTTGGCTATTTTCAAGCATTCAATATATCAGGATTAACTATAGTCACTATATTGTACGATAAATCTCAAATCTTGCAGTAATACTGCAAGGACAGTATTTTTAATATTCCTAAATGTCCTTTAGAGATTGAGGCAGAGATGATCAGTTGTTAACCTGACTGGCTAATTCACTGGTTGAGAAAGAAAGGCCTTGAACTTCTGTGCTCAAAAGCAAAGCTGGAATACATAAGAATATAGAAGGTAACTATCAATGATGAATTTTTTTACCTTTTTTTTCTGGCAAAACATATACAACACTCTAGTAAATCAGAGAGCAAGATATTTAAAGGGAGATTAAAAGGGTCTTCCTAACTGTATCTGGTTCAGCTCCACATTGCAAATGCTTCATAAAGAATCATATAAAAGTGGGCAATTCTTTGATTGTCTTTGTAATACTTAGAAGGGGACATAGGTATGGTTGGTTCATTGCCAGAAAGCAAGTTTGTCCATTCGCCAATTATGAGTACTCATGGGGCCCCAAGAATTGCGGAGGGGCATGAGTATCCAGGTGTCAACACCAGAGAGATGATGAGTATGTTGTTGTAAGAGGATTTGGACTCCATTTATTCACAGTAAGTCATCTGCTAGCAAAACAGCCTTAAGGATATTGACTCCCTCTCAGGGGCAAAACTTTAAAAGGCTACTATGATAATGAAGGCTTTGAATATTTGCTCTAACTTCCTGTGAAGGGATGAATAGAAGAAGGAAAGAAGGGGAAAAGGAGAAAAGAAAGTCTCATTTTGCCACAGGACAGAAAAAGAATGTATGTAGAGGGATAGAGGAGGCAGCGTGAAGTGATATTAAGATGAGACCCCCAAGATCCAAATCCTAAGCCTGAATGCAGGTGGGGGCTCTGAGCAGTTTCAAACTTTTCCTTCCTCAGTTTCAATCCATACAATGAAATGAGGAAAACAGTAGACGTCTCTGGTACTTCACAGAGATATGGCTAGAGTATGATGCCATGAGAATACTGAGGTTTTGTAATAAGGCCAAGAACTATTATTTCAGCGTGCAGTGATGAAGCTGTCATGACTGTTTGTTTTGAGAGGAGCTCGGAATGCTTAAGGGCTGTCATTCTTCCATCATGGCCACATGAGGCAAAAGTGGGTGTCATTTTACCATGTCTTGTTTCAGATTCTACAGCTGACAAGGATATGGGAACTTGTTCTTGACCAGAAATGGTGATTATGGAGGGGCCAAAATTGTTGGTCACATCTGTGGATCTGTGGCTCTGTGAATTCTACATATTGCAGAAAGAGCAAATCTCTTCTTCAGCCTCAAGGCTCTCTGGAGCTGGCTGCTCTACATGGCTGTGCCAGGTGAGGCTCCCGGGCATTGCTGGTATGGATGAGGAGGGAGGGGAACTAGCTGGGGTGTGCAGGGGTGTGCAGAACCACATGAAGTGGTTCTGCAGGCTTCACTGTACCAGGGCCTGCAGGACCACCTCCCTGCAGAGCAGAGGAAGCACAAAGGAGACCCCTGCCTGTGTTTTTCCTACAAAACTACTCTTTTAAAACCTGAGCCAACCATTGTTAATGGAACCTTTCACTTACAAACACAGATTTCCTGCTTCTCTTGAAAGGTCAGCCGACCTGAAGACATTTGGATGTGCATCCTCTCATGAAGTTGCTGTCCATTTGCTTCAGTCCCCACTTGCCTGCTCCAGTCCCTTCTGATACCTGCTGGAACTCACAGTGGACTTCAGGGAAGAAAAAAGCGGCCTCCAGGGTGGGAGGTGCCCTCTGCTGCCCGACCCCTAACCCCTTTAGAAACAGAACTGGGAACAGAGCACGCTATTAAAAAGAGATCGGGGACTGTTGGGCAGCGTGGTTTTCCACACTCTCCCTTCTCCCTCTGAAGAAGCAGATGACAGCAGCGAAGATGCGCTGAGCTGCTAAGGAGAGTGGATCTGGACACCACAGCGTTTCCTGTTCACGCGAGCTCTGTGAGAACAACGCAGGCCTGAAGCTTTCCTGAATGGCGGAGCTTGTCCGGGTTTGCTTTCCCAAGTGGAGCAGCAGCACAGCTGGGACGCTGTGGGGTCGGTCCTTAGGCTTTAATTGGAGCGAGGCATTCAGGCCTCCATGCCTCTCCAGTGAGCACTGCCAGCTTTCAAGGACCCCGGGGACACCTATTCAGGAGGGAGACAGGAGGAGAGGCACTTCTGTTGCCTGAATCCCCCTGGCTTCTGACATTTGCCTTTTTTTTTTTTTTTTGCCCTGGAAATATTTTGCGTCTGTACGCATCCTGTGCTGCTCTCAGCTAGCTCTTTACAATTCTGTGGCTGTCATGTCTTTTCTAGCTAGGGTGACTGCGGCTGCTCTGAGGCCTTCTGATAGTTCTTGTTTACCTCTAGGGGGTATTCCTTCTTTTAAGACAGGATTATGTAGCACACTCAGCTCTATGCAAGCTGTTACATTCATTTCCCGGGGCTAGGCAGCGGCTCCTCCAATTCCCAGGCCTCAGAATGCAAAGTTTCCTGAGCCTCCTTCTAGGTTGCACTCTGTCCCCTGAAGGCACCTACCCCAGGGGGTAACCGAGTATCTGTTTCTACTCTTTTAGAAGCTGGCTTTATGAGGAAGAAAGGCCAGGAAGGGTGAGGTGAAGTGTCCTTGCAAGAGTCAGGGAGAAAATGCTGCCAATTTCTGAAAAGCTAAACAGCAATTTGAGAGTCATGCCATAGAACCTGCCTGCAGTTAATGTTCCAGGCAGGCAAAAGCAGCTTATGGCTGTCTGGGAGCATAGGGTTCTGCTTCTCAGAAAGGAAGAATGGAGAAGGTTTATCTTCCTGGAGCACAAGTTAGTAACTATTTTTGGATCATGATTCTCTCAAGATATAAGAAAGCTATGGGCCCTGTAAGGTCCCAGTAGAGACCAACAGGGGACTAATAAGGTTCCCAAGAGGGATTCTCATTGGTACATACACAATACGTGTGATGCAGACACATCCCAAATAATTTCAGGAAGTTCGTGGACCCATTCACACCTGATCGAAGCTCAGCTGGGGGTCCAGAGCCCAGGAAAAATTTCCAGTTTTCATTAGTGGGTGGCACAAAGCCCCAAAGGGCAACTCTTCCCTCATCAAGCCAAGCAGAGGAGGCCATTTTCTGGATAATTTAGGTAGAACCTCCTCTCCCTCCCCACAGTATTTCTTTACACTTGGAATTCAAACCAAAAGTGTGTTGCTTGCCAGGTAAGTGGCACCTTCTCTGCTGGCCCTAGACTCCTGGGAACCACGGCCGTAGCTTCATGCACACCTCCTGCTGGAGAGGGCTCTACAATGCTGTGAGGACATGCTCTAATCAACTGAGATTTATGAGCTAGAAAATAAATCCTGCAGCACTGGCTCTGTGTTTGGCCTATGATAATAAGAGTCCCTTATGGCCTTGAAGCTGGTGTCTTTGTACTGATTTATCATGTAGACTGTGGGGAGCCACAGGCCCCCTCTGCTGAATACATTTCTCTCGCAGTGGCAGAACAAGCTTCATGGACCCAGACCAAATCCCTTGGCAGTGTTGCTGGTGGTGACCTTGGCTTCAGGCTGTCTATCAGCTCCAGCACCTGGCCAGAGGCCTGGGGCCAGGCCAGCGATGGGAGGACACTGGGTGGGCAACATGAGGTGGTTCTGCAGGCTTCACCGTACCTGGCGAGTTATGGCCCAAAGCCTCAGGGCCAACCAGAAGTCGGAAAGGGGGTTCCCGTTTCAGTAAGTTGGGACCCAGATTTGGCCATAGGCAAAGCTGCAGAGCCTGAGTTAGTTTGTTCTTAACTCTTCCGGCTTCTTTCTCAGCCGCCTCTGTGACCACCTGCTTAAATGTGTATTCCTCCCGAGGACGGCCTAGCTGCTTTTTGGAAGAGCCCCCACTTTGCCCAGCTCCGGCAGCACCCCATACCTCCCTCAAAACATACACGTTAATAAAGTTCCTGCTTCAGAACTGAAAGGTTCTTCCACATTTGAGCTTCAAAATAGACCTGTGAAGTAGACAGACTTAGTCCCTGCCTACCTTTTTCCCCCAATTCACCCCTGATTTTACAGATAAGGGATTCAAAATGGTGAGAAGGCAGGGAGTTAGTGTTCATTAGGCGAAGGTGTGGCTTCTGCACAGCCTTTCTTTTCAGGTGAAAAGGGCCTGGATTCAAATTGAGGCCTTGCCCCTGGCTTGCAAGGTTGCTTCTTTAAAGTTTGTTGGACTATTCTGAGCCTAAATGTTTTCTTTTTTAATCTATAAAATAGAGATAATATAATACATTGGGACTGATATGAAGATTAAATTAAAAAAAAACATGGCAGGTGTTCAATCATAGGGGTCATACTGGTTGTATCTTCCACAGCCCACGCACCGTGTTGTTTTATTTTTTGTTGCTCATGTGCCATATCTTTACAGGGCCATTTACCATTAATGATAACCCAAGGTGAGCATCTCCCAGGGTCCACACTGAAAGGCCCCAGAGTCATTTATTTTGTTTCTATGCTACTTTAAGTAGCATGAACACAAAGGCACTTTCCATTCTCATGTATTTGGCAAATCACTTTGTGCATATTGCCAGAATCTCCTTGATGACTCCCAGGTATGGGTTGTGAAATATGTTAATATCAAGGCAGACAGAGCTGAGCTAAAGATTTCATATTTTCACAGTATACATTTTTTTTGTTTTAACTCAGAACTCTCTATTAAAGCCTCTTATAATCTCCTGTCCTTTGCGTTTGCAGTTGTCAGTTCTACCTCCCACACTCCCACTGTCACAGGTTGGTCAGTCCTCTGATCGCACACTTGGCACTCCGTATCGCCTACAGAATCAAGTCTCAATCCTTAGTTTGTCTTCTCGACTGTACAAACATTGTGCTTAAGTGGCCAAACACAATCTATGATGCCCACTAAAGGATGCTCTTTCTGCCTACTATTCACTCCATCTGCAATGCCTTCTTCACCAGCAACTCCACTGCCCTGCCTTCACAGATAGAATTTCCTTTCCAAAGTCCTCTCTCATCTACAGCTGGAAGCAACCTCCCTCCCTCAGAAGCCCCTAGCACTTAATTGTGTCTTTCCTATACTATTTAATCACTTTCTACCTTGGAGAATATTCATTCTAATCTACCTGGTTTAGCACCTCTCTCACAGAAATCTCCTTGAAGGCAAATTCCCTGCCTCTTTCATCTTGGTAGCCTCATGATACCAAGCACAGTACCCTTCACATGTTTTCAAATGAATTAGTGAATTACATAGATAGATTAAAAAGGTTTAAGTACAGAATAAAATGGTGGAACTAGTTTGGATGATTGAAACGTGTGAATATATTTGAAGCAATGTAGTCATATTACTTTTAAGTATATGTCTTCAACTAGGCTGACCTAGTCTTGCTTCAGCCATATCTTTAGGGAACATGTTTTAATGAATAATTTATTTATTATTAATAATATATACATAATTTATGTGTACTTTGTGCTTCTAAAATACTTCTCAGCTCTTTGGAAAGTCTTTTCCCCCAAAGTATTTTCGTATTTCTATTGAAAATAGAAATCTGGTTTACACTATTAATTTTTTGTTCCATAGATTGTGCGTAGGTATTTCAGCCCAACTCCTGTCTGAATGACCAAAATACATTTGGCAAAGCACCAGTCCTGAGAGAAGCTCCATGAAAACAATGTATTTTGTGATCAAATACTTTTAGGAAATAGTGTATCCTATTCCTTCCTCTTGGAGATTGCCATGTACTAGTTTTCTATAGAAATGCTGCATTATTGGGTTCCACAGTAGGGAGGTTTTTGTTTTTACTGACCTCTTATCAATATGAGTAGGCTTCCTCTTCAACGCAGTCACCATTTGTTGGACTAGAGGGTGTGTATTCATTTCTGAACCCCCTTCCTGCTCACACAGCACCCCCCATAGAGGGGACAGACAGAGCTCTCCCTATTCCACTCAGCTCCACTCACTACCACCCTTGCCATGCCCACCTCCCACCGTAGGCAAATTGCAGAGACTCCCATCTTCCAAGCCTTCCTAGTAGGTAATTTTAGACTAAACCATATGAAATTGCCAGTAGTCGATCGACTTCATCTTGTTAACCTAAAAATGGCAATTTCATATAGTTCAACTCAATTCTTCTTCTCTGACTTCAGTGACACTCCACTCAGGGTAATGGAAAAGATAGAGTTTGCAGAGGCGAGGAAAACACGTGTCCTCTATGGGCGCCTCTCACACCACCTCTCTGATCATCTTCTTCAGCCCTTTTTTTGGAAGCTCCTCCTCTTCTCATTCCTCAGGTAGGAATGTTTTCCACAACTCCACTTCATTTGGTCCTTACCTTTTAATACTCAGAGCTCATTCCCTCACAGTTTTGACTGGCCACTTTACGGAGACGCCACAGCTAACCTCACTCTCTCCTGAGATGCAGCCCTACATTTTACACTGCCAAGGAGGCACTACCATAGTCTTACAGAAAGGAAAAGAATGCAATGGTTGTGTCCCACCCTGTGATGGCCCCCACCCACAAAGGCCAGAGTGTGGATGGACCAGCACACCATTCCCCCACTGGAGACATGGCTGAGGCCCCTGCTCCCCTACTCCCGAAAGGTGCCATAGTTCAATGGCTCTTTGTCCTTCATACAACTCCCTTCAGGCAGTGACTGTCAGGCAGAGGGTAAATCTCTTTCTACAGACAGGAAACTGAGGCACTGAGGAGTAAAACACCTATTGAGCATAGCAGACAAGGCAAGAGCCTTACTCAAGCCTAGAGCTCAAGCAGTATTATCAGCTTGGATTTAAAAAAAAAAACCAGAATGAATTAAAAACCAGCTCTCTTGTTGGTAATGGCATAATTATCACGTGATCATATGATCACTACCTGCAATATGATATGAGGGGCCCCAGGAGACCGCGAGGCCTTGCCCAGTGGGGAATGGGTTCCATAAGCAAGTGGAGAAATCATGCTGGACACGTCAGAACACATTTCTGGCTTCAGCTACCTGAGGAATGAAATATTCTCATATATGTAGTGGTCATATTTTATGCAACGGATGCTGTTTTGAGGGCCTTGCATAACTCAAGACAAATTTTCCCATAGCAATAAATGTAAAGTTGGATGTGTTCCAGAAGAACATAAATCTCTAATTATTGTGTTGCCTTTTTGCTTTAAAGCTGCTTTTTATTTTCTTAGCATTATTTTTAATAATTTGCAGAGCCTTTTCCCACATTAACAGCACATCAGAGAGTGAGGATGGGCTTCATTATGGTGTTTTACCACATGTAACTTCCTTCGCAAAGATTTTGATTTGGGAGAGATTTTTACCAGCTTTAGCATGAACATCCGCATTCAGGAGTCTTTTAGATGATACCACTCTAATAGATTTTTAAAAGATAATAAATTATATCAGTAAAGATTGTAATATTAGCAAAATTATCACACAGATACTAATGAATTCTTTGGTATATGTAAACAGTAACAAGATTCACAGATGACAGAGCCTGGAAAAGGATGGCTGGCATTTCTGTGACCTAACACATGGGAAAAGTATATACTGTTTCCAAGACCTTTTCCAGTCTTGGAATTCTGCAATTCTTGATGGATTTTTTTTTTTTAAATTTTGGAGGATTGTCATTGATTCCAATTCTGTGTATAATATGAGACTTTACCAATACTATTCTCTATGGCATGGCTTCAGAACTGCACAATTAACATTTTTATTCAGTGTGACCATGCTGTGCTAAGAGGGTCCCATGTGCCCTACCAGTTGGTCTCCATTGACAACAAGGCAATGAAAACCAATAAACTGCCTCTATTCTGCCCCCACTGCAAAACACCTAGGCGGGATATTTTAAGTGTGTGGATTCCCTGAATAGCTCTAGGGCAGGGGCTCTCAAAATGTGGTCCCTGATCAGCAACATTAGCGCCCACTGCAGGTCTGGTTGCAGTGGAGATTCTGATTTAGTACTGCCGAGGTGGAGCCTGAGAGATTCTGCCTTCCTCATAAGCCCTCAGGGGATGCAGATGCTGCTGGTTCACGGACCGCACTTTGAGTAGCAAGGCTGTGGAGTGCTTTGGGGGCCCTTCCCTGCCTCCCATAGCTCTTCACTTACTTGCAAGTTCCTAAATCTACCTTTACTGTACAATTAAAAAAACAGTTTAATGCAGCTGAAGTAACAGTATCAGTGATGAATCCTTCCTCAGGACAAAATAACCATGACTTGCAAAGCACACTCTCTTTTCGATGGTGGAGGGAGGATGAGGGCCCTGACTTCTGCCTGGGCGAGAAGCTAGATAAAGGAGTCTAGGTAAGCTGGAATTGCTTTTGAAGACTTGACTGATCATTCTGTGCAGGGCCGGCCGAACACATACTAGGGACCACTGCAGCTTAGAATGTCTCAAGTTTCATGCTGCTTTTGTTATTTAATATGTCTGACTTCATATAAAGGAGCTTTGTTTAGGGGTGTGAGCTAATTGAGCATCAAGGTATATGATATAGACATTGCCCTCAAGGAATGTAATGAAATTTTTAACTGTTTCCAGAACAAGACTGAAGTAAACGAACTCTATTCAGGAACCACGGCGATTTGTTTTCCGTTTTTAAGTACTTTTTCATTCTAGACAGAGAAGTTGAAAATCATGAAGGAGCATGCTTTCTTCTCCAAAAGCCATGGGTCCATTCCATGTCAGAATATATTCAGCTTCTTGGGGAAATGAGATGACAACTAATTTTCACATAAAATTCATTCTGTTATTCACACAAAGTCCAGCAGGCAATATGCAGTGACGAAGTAGCTGTGTGTGGGATTACTGAGATTGATTTTTCTTCTTTAAACATTCCTTTAACTGTGGATTTAATGATGTTTATACAGTAAAAACATTCATTTTAGAAGGCCAAATAATCTCTGAACTGTTTCTATTGTGCATTGTATTGGTAGGGATAGAATAAGCTCATTATTCCCATACAGTCAGGAGAGCGGAAAGTGATTAAACCTTTTGATAAGAAGATAAATGATAGGAAATCCATCTGAAAGCCCACACTGCCCCAGTCAGAGTTTCCACAGGAGCTAGCACAAAGCCTTCCTTCTGTGCAGGGCGCCCTGGGCAGCCTCGTCCTTCCAGCTGTTGTCCCACGTTGGCTGTGACACTCTTAGAGATTCACACCTGGGGCTGTAGTGTTTTCCCAGGAGGACCTGGGAGACTAGGCCAGGCTCCTTGCTATGCTCCACTTCAATACTCATCACTCTTGGAAGGATTTGTTGAATGTGTGCTTCCCTGGTGCTATGTACTCCCAGATGTCAAAGACTGTGTCTCATCTGCACAGTCTGCCACACGAGGGTATTTGCTGGATGGATGGATGGATGGATGGATGGATGGATGGATGGATGAATGGAATGCATAGAAGGACAGACAGATGGACAGACAAATGGAAGGAAGGATGGATGGAACCTTATCAAGCTTTAAAGAAGTCTTCATTGAATGTTTGGCCCTAGGCCAGACCTCTAGTTCTAAGGCTGGTAATTGGTAAGCTTGGATGTAGTCCTGCCTTCTCATTAGACTAGTAAGCTGCATAACTCCCTTGCCCCACCAAGGCATAGGCTTCTCATTGGGGAAGTCAGGGGAAGCCCATCTTTCTCAGGAAGTTTGTGTGAACACAGTGATTTATGTAATGATGCATTGAAAATTATATCCATCCATCCCTATGCTCTCAAACAGTTTGAACCACCTTCAGCGTGTCCGTTTCTGGCCCCAGAACTTTCATTCAGGGCCTTGAAGGCACTCAGGGCACGCGGACCCTCCAGCTCCCAACTCCCTCTCACTTCATCTCAGGCCATGGCAGAGCAAGGTATGAACTCCCAATCCCAAGTTTAATCTCCATTAAGCAAGGAGTTGAGTTCAGAAATTACGAAAATCCCTCTCTGTTTGTGTCAGAGCACACCTGCCCACCATTGCTGTGCTTTCACTCTTCCGGTAAGGGATTGAGGGATTCGACTTGGGACTGGCCAACCACCAGGATGAACTGGCGCTTCACTGAAGCTTCAAAGTTTTGTGTAGCAAGGATACAGATTTTTAAAAATCTGGTTGTCATTTCTCTAAGGAAAACCTTTTTCTTTTCTTATGTACAAGAAAATAAACAAAACAAGAGAAAATCACCAAACTTCACATTAGAATTTCTTTTGTTGTTTGTTTATATTTAATTCTGTTTTATTTTAAGTTCCGGGATACACGTGCAGGACGTGCAGGTTTGTACATTAGACTTTCTACTTACGCTCTTGATCTCTTGTCTGACAAATTAACAACTTCGTCACTTCCACAAGCCTTATTAAGCTCTCTTTACTTTTGGAATTAATTGTGATAGGTTGACAAAACTCCAGAGAGCATTGAAGAATAGATTTGACTCTATTGCCAGCTTACTCTAAATTTGTCTCACTCATGTGAAAGCAATGGCACTTTGTAATCTGGAATCAGGAATTTATCAAATTAGAGCTTTCTCTAGTGTCAGAGTAAATTAGAGCACAAATGATTTCTTTGAATAATACTAATAAAATGAAGCTGATGGTTCCATTTGCCGTCTTGTATATGAAATGATCTGTTTACATGAGTTTATTTTTAGCAGACTCTTTACCGAAGAGTTCAGGATAAATTCAGTGTTTGGGCCTAAATTTACCCTATTTATACTGGCTAGCACATTTTAAAAGAGATACATCAATGAAATTACTTTGTGCCTACGCAAATCTTTGGTTTAGGAATCAAAAGATGTAAGTTCTAATCCTGGTTTTGCCATTTACTTACTGGCTCTACGTCCAGAGGAGACATCTGCTGTTTTTGCCTGTCTATGGCCCTCCTCCCTGTTTCCAAGTAACAATAGCTCTTTCTCACTCCTGGTCCATGTTTTCTTTGGAGCTGATTCCTCCGGCCTTAGGGACATTCAGGGTCATGGTGATTAGTTTAGCACTGGACAATGCAATTTAATCTAGGTTAATGAAATTTAATCTGTGACTTTCACTGGAACTATAGAGAAAAGTACTTAATTTCACTGAGACTACCCAGTTAGTTAGACTATAAGGCTAGAGCCTCTGGTCACCATTTTTTGTCACCTCATAGAAAGGCAAATGCATTACTAAGAAATGGAGAAATATACATTTTGGACATTAATTGAGCACCTGGCTGCAGCCATACCTGCAACGAGTAATGCTTGGGCTTTCCCAATGTTAATAAATGATCCCTTTCCTCTCCAGTTTTCTTTTGTTCTCCCTCCTTTTTTCCCCTCCTTCCTTCCTTCTTTCTTTCCTTCCTTTCTTCCTGTTTCTGGCTTAGTTTTGTCATTTGCAATCAAAAGAATAGTGACCTTAGTAAATGCCTTAACCTCTCTGTACTTTAGTATGTAATTGATAAAATGAAATGAAATTTTTTTTTGGTCTAAGAGTATTTATGACTCAAATATACATTCTAGTGAAGCACTTTTGGAAGTATATTTGTTCCGGGACACCAACTAAACATTCAGGGACTGGAAAGAGGCAACACATCTCCAAATGTCTCTCAGCTATGCCTCTAGGATCAGTGACTTCATTGTCATCATGGGCCATCTCATGTGTCCAGCTGGTTTGTGAATTGACAAAATGCTGTCACCAAATCACATCTGTACCAGAGGGTGGTACCTTAATCACTGCTAACACACTGCTGTCCCTGAAGAGGAAGTAACTGGTACACTGAATGACTTGAGCTCGGGAGAGTACAGGCAGGTAACAATTTTATTCTTTCTCACTGTAGATAATTTTTCCCCACTCATGAGATAAATGATCAAGCAAGTCCCATGGTTTTTCCTGTCATTCTTAGATAAGAAAAAGTTCTCAGGCCACTTTAAGTTATAACAATAGCTTAATTTCAATAATTAAAATATTCAGTCTGCCCTAATCATTAACACTTCCAACTTTATGCAAACCTTAAATCTTCTCTCTCCTCCCACCCTGGGCCTGAGCAGTGGGGGAGGGAGAATGGTTGGCTTCTTCTCCATTCCCCCTCTGCCTTGTCCTTCTCCTCCTCCCTACATCACCAGGCTGCTTCAGGCTCCTGCGGGGCTTTGAGATGGTGGAGAGGAGAGGTAAGGAATTGGAAACTTTGTCATATTTGACTTCCATAGCCATAACCCACGTTGTTACCTTCTGGTTGGACAGATTCCCAATGGAGACCTTTCGGTTGGTCTCTGTGGGGGTCGTTCTCTTCTTTGGAAACTTTAACTGCAATGGAAATCACCTTTCCTCCTTTAGCCCTTGCTCATTCAGCACTCCACTGGACCTGTTGGGTCCCATCTCCCTTCCAGGTGGTCCATATGAGACTGGTCTAAGATTTTGCCAAGCCAGCTCCCTTCCTAGGATCCCACATCTAATCTTTGAAAAACTGCCATTGAGGAAGTGTAATTGGCCCTCAATCCACTCTCTCTACCCTGCCACCCTGTTTCAGCAAGCTTCCTGCCTGTGGGCTTCTTCAGGTGTGAGTCTGACCCCACCTACTGAAGGGGACACAGGTCAAGCTCTCCAACTGGTTCTTTTAAAGCCTATCTCAGCTGGATTGAAAAGAGGGGAGTCACCCTTCCTTCTCAACCCCAATGCATGGAGAGAGCATTTGTCCAGAAGACTCAGAGCACACTCTCAACTCTCTTGGAAGGAAGGCAGCTTCCTTAACCCCAACCACGTTACAGCCTCCAGGCAGATTATGGCCAGGGGACAAAACAAAATAATGGCTGCCATAAGTGGTCTAGAATTTCACTTTGGATTGGGGCTTTCTTGGCTTCTAATGTTCACTGATATTTCTCAGTCTCTGGAGCCTCAGTCAAAACTGAAACACAGTGAGTCTCATTTTAATATCCCAGTCCATGCCTCATGGTTCATGTCAGAATTTTCTGGCTCTGCTTCTACCTGTAAATGGAAAGTTCTGGGTGGAGGAATCTCCCATCCCATCCTTGGGATATTCCCCAAATCATCTCTGTCCAGGAACAAAGAGGATCTAGGCCACAGTGGTTCTAGGAATGAGAAGCATTTACCTTCTACAGGACTATTTCTTCAGATGCATTTTCCTGTGTTTGGGAGAATTTCAGTCACATCTGATGGGACTTCTAGCTAATCTTACTCTAACATAAATTATTGGTCCTAACACTTTCATAAGTCAGACTCACAAAAGGAGGCCCAGAGAGGTTAAGTAGCTCTCCCAAGGTCACACAGCAGAACCGTGGCAAGAACCCAAACCACAACCACCAGTCTTTTACTCTGGCCTCTACGCCTTGCAAACTCCTTCTAAGCTCATTATCATCTGTTAAAATCCCATCTCTCATTTTGCACACAGCAGCCGACATGTCTGTGGATTCATATTAAAAAGAATGCAAACATTTCCAGAATTCATTTCCATTTCCATTTCCAGCTCTGAGGAGGTGTTAACTTCAGAGTACTTCGCTGATCATTTTTTTCTCCAGCAGCAATAATTGTTTTGAAGAACTTGACACACATTTCACCAGGGCTCGGTGCTACTGAGCAGGCCGGGAGCAGTAAGGAACTGAATTCCAAGAGCCAAATTTGCATTGTGCTGCGCCTCTAGAGAAAGCCAAACACCTCAGTCCCATTAACAATAATGATAAGTGTGCGCTAAGCTCTTCCTTCATGCCAGAAATATATCTCATCCTTTGGGGATCTGTTCCGATCCTTGGCCCTTCTGTGCACCCAACCTCCACAGCATTTGCTCTATAATTTATAAAAGATGTGTGTTGCACCTGGGTGTCTCAGAAAATTTAAAATAATTTAAAAGCATTCAACACCAGCGTTAAATTAAAGCTCCCCGAATCCCTTGCCTGACGAGTGTAATTAAACTCAGACCTACACAGGTGAGTCTTTGAATACATCCTAGGGATCAGGAGGCCTGGGCTGGGTTTGAGGTAGGAGCAATTCCAGAGATTGGAGGTAGTGAATGATCATTCTGCAGGCAGCTTGGCATACTAAGGGCAGACCAGGGAGTTTAAAGATAAAGCTAGAGAGAGCACCATTATTCCAAGGTGCTCTTCAGTATAACAGACATAATCTTCTTCATCTTACTACACCTGTCAAGGAGGCCCAGCTTCTACTGCCAGCAAAGTTCATATTGGCTTGGCCTCTAGCTTCTCAGCAGAGCAGGAACATGAAGGAGTCAGAGTTTCTCCTAGTGCTGGTCAGCTTGCTCAGCCAAGGGAGTCTTTAATGTGCAAAGCACTTGAGGCTGGGATCTGAAAAATCTGCTAAAACATTAACAAAAACAACACTTCCCACCCTACCTTAGACTTTATTTTCTAGAGCAGTTATTTTTAAGCCCAAGTCCCTGGAACCTTGGAGTGCCTTGAAAAGCACCAATTTTGGAATGAAAGGGACAGTGGTTTGAATCTTGGCCCTACCACCCACTAAGTGAGTGACCTCCAGCAAGTCACCTCACCCCCCTGCCTCAGTTTCCCAATCTGTAGGGGGCAAGAGGATAATGATGCCTATCCTGCAACAGTTGTCTTAACAGATAAACAAGATCACATATATGACTCTGCCTGGCACGGGGCTGGAGAGTATTGTGAGTTTTCACAATTTCAGAGTTGTCCTACCTCCATGGCACAAGCTGGGTAAATTTATATGATGCTGAATCACTTGGCACATTTTCTTAGAGTGGCAAATCATTCCAGTCTTCCTCTTATTTTCAAATCTAAAAGTGAAGGTTGCTCCCTAAGCTCCCAAGTAAGAACATCCTTGTGCTCCAAGATAATTGAAGTTTGGATTCTAGAGAAAAAAAATCGCTCAATTTAGACAGTAAAGAAAAAGCTGAGCTTCGGGCCTGAGTGATCTGGATAATGGCTTTAACTATGTACTTGGTGGGACTGAAGGCTCCCATTGGGTTAGTCCCTAAAGTTGCACAGTCCAATATGGTAGCCATTAGGCTATTGAGCACTGGAGATGTGGCTAGTCAAAAACCTGTAAGGGATACACATCAGGTTTTGAAGATTTTAAAATATTTTGTTGAACATTTTTGTATTGATCACATGTTGGTATGGTAATATTTTAGATATTGGAAGCTCAGAACTTAATCCCCAGTGTGGTGCAGCTTACAGTAACTAGATATGGAAGGTGTTCCTGGATTCACCGTGACTCAAACGCCTTGGGCAGTAGGGTCAGAAAGTACCTACAATCCAGCCTGGCACAGCAACTCCTTCTCCTGTCTTCTTGCTCCTCCCACTACCAACATCTCTCCATATTTCCTGTTTCTATTCCAGAGGGAGAGGTGGAAGATATCAGACTGACCTAGTTAATGTCATTATTTGTAGTTAGAAGAACTTTTCCTATCAGGCCAAAAGTCAGCTGGTCATGTGAGGGTCATGTGAGTTTCTCTGAGCCAATCAGCTGTGCTCTTGTGTGGGAAGATCAGCCATAGGATTCAGGTTAACCATCTCTGATCAGAGAACAGCCTGGGTCCCTTCCCTCCTCTGTGGCTGTGAGAGGGACTAGCGCCATGATTGCCTAGTCCAATACAGTCTGTGCTTTAAAACTATTAGCTAAATTAAACTCAAGAAAATGAGATCAGGTTCACAGTCTGATAGTGAAAAATGCCCTGGAGTGGAGATTAGGGAGGGAGGGAGTAGTGATTCCTCCATGACCATGTGGCTGAATCTGACCTCCCTCAGCTCACTTTTCTCTTTGCACCTGATTGTTGTTTGGATTTGGGACAAAGCACAGAGAGCAGCTCAGGTGAGAATGAGTGGAAGTCACGCGCCGCAGAGAGTGGCCTTGTTATGGGCTGAATCATCTCCATTCTAAAGTTGATATGTTGGCCGGGCACGGTGGCTTATGCCTGTAATCCCAGCACTTTGAAAGGCCGAGGTGGGTGGATTCGCCTGACTCAGGAGTTCGAGACCAGCCTGGCCAACATGGTGAAACTCCATCGCTACTAAAAATACAAAAATTAGCTGGGTGCAGTAGCACACGCCTGTAATCCCAGCTACTTGGGAGGCTGAGGCAGATGAATTGCTTGAACCCTGGAAGCGTAAGCTGCAGTGAGCTGAGATCACACCACTGAACTCCAGACTGAGCAACAGAGCAAGATTCTGTCTCAAAAAAAAAAAAAAAAAATCGTATGTTGAAGTCCTGACTACCCCACCACCACCACCCACCCCACTGCCAGTTACCTCAGAATATGACTGTATTTGGAGATGGGGTCTTTAAAAAGGTAATTGAGTTAAAATGAGGTCATCAGGGTAGGCCCTAATCTAATGTGACTGGTGTCCTTATAAGAAGAGGGGATTAGGACACAGATACACATGGGGGAAGGCCGTATGAAGGCATAGGGAGAAGATGGCCATTATAAGTCAAGGAGGAAGCCTTAGAAGAAGCCAACCCTGCTGAAACCTTGATCTCAGACTTCTGGCCACCAGAATAGTAAGAAAGAAAAATTCTGCTGTGTAGGCCACTCAGTCTGTGTACTTTGTTATGGCAGCCCTAGCAAAAGAATATAGCACCGAAAGACAAACCTGCCTCATGTCAAGTTTTTTCTGCCTGCTCAGCTGCCTGGACTTCAAACTTGTGACGGATGCAGGCAGCCCATGAGGTTCTAAGACAGGAAGACAGGTGAGCAGACCACCCAGGTGTTCAGCCCTCCCTACAAACATAGCTGGAGGCACTGGCTGCAGTGGGGAGTCTTCCCAACCCCCTTGCTATGGTGGGACGTCAGCCAGTAGCTCCTTTCTGCTCCATTAGCTCCTGGAGGACGGCTCCAGTCTCCACACCTGCTGTTTACTTCATCTTTCCCTTCTGAGTTGGCAGCAGGAATACAAGGACTCCCCTGGCTTCTCAGCAACTGAGATGCAGCCATTTTTGCTTTGAAAGTCAGAAACCTGGGAGATGCAAGAACTATCACCTTTTTGATGGAATAGGCCCAAAAGAGCAGGTGGCAAGGAAGCCATGTGCCAAGAGAAAGCTTAGTTGTCATCTGAGGCCTTGAAACTTTTTAAGTGATTCAGCAAAGCTGTGTACACAAAACTTTATCAATTATGCATCATAAATAAGTCATTTAAATGCACAATGTACTAATTGAATATCATTTTAATTCAGAGTAATAGAGAGTAATTATAAACCCCACCCCCATTTCTTTTCAGAATGCAAAGATGAGCAGAATAGACTGCCCTTCAGAGGCCTTGCAATCAGGGGAAAATGCCCAGCAAATATAGAAATGTGAGTCAGTGGAGAGGTGAGGAATGCTTGGGTTTTTTAGTCCATCTCTGTTCCTGCCTTTCTTTGCCTGTCCTGTGATTCCAGAAATCCGGTGCAGCAAAGCTTCCTTTCTCCTCTCTGTTGAGTTTTTTAGTTCAAGGAAGGGCCAGTGGGTTTGGCTCCCAACAGTATGTGGACCCTGT
The DNA here is from genome assembly GCF_047675955.1 of Chlorocebus sabaeus. Classification (NCBI taxonomy): domain Eukaryota; kingdom Metazoa; phylum Chordata; class Mammalia; order Primates; family Cercopithecidae; genus Chlorocebus; species Chlorocebus sabaeus. Next base: position 65,502,340 of record NC_132926.1, on the reverse strand, counting down.
CACCAGCATTGGCCATGGAAGGGCACACTTGGCGTGCAATCTGTGTGCCCAGCACTGCCTTCCACAGAGCCTCCACCTTCACCTCTGTAACCCAGGGCCATCTGGAACCCATAGCCTGGGACAGCATTAGAATGGTCCTCATATACACCACTTGCCAGGTGTCTTGTTATAGTGAAAGAAAGCTGTTTAATAAGAAATAGATGGCAGAGAAATTCGGTTTTTAATGAGAACTGAGATGCTTACAGATATTCATTTATAGTGGTTATCTCTGGAAGGTGAAATTACTGGTAATTTTTCAGTTTTCTTTCCTTTTCTTAGTATCAGCATATATTCATTTTCTAACAATAATAAAATAAACAAAGCGTATAGATGTTTCCTTTCTTGAATCAGATGCCCTGCACAGTGGCTGTAGTCCATTATCCAAACTACATGGAGTCCCGGATGGTATCCAAGTCATGTGACCTGCCAAAGCCCATCACTTGCAGTCCTGTTGCCAAATGGGCCTGTGAGTTGGAGAGAGCATCCGTAGGAGGGAAAATTCAAAATGTAACCTCTGGCAAGGGAGAGGTCTCTGGGCAGAGCAGGCTGGGAAGGGAAGCCTTGGCCGCCTGTTGCAGCCCAACTTTCTGTGCCCTTGTCTGACCCTGTCTCCATCTGTGAGGTCTACTCCTTATGGGTGGTTTCCCCAGCAGTGTTGCAAAATGTTCCTGCCTGTAAGGCCTGGAGGGGCAGGGCTGAAAGGCTTATGGCTGCCTGTGAAAACCACAGCTAAGCCTCTGGCCTTCCCTCAGTCTCCACCCCCAACCCTTTCACGGCAGCCGCCCACTCTCCTTCCTCCTCCTGCTGGCTTGTACATTGGAAGGAGGAAGAGAAGGGAACAAGGGAATGAACAGTCAGTATTTGTCAGCTGTGAGCCAAGTGCTCTACATAAAATAAACTGTCTGAATTGTCACAAGAATCCTGGCAGATTGGCGTAGCAATCTACTTCTAAACATGAGGAAACTAAGAAAGACGTAAGATCTAAGTCAATGTATATCACGTAGCGAAGAAATGAGATAGTGAAGATTTGAATCCAGGTCTTCTGACTTTAATATTCAGGCTCATGTCTTGACTTCTGGTGCCTCCTTTAGGGTTACAATTAGTTCTAAGACTCTAAGTCTGTGATTTTTCTGAAATTTAGTTTTATGGTCTGAGAGTTCCTTTTGCCTAGCTTTGAGATAGACATCAATAAAGAGACATAGATATATAGTCTATAGAGAATTATTGTGTAAGAGTAGCTGGAAGGTGCCCAAACCAGAGCTAGAGAATTGGAGATAAAGCAGGTTGTGCAGCTTTAACGGCTCTTTCCCTCCCTAGATGAGGCCACCAAGAGAGTGGAGAGAGTGTTGTGTTTCTCCACCGGCCCCCTACTCTGGCCCCTCCCCACTATGGCACTTAGTAATGCTCCTTCCTTTAGTAGAAGTTTAAATGGTGTTGAACTGCACTCAAAGTTGTGAACAGATTAGCCTTTTGTTTTATGCCCTACTGTGAGGTCTACCCATGAAGTGTGTATTAAATCACATAAAACTTGCATCACCACTGTGGCACACTTATAATATAGCTAATTGTTCTTGTAGCATAGTTTGGGAAGTTAGTGTGAGCCTAATTGCCTGGTCACCATTCTTACAAAGCCAACTATAACTTTCTGAGTCCAGCCAGTCAGGGTGAGAGGTGAAAGCAAGAAAAACAAAACTGGATACTCTGAAGAAATCTGGTCCAGAGAAGCAGACCTCATTGAAGACCTCAGAGTGATAACCAGGAGCAGAATTTGCCAAATTTCCTTTCTTTCTTTACTATCTTTATGATTTTTGTCATTATAATAGGTCACTGAGCTATTATTTATTTGCTATTTTAATTTAGATGGACTCATTTTTTTTCTTTTTTTTCTTGAGACAGGGTCTCACTCTGTCACCCAGGCTGGAGTACAGTGGCATGATCATGGCTCACTGCAGCCTCGACTTCCCAGGACCAAGAGATATTCCCACCTCAGCCTCCCAAGTAGCTGGGACCACAGGTATGTGCCACCATGCCAAGCTAATTTTTAAATTTTTGTAGAGGCAGAGTCTCCCTATGTTGCCCAGGCTAATCTCAAACTCTTGAGCTCAAGCAATGCTCCCACCTTGGCCTCCCAAAATGTTGGGATTACAGGAGGGAGCCACAGCTCCTGGCCTGATAAACTCACTTTTAAAGTATTTTGGTTTCATCTTTAGCAATACTAGTCATGAAATTACTTATTAGTTATATGTTTTTCTAAAACACTCTGACATTGGGACATGACAATTGAAATTAAAAATGTTTGTGTAGCACTAAAAAATCGTCTGAAGTGCCACACTTTAGTAATCAATGCCAAAGGGGACCAAGAACTCTTTCTTCAACTATAGGGAACCCTCTGTGCTCAGGGCTCTGAGAACTGGAATCTCTAAGCTGCTGCCCTGTCACCTTCTCACCACCCTCCCTCTCGGCCATGGGTGAGGACAGTGCAGGCACCTGCACTGCACTATACCTGGCCAGCTCCCACTCTCTATATAGGAACTGCTTTTCTGGAAAATAAAAGCTAGTTTGATTATAACTTTACCTACGGTAGCTATATTTTCAGAATCCCAAATCAGGTTACATGCTTTGGTCACAGGACAGAATATTTAAAAGTGAGACGGTCCCAGAAAACATGGGGGAGTGAAGTGGTTGTCCTCAAACGGCTTGTGAGTGGAAACTCTTCTCTTGCCTCTTCACGGGCTTTGTTCTTAGGGGAAAACTGGATCCACCTGGAGACAGTTCGTGCTGTTTGATGCTTGCTGGGTTTTTATGGGCTGGCTATCAAGTAGCTGGGCATTTTCCAAAACTTGAATTCCTTGTTTCTTGTTACTTGTTGGCCTTGACACCTGAGGCTCTTTCACAAGCATGCACTATTGTGGTCAAAACTAACTGGAGAGAAGGAGAGAGAGAGAGATTGAGGAAGACAGAAAAGAGGAGAGAGGGAGAGAGAGAGGAGCTGGGTTGATGCATTAGGCTCAGTAATGGGAGGGATGATAACAGGGGTGGTCAGGATTTGCCTACCAGTGCCGTTTTCTATCTCGAAGAAGGCTGCGAGGTGGCTGGAAGAGAAAACGAAAGAGTGCCTACTGGGGTGGGAGTCTTTGTAATATTTATACAAAGAATGGAATTATTTACCATGTGCTTTTCCTGCCACAGTCACTCAGGACATTTTCTTTTGTCTGTGTTTGTCAGTTAAGACTCTTGGCTGCAAATGACCAAAAAAAGCCAACTCAAATTGTCTTCAGCCAAAACAGAATTATATTGATTCATGTAGGCTGCAATGCACAAGGGGTAGGGTGGCTGGGGCCAAGACAATGTCCTCAAGACTCATTTTCTTTCCATTTATCAGTGAGTTGACTTCTGTCTTGACTTTTTGTATTTATTTAGAGGTACGGTCTTCCTCTGTGGCCCAGGCTGGCTGCTATGATGCAGTCATAACTTGCTGCAGCCTACAACTCCTGGGTTCAGGTGATCCTATCCTCCCACTTCAGTGTCCCCGAGTAGTTGGGACTACAGGTGCATACCACCATGCCTGGCAAATTTTTAAATTTTTTGTAGAGACAGGATTTCGCCATGTTACCCAGGCTGGTTCCAAACTGCTGGTCTCAAGTGATCCTCCAGCCTTGGCTTCCCAAAGTGTTGAGATTGCAGGCATGAGTTACTGTGCCCCACCTTCTGTCTTGACTTTATATGGTGGCAATAGCACCTACATTGTTTTTGGTCTCCAAGATTTATTTGGCTCCAATCCACCTTTCTTCAGCTTTTTTTTTTTTTTTTAAGAAGATCCACTGTAGCAAGAAAGTCAAAGGTCATTTCCACCAAGTTCAGCGATAGCTCTGCATGGCAAAAGAGGAAGGCTCTTGGAGGGCCATGACCAAACACTAAACCTGGTTCACAAAGATTCCTTTGGTAGTGTTTGCACCTTAATGTGCAAAACAATTTATGAATTGTCATCACCAAATGGGACTGGGCATACCAGGTTTCTATTCAGCTTATAAAATATACAATACAAATATGGTGAAAAGAATTTCTTGAAAGACAACAACACAATAGCGCTTTGCCATGATTGAGACTTCTGGAAACACCCTCTGGGCCAGACATACCTTGGCCGATGATGTCCTGGCATATGCAGGTGCCAGTGAATTTGTCTCCCACTCCCCCAGCTCCCACCCCATTTTCAGGCCATCTCTTTGTTTGGCTTCTCCTTTCTAGCCAACTCTTCTAAATTGTTTTCATTTTAGACTTTCTATTTTGTCCCTTAATTTATTTGACAACATAACCCAAACATACAGACCAAGTAGGAAACCAGAGGGACTTGGTTTAGAATTTCCTGACAAAGAATATGGAATAATTCAAATTTACTGCTAGACACTGACATTTGTTTTCTCATAGAACCTTTAAAATAAAATCAATATTCTTCATGTATCTGTCTGGAGGAAGGGTCCCAGACAACCTCACAGGTCACCTTTAGTCCTGAGGCTTGACAAACTACAGCATTCTGTCCTGAGCTCCTCCTTCTCCATCCTCCCCTCTTCTAACGGGCTCATCTGGTCTTTGCAACCACCTCCTCTGCACTGAACGCAGGCCAGCTGCTGACTTGGCTCAGAGAATCATGGCTTTGCTGCCTGTTTACCTTGGAATAATACAAAATAAAGCTGATTTGACTTTCTCTGGTTTACCAAGAGCTTTTACATTTGATGCCCTCTATCTCATTAGAGATAACATCTATCCCATTAGATTGCCGTAATACTTCCGTGAGGAAGGCTGAGAATAAGAGTGTTCCTGGTTATAACTGCATAACAGCCCCAAAACACAGTGCCTGAAAACACCGACAATCATTACTTACCTCATGGGTTTGCAGTTTGGGAAGTGCTCCACGAGGAAGCTCATCCCTGCTCCATGAAGAATAAGCTGAGACAATTTGACTGAGGGCTGGAAGCTGAACTTCCAAGATGGTTCCCTCACCTGGTTGGCAAGGTGGTGCTGGCCATCCAGTTGGGCTTCTCTGGGGGATACTTGGGTATCCTTACAGCATGGTAATTGGGTCTCTTGAGTAGGCATTTCTAGAGATGTAATGTGAAAATTTGTAGTTTTAAAGACCTAGATCTGGACACTAGCATAGCAGCATTTGTGCCATATTCTAATGGTCCTGCTGTCACAAAGCCCGGATGCAAAGGGAAGGCGCAAAGACCTATACATCTGAATGGGAACTGTGCCAGAGATTTTGGGAGCCACCTTTTTAAATTGCCAAATTGACCAGAGGGGATCGAAGCTCCAAGAAGTTTAGTGATTTGCCTGTAATCACTTCAGTGGACCCTTTTGAGATGCCCACTCACTTCATTGCCAACTTCTCTGAGATTTGCTGTTTACCCATAGGTGGCCCTGAAGTCTTTTTTATCTGGAACTGGGCATCACATAGGCATTTCCACGTTCTATGTGAATGGTGCCCCCTGATGTTTTACAATGCTGCCAACCTGAGAGTCTGACTGTGACTGGCTCCCACAAATCTGGAATTGTGATGCAGAGATGCCACTGCAATTGTCTATGGTTAACATTTCTTGAGCTCTGTTTCAGGATCAGGGGATCTAGGTCCCAGAGCAGGGGGCACCACTGATACCTGTTCAACATGAAGGACATTATTACTTTTCTCTGGGCCTTAACCTCCTGTATATGAGGAGGTAAATGATGCTAATAGTCTGTCCTCATAATTCAGTGCAGATCAGAATCATGAGATTCTGGCCTCTTTAAACGTTGTCAACATCTTGTCTCCTGATATTTTTATTCCTGTCCTGGCATTGCCAGAGGACTGAGGAGGGGTAAGAGGTAGTTCATTTTGTGATTGATTCAACAATGTGAGGTTATAGACTCTAGATTTCAGAGTTGAAAGCTGAGGCTGAGCTCCTAGGTGCTGAGAGCCCTGGGCAATGGACAGCTCTGGTGGGGCCTGCCTTACCTGGCAGTGCTGCTGTGTGGGGCCAAGGAGATCATGGCTGGAGAGGAACTTATCAACAGTGAGTCACTTCATGACATGGCTTTTGGTGTCGTTGCTATAACCCAGTGGTTCTCAACTGGGGTGAATTTTCCCCCATGGGACAATTGGCAGTGTCTGAAGACATTTTTGGTTGTCACAAGGTGAGTGAGAGGGTGCTACTGGCATCTTGTTGGTAGAGGGCGGGGATGTTGCTAAACATCATACAATGCACTGTACAGCCCCCAAAATAAAGAATTATCTAACCCAAAATATCAAGATTGAGAACCCCTGCTATATCTGAATACCCAAAGGGAAATTTTGAACCTTACAATCTGTATTGAATCAAAGTTAGATTACAGCTGGAGTTTTCGATACTAGGCTTTCTAGTTTTCAATACTGACATAACCTTTCTAGGTTATGGATTTTGTAACGCAGAGATGACAGCTGAAATCCTTGCATTTTGAGTTAATGTCATGAGATTAATTCAAATGTTCAAGTTCATACCTCCTTGCCCAAGAGTTCACAAACTTCCGAGATTTTGCAAACTTCCATATCTGAGTTTCTGGTCATGGTGTGGTATCTCTGTTATATCCCACATTCGCTCAGATGTGAAACTTATCTTTTATGTCAATATCCATTCAAGTGTGAGTATTTTCCTTCACGTGCCTCTGCTCACACATACCCCATCCACACTGGACAATGTGTGTGTACAGTACTGTGTGTGTGTATATATATCAGAATATCAGAGGGAATTGGGATAGAGTTGGAGATTTATAATGCACCAGTATCTCTGTTCTGAAGTTTTGTTTTACCTGCTGCATTAACGAGCCTGCATGGAACCAAAAGAGTGGCAACAGTGAGTGTGTAGAGGGAGAATGGATATAAGAATAGGTAGCTATGAAAAAAATGACCTTTGAAAAATGGAATGTTCTGCAAATAAAAACAAATCAAAGAAAATATTTTTCAAACTTTTTTGAGCATAACTCTCAGGAAAAAACAATCTGACATCTCAGCCCTGTGTACACATCAATACACATAATTTAAACAAACGTTTCATGGAATAAAAACCCCTTATTACATGCAATGCTCTTGGATATTTTATTCCCTTTTCTACTTTATTCTGTAAGAATGCAGCAGCTGACTAACCAATGGCTCTGACCTCTAGTTTGAAAATATGGCCTAAGGTGATATATGTGGGTAAGAGCCTGGGCCCCAGGGCAGGTGAGTATGGTGAAGACTAAGGCTGCTGGCACTGAGAAAATTGGAAACTGCAAGTCTCCAGTATTCTATGACCATTCACTGTGGCATCAGGTTCCCAGGGTGTTAGTGGGACCTGTGGATCAGGAAATGTTTGGAATCTGTGAGCCTAAGCCATCAGTGAACATACGGGAGTTATCAGGAGGTCAATGGATGGCTAAAAGGAGCAGGGAGAAAGAGCAGGTTGGAATAAACCTCAGAGGTTGTGGTTTTCTCTGAATGGAGAAGTATTCGTGGTTTAGAAGAATCCTGATCATCCTTCCAGGCCCAGGCACTCATGGTACAAATCACAGCACAGCTGCTCAACACAGGTGGAAAATCCTTGTTGATGAATTCATTCTTTTGACAAATATGTATTCAGCACAACTAACTTAATATCTGATCCTTACACTTCTGTGTCCTGTTTTGTTTTTCCTAACAGGATCCTATTCAATCTAAAACTTGACGCTAAGAAACTCACAAGTACACCTGGGCACTGTCTGACAACATTATCTTCTTTGTCTCATACCTGCGTTCTGTATTAACACATAACAAGTCAAATGCAGGAAAGCAATTTAAAAACGGAAACATCCGAACTTGTTACATAGGTCTTGAAAATGGTTCCTGATCCTATCGTAACACAGATTCTTAGGATAGAATAGTATAAATCATACAGTCCAAGACTGGTTTAAATGACTGAAAGAGCTCTGGGAATAAGCAAGCAGTGGATTCCCAGTCTAATGAAGAATTCAGGTCACTGGACTCCAATTATTCCTTCAATATAATGTGCCTGCTTCAGGTCCATTTAAAAAAAACAAAAAAGACTGCATTTGAAATAATCACAGTTTATTTACCTTTTTCCTGGCTCCATATTCATCTGTAGCTCTGAAAGAGACAGAAACAACTCCAGGCTTTGCTCTCTTGGGCTCTAATCTGGCGGCATAGTCTGGAGTATGTTAGACCTGGCACAAATCCTGGCTCAGTCACTCATCGGCTTTCCCATGTGATGGGAAATCTACAATTCCCATTTACGATATTGAGCTTTTGTGAAATAAACACTGGAGCCTGACGCACATAGTAGAGTATCTGGTACAAAGCAGGTACCTAAAACTACTATTTCTTTTCCCACCTTTCCCTTTCTCCTCTGTCCCTATGGTAGGTGGTATTGTTATACTCAATTCTTCACCCCTCTCTGTGTGCCATTTACCATGTAACTTTGACATTCTTTTTACCAGAGGCAGAATATATTTTTCTGCCTTACTGATATTGGACTTGGCAACTTGTTTTGGGCTTGGCCATGTGACTTGCTTCAGTCATTGAGATATTGGCAGATATGACACAAGTGGAGGCTTGAAATGTGTTTTTGTGGGTCAGTTTATTCTCTTGCACTCCCACTTTTCACCACGAGAACAACATGCTTGAAGACACTTCTGGTTCACAGAGAAGGACAGACATGTGTGGGAGACCTGGACCCAGCCCACAGCTTGAGTCAAGTCCAGCTGAACCCAGCCTAGATCAGCTGAACCCCAGATGATCTGCAGATGCATAAGAGAGAAATAAGTGCTTGTTGTATGTCTCTGAGTTTATGTAGCATTATTATAGCAATAGCTAACAGACAACTACATTATAGCTTCCACACTCCCTAATAAGTGCTGCATATCTTAAATAGCAGAGAAAGTGATTGTTCCAGGGAAGCGGTAGAACAAAGTGAATCACTGGTGCACAGGAGGGGCTAGAGCTTTATTCTTTTGCTCTGCCCTAAAAACATTTTGTGGTGTCATGTACTGAAACTTCTCCTCCATCTTTATTTGTATGTAGGGAATTTCTTATGAGAATGTAACTGTTTGGACATGGCACTATTTCCTTTGAGATAATAATCCCATAATTATTGTTTATCTAAGAGTAAGGCCAAGCTGTTGTTAATAGAAAAAACAAGCACATGTTGTGTAAAATCAGATTGTACTGACTTTGGAAGAAAACGAACTCTTATTAGCTATTCATTCTTAGGTAAGGTGGCCTGATCTATCAATAGCAGGGAAACTAAAGTGGATCCCTCCATGCATAGGACAGAGCCTACCTCTCTCCACTTTGCAGCCAGCAAAGGAAAGCAGAGGACAAGGGGTATCACTGGGCACCACTCCAGGAAACTTCATTCACTTTTGCCCTGCAGGCTTGTCTCCCACGGGAAGGGTTGTATCCAAACAGATAGGGGCAAGAAACTGGAAGAAGCAGAGAACAGAGAGGGGCTACAAAAGAAGGGGGATGGAGAAGAGTCCTAGAGATGACCTGGAGACAGAGTCAGGGCCTCCATGTCAGCCTGGGCAGTCAAAGCGCTTTGCATCAGCGAGGAGCTGAAGGGGTGAGTAAGGACGTGAGTCCAGCTGAAGCTCCACTTACCAAGCCAGGTGTCAGGCTCATAGAGCAGTGGAGGACCATCTAGAAGGGGAGATTTCTTTATTTTTCTAATTCTCACAGAGGCACAGCATGAACGAACAGCTTCCCTGGGCAAGAACAAAGCACTGTATGTGTGGGACATCCTCAGAAGGTCCAAACTCTGGCTTTGTTCTCCTACCCCCAACCTTGCATGGGGCAAGGGACAGCATTAGTTCGATAAAGCCTTATCTTCAGGCTCATCTACTGTGTCTACCTTAGGATACCTTCAATCCAACGTCCTGCTGAGTTCAGAGTGGGTGCATTCTGGGTGGTGGTTCTTCCAAAGAGGAAGCACCTGTTTCCTGATCACCTGGCAGCAGCGTCCAGCCCTTCCCCTTTGGACTGCTAGAAGGAGTCCATTACAGACCAGAGACAATTCCGCAAGGTCAAGGGACCATAAAGTGTATTTCTTTGCTGGCCCTGGATCCTCCTTAGGTAATGAGGGACATCCCCTTGTCTGACAGAAAGAAGGAGGATCCAGACACACCCAGGTTACAAGTCTATTCTATTCCAAACGTAAAAATTTTTATTTTTTGATTTTGTTTAGAGAACACCCATCTTTGGGTTTCCTAGTTTTATTTCTCTTTCCTCTGTTTGTGTTACATTTGGGGAGAGATCCAAGTTTTGTGGGGCCCAATGCTTACACAATTTGAGGGCCTGTTTGATGAAAAACATAGAAAATAACAATATGGCATTAGGTATAGAATTGAATCTTTATAGATTATGAGGCTGGAAAGGGGCTGGTGCAAGTACAGGCCTCGAAGTTTGAGCCTTATCAGCCTCCTGGTACGTCTGTGTCTGGCCACATTTGATCCCATTTCTCTCCTCTTTGTCTAGGAGAGTGATAGCCAGGAGCAAGAGCCTTGCTGAGGGGAGAGGGAGGAACCCTTCTCCTGGGCTCTCTAGTTTGCTCTCTACTGTACAGTTGGGGCAGAGTTTCCTGCGGACATGGCAGGCAGCTCTGCTCTTCAGCGTCACCTTGGGGAGGGTGACTGGGGAAGGCTTGGCCAGGCTGCTTGGCAGAGTCATCCTCTTGACCATGAAATGAGTGAGATACTCATGCAGAGGCCTTGGCACATGTCAAATGTTTCCCTCAGCCCTTTGATTGCCCCCTCAGTAGAGTGTATTGGTAAAACTACAGGGAGACCTTGTGTATTAGTCTGTTCTTGCACTGCTGTAAAGAAATGCCTGAGACTGGGTAATTTATAAAGAGGTTTAAATCGGCTCATGGTTCTGCAGGCTGTACAGGAAGCATGATGCTGGCATCTGCTTGACTTCTGGGGAGGCCTCAGGAAGCTTTCAATCATGGTGGAAGGTGAGGGGGAAGTAGGCACGTCTTAAATGGCTAGAGCAGGAGGAGGGAAGAGCATGGTGGGGTAAGTGGCATACACTTTCAAACAAGCAGATCTCACTATTGCAATGATAGCACCAAGACGGGATTGTGTGAAACCATAAGAAACCACCCCCATGATCGGTCCAGTCTGGTCCAGTCTGATCCAGTCTGATCCAGTTCGGTCCGGTTTTGTCTGGTCTGATCCGGTTCGGTCCGGTCTCATCCGGTTCGGTCCGGTTCGGTCTGGTTCGGTCCAGTTTGGTCCGGTTCGGTCCGGTCTGATGCGGTCCGATCTGGTCTGATCTGGTTCAGTCTGGTTCGGTCCGGTTTGGTCCAGTCTGATCCGGTTCGGTCCGGTTTGGTCCGGTTTGATCTGGTTCGGTCCGGTCTGATGCGGTCTGATCCGGTCTGATCCGGTTTGGTCCGGTTCAGTCCGGTTTGGTCTGGTCTGATCCGGTTTGGTCTGGTCTGGTCCGGTCTGATCCGGTCTGGTCCGGTTCAATCCGGTTTGGTCCGGTCTGATCCAGTTTGATCCGGTGTGGTCCGGTTTTGAATTCGGTTTTGTGTGGTCTGATCTGGTCTCGTCTGTTCTGATCCAGTTTGGTCTGGTCTGGTCCGGTTTGGTGTGATCTGATCCGGTCTGGTCCGGTTCAATCCGGTTTGGTCCGGTCTGATCCGGTTCGATCGGTCTGGTCCGGTTTTGAATTCGGTTTTGTGTGGTCTGATCTGGTCTCGTCTGTTCTGATCCAGTTTGGTCTGGTCTGGTCCGGTTTGGTGTGGTCTGATCTGGTCTGGTCCAGTTCGATCCGCTTTGGTCCGGTCTGATCCGGTTCGATCTGGTCTGGTCCGATTTTGAATTCGGTTTTGTGTGGTCTGATCTGGTCTCGTATGTTCTGGTCCAGTTTGGTCTGGTCTGGTCGAGTTTGGTGTGGTCTGATCTGGTCTCATCTGGTCGATCAAACTGGTTCAGACCAGATCAAACCAGTTCAAACCGTATCAAACCGGTTCAGACCAGATCAAACCGGATCAAACCGGCCCAGACCGGATCAAACCGGATCAAACCAGTTCAGAACAGTTGAGACCGGATCAAACTGGATGAAACTGGCCCAGACCGGATCAAACCGGATCCGGTTTGGCCCATGAAAAAAGAATGACATAATGCTCAGTACCTGGGTAATGGGATTCATTGTACTCTAAACCTCAGCATCACACAATATACGAATTAACGAACCTACACATGTACCCCCTGAGTCTAGAAAAAAAGTTGAAATTTTGGATCAAACCGGTTCAGACCGGCCCAGACAGGATCAAACCGGATCAAACCGGTTCAGACCGGATCAAACCGGTTCAAACTGGATAAAACCGGTTCAGACCGGATCGAACCGGTTCCAACCGGATCAAACCGGCCCAGACCGGATAAAACCGGATCAAACCGGTTCAGACCAGATCAAACCGGTTCAGACCGGATCGAACTGGTTCCAACCAGATCAAACCGGCCCAGACCGGATCAAACCGGTTCAAACTGGATCAGACCGGATCAAACCGGTTCAAACCGGCCCAGAACGGATCAAATCGGTTCAGACCGGATTAAACCGGTTCAAACTGGATCAAACCGGTTCAGACCGGATCAGACCAGATCAGACCGGATGAAACCGGATCAAACTGGATCAGAACGGATTGAGCCGGATGAAACCAGGACGAACCGGATCAAACTGGATCAAACCGGATCAAACCGGATCATACCGGGTGAAAGCGGATCAGACTGGATCAGACCGGACCATACTGGACAAAACCGGACCAAACCGGACTGAACCAGATCAGACCGGACCGAACCGGATCAAACTGGATCAGATCGGACCAAACCGGACCGAAACGGATCAGACTGGACCAGACCGGACCAAATCGGATCAGACTGGACCAGACCGGACCAGACCGGACCAAACCGGATAAGACCAGTCCCCACCTCCAGCACTGAGGATTACATTTCAACATGAGATTTGGGTGGGGACACAGATCCAAAGCATATCACCCTGACATCTGCCAGAAGCATCTACTGGTGTTTTTTGTTTTCTCAGAGAGCACATGAAACCTCCCCAAAGGCCATTTTGTCTCTCCTAAGGCTTCCTTTTCTTAAGATGGGCCGTACTTTACCATCCTTTCAGGTTAAGAAATGGTAGTAGGGGCCGGGCGCGGTGGCTCAAGCCTGTAATCCCAGCACTTTGGGAGGCCGAGACGGGTGGATCACGAGGTCAGGAGATCGAGACCATCCTGGCTAACCCGGTGAAACCCCGTCTCTACTAAAAAAAATACAAAAAAACTAGCCGGGCGAGGTGGCGGGCGCCTGTAGTCCCAGCTACTCGGGAGGCTGAGGCAGGAGAATGGCGTAAACCCGGGAGGCAGAGCTTGCAGTGAGCTGAGATCCGGCCACTGCACTCCAGCCTGGGCGACAGAGCGAGACTCCGTCTCAAAAAAAAAAAAAAAAAAAAAAAAGAAATGGTAGTAGGTTTTTGTTGTTGTTGTCGTTGTTGTTGTTCTGTTTTGTGCTGCTAACAAATATAAGGGAAAATGAGAAGGGAAGGTACTTCATCAGACGGCTGTTCAGGTCTTCAAAAGGTCAAAAAAGGAAGCAGTCCAGGTGTGGAAAACTACAGGTCCAGAATTAGTGCACAGTTTTTTCCAGAACCCTCATTTTATATAAATTGGTTATCTTTTTGCCACTCTCACAAGAAGACCCTATTTGGCCTGGCTGTGGTCTGGTGTCCCAGGTTTTGTGACAGACCAGGGGAACCCAATCAATAGTCCCATCAAGGTGGCATACAATGGTGGAGCCAGGGTTCTGCCAAGGACATATGAGGGTTTACAAAGCATGAGGAAGAGGCACAGGGGGCACACACTACATGCATATTCTAGGAGCAGAAGCATCTTCTTATGCAGTCCACCATCAGGGATGACTTTCTTTGCAGCAGCACCACCTCATCATTAGCTTAATTAACAGATCACAGGACGTGAGGAGATGGGACTCAGGGCAGTTTGCTGGAAGGCTGGACATCGGGAAGCGTCTGGAACATGGAAAGTGGGTGGTAAGAGGCAAATCTGGGTGGAGGATCCAGGAGTAGGAGAACAATCTTAACCCCAGAGAGGTATGGAGAGCATGAGAAGTTGGTACCAAGTGAGATGGGGAGGCTACAGGGAGGATAATGGTCTCCAATCACAAAACGTGCTGAGTTTCTCAGTTTGTCTAGGGAGAGTGCCCACTTTCAGCCTGGGGTTTTCCCTATTAACAAAACATTATCATTTTAAGGTAGTCATTTTCTTAACTTCTACCAAGCATCCCAGTCCAAATGGTGTCAGAGAGTAAAGGAGCCAAGGCCCAAGGAGAAAGCAATTTTATCTTTATTAACTGAGTTTAGAGCTCCGAGGACTATCTCTCCAAGGGATTCTGGGAGATCTGAGGTGTTGCATGGCCAGAGGCAAATGCGCTGGCCTGAGAGATATTTGGAGAGAAGTCATAAAAGCCGTGAGACACTATGAAAGATTGGTTCTCAGGAAGAGCAGAGGGAAAAATCAATCATGTCTGGCTTTTAAAAATGCAAACAAACTTATGATATCACACAGCCCTGTGGGAGGACTTACTATATCAAGCTGCGGGTCACAATGAATGCTCCGGATCTGCACATGGAGGTCTTGATAGTCATAAAATGAAAGTGTCATGGCTGGATTGCAGCCCGCTCCTACTTCAGGGTTTCTGGCATCATAAATCACTTGTATGTTCAAACTTTGGAAATATTTCCCTTCTTACTAGATCCTTTAGACTTAGAACACGTATAATGAGCAAACTTCCACAATGGTGGGTCCGGTGAAGGACGATAAGCTTGGTTTGGGAGGCTGCTGAGGCTGGTCCTCCAGGAGAGGGATACTTGGTTATTGTCAGAAACAGAGCAGGGGTCAATGGCACCATCTTTCTTCCTGCACAGAGCTGGAAGAGCAGAGCTGCAGCTTCTTGCCCACTCCTTTCCTCCCTACATTCCTCCCTAGATTTAGAATAGGTATATTTCTTGTCCACACTGGAACCCACTGTCCTACAGCCACTATCCTTGGTCCTCAATCCATCCTTGACTCCTGTCCCTCATTCGACTGTGCTGCCCTTGGCTTTTTATTCCACTAGAAAACCACTTTGATCATTTACACTAATAGGAGCTGGCTACTTTATGTTCTTTTAACTACAGAGAAAAGCAGAAAGTACCTGTGTGTCCTTCACCATGGTATGTATTTTTAGATGACTCACAAATGTGTCTTTTTTTTTTTCCTTCCAAAACTCCTAGATTTATTCTTGGAAGCAGCCCCCTGCTGCTGACTTTACTTCTCTTCTTGGCTGTGTCTAAGTAGGAGCGCTGAGCCAAAGTCCCTCGTTATCTGTTTTATTATGAGAAAGGACACACAGTTCTGCTTTGCAAAAGAACACTGAGCTTGTATGAAATGCCCTTGTTTCAGCGCTGGGTTGCTCCAGGTGAGATGTGTTGACCAATTCTAGCCTCTTCATAAACCTGATGGGTATAAATTTGAGGATCTTAAGCAAATGCACAAAATCCAAGATCTGAATTCAGCACTCCCTACTTAAAAACCTCTGATAGTTCCCAAGACAAAAGCTAGATTCTTTAGCTTTACATAAAAGGTTCTTCACAATTTAATGGCAGCCAAGTTTTCATGTCTCCACTTGTTTCACCACAACCATGCACTCTACGCTTCATGCGCACCACCTCATTCCTTTTCCCTAAAACTGGCAGACCGGCCGCGGTAGCTCATGCCTGTAATCCCAGCACTTTGGGAGGCTGAGGCAGGTGTATCATGAAGTCAGGAGATCGAGACCATCCTGGCCAACACGATGAAAACCCGTCTCTACTAGAAATACAAAAAATTAGCCAAGCATGGTGGTGGGTGCCTGTAATCCCAGCTACTCATAAGGCTGAGGCAGGAGAATTGCTTGAACCTGGGAGATGGAGGTTGCAGTGAGCCAAGATCACACCACTGCACTCCAGCCTGGTGACAGAGAGAGACTCTGTCCAAAAAAAAAAAAAAAAAAGAAAGAAAGAAAAAAAGAAAAATAAACAAACAAACAAAAAAACCTGGCTACCCAGTTATGTGCTGTCTTTGCCTGTGGGAAGTGGGTGTCATGTCTTCAGCTGGGAGTGCCCATCTTCCTCCGCCCTGGTCTCCTATGTATTGATATCCCTCCCAAGTAAAGTTCCTGCCTCCCTTCTGTACTCCAGTGCCCAATGTTCATCTCTGTGCTGGGATCTTATCAAGGTCCATTTCAATTATTTGTTCACATCTGTCTTCCTCACTTGACTTATGAGTTCCCTGAAGGAGGGCATTAGGTTCTTACTCTCACTTTTAAATCTTTAGCACCAAGTCTGTCTGGAGCCAGTGCCCAGTAAATATTTGATGAGTAAAATAAACAGTTCTACAAGGGCAGCTTTCCCTTGAACAACAGAAAGTTAGCAATTTTGTAATGGGCACAGGTCCCTTCAGAGGCTGGATGTTCAGGGATATACTCTTCTCCTTGCCTGGCTCTCTGCAGGCAAAAGGGGCCAGAGTTCTTCAGAGGCCTCTCTGGATGATCTGTTTCCTGTTACTAGCTAAAGACAACTACATGCCATTGTGTTTGCTTTCTTCCTTTCTTTTCTTCTTGGACAGAAAGTTCAGAGCTAAGGCAATGCTTTCCAGTATTATTATTCTATAGACTCTCTCCCCCTATTGCCTCTTCTTGGCTGTTGCCTCCTGACAGTTTCAGAGCTTGTGTGGTTCTTTCCTATCTATACTTTGAATTGAAAGCTATGTCACATCCTTTTGGAAGCAGGTGGGGTATAAATAATAAACGAGAGATGAACATATGATATGGTGCACTTATGAAGCTTCACTGCCTGCCAAAGCAAGAAGTTTCTCACCCTGTGTGTAAAGGTGTGCTTCTGGCCCCTGAGATGCACACCCTGGGTACTGGGTCACACTCAGGAGGCTTCTCCAGAGGGTCTCTCACAAATTTGGGGGATGCAGTTCTGTGCATTCACTGAATTCATCTTGAATGTGGATAGACCACCCTGATTTGCCTGCCAGCTCCTTTGAGACTCTCAGGTAGGGGATTGTGAAAAGAGAAGGTGATCACAAAGATGTTAAGACTCATAGTGACCACCTTACATGCCATCTCTGGACACACACAATTTTCCAATTTCAAGAGGATCAGGGACCCCAGTTTAAAAGTCTATTCTTTACAAGATATTTGCTTAATTTTACTAAGGTTCAGAAATGTGGAAAGTAAAACAACAATGAACCTTCTTACCCACAAGATTGGCCACACTTAAAAAGGTGGAGTCACCTCGGTCAGGGTATGAGGAGAATGGTAATATCATTTGCTACTTGTATGATTGTGAATTATAGGAGCACTTTTGAGTGAATTCCAGAAATAATTATTAATATTGAAATACACATACCCTTTGTCATAGCAATCCAACTTCTGGCAATCTAGTAAATAAAAATAATGTCAATTTTAAAAGGTATACATTCAAGGTTGTTACATATTACAGACTCATTGACATGGGAAAAACTAAATACATGATGCTACATTCTTAAGATTTTTATAATATTATGAAGTATAATACTATTATTAACTTGGCTGTCTGGCTAATGCAAATTATAGGATTCATAATATATGGTTAGTGGGAATATATATAGATACCATGAGAGCAAAAGACCAAGTAAGTGAGGGCCCATGACAGTGTCCGTGGTTACACTGTGTGTGTGTGCTGGGGGGCTGAGGAGGGTTCTGTCCAGGGACAAACATGGTATGTAGATAGATATTGATTGTATAATGTGTGCTGACTTCAGAGACCTTAACATCCAAAGAAATGTGTCCATTTTGGGTTTGAAGAATTTGGGTGCTTGCACATTCTTCCAGGACCATATCTATTGGGACTTTATTTATATAGGTTCTTCCCGTCTCATGGAACAAACCCCTCTATGCCACTCCGCCCCCAAACTCAACCATCAACCCCACTCCTGTAGCCAATTCCTACTCATCCTTTAAGACAGTGTGGGGTCCACCTTCAGTCTCACAGAGGGGAGGGGTCCCTCCTGTGGCTCCTCAATGAGTGTCCCGGAGCCTGATCAGAGCACGTGGCTCACTGCATTGCATTCATCTCTCCGCCTGTGCACTTTTTCAGCCCCTAGAACAGCACAGGAAATATGATGTGCTAAGAATGTTTGCTGACTAAATGAATCAATTTCAGACTCTCTCACGGACATTTGGGGAAAATACTCTTTTTTTTGTGGCCACAAGAGTTATGCCACAATTCTTGTCAACCAAACACCAAAAACAACCAGAGTGAGGCTTACCCAAGAGAAGATATGCTAATGATTAAAACTCCATTCCCTACCCACTGCACTCAAGACCCCACATCCCCTCAGCTCTGAATACAATTTATGTATTGAGATTTTTTTCCTTCTCACCTGACAGCTAGTGCTCTGATATTCTGGGAAATATATATATATATATTTTATTTTACCATTAAAGAATAAAGATACATGGAGCACCTACTGAGTCACATTAGCCATGCAGAATGTCCTGTTTGTTTAAACACATGCAGGTCCCAGAGGCTGCTTACAGCACTGTCACTCAGTCTAATGGTTTTACACGCAGAGCCTGGATGTTAGAGCAAACTCAGTAAATTTGTGTTTACAGCCAGCACAGGCTTTCAGAAAAGCTAGGAAAAATCTTTTGCTACCTGTGCGTGCTTCACAGGAAAGGGTCCTTGTCCTCTGATCCCTCTGGTACCCTCTATATGCCCAGGTAACACAAGGAAAATGGCTTATGGAGATCCAGTATGGGCTGGACACTTTTCTTAAATTATCTAATTCAATTATCTCCCATAAACACCCTCTTGTTTTTTTAAATGAGGAAATTGAGGCTCTGAACATGTAAGCAATTTCTCTAAGCTGCTCAACCTATAAGTGGTAATTACTGAACTCCAGAATCAGGCTATGCTCACTCCTTCTGTCCTTAGATGGCACTTGAGAAATTTTCCAGAGGGCAGATATTGCCTCTGTCTGCATGGAGGCTCCAGGGAGCACAGGTAAGCTATGGACTGCTCAGGCAGCATGGCTACCAGGTCTCCTTACACAAAGGCCACCACAGTTACAGATCCCAGACCCTGGGCTCCAATCCCAAGTCACAAGGCTGAGACACAGAGAAGCTGGCCCATCTCTGCCGGGTGCTTGAACTGGAGAGTGATGTGCTTTGGAAGCTCAGGCTGCCTTTCTAGAGCAGCCACATTAGACCCATGTGCAGAGAATCAGAGAGTGGCAGTTTTTGGAGCTGAACTAAGATGGGACACTAGAGGCCAGGATGCCACAGAAAGAGAGAGAAAGTGCCTTGCTTCTTGAATTTGTAATTCTAGGTTTCAGGCCCTTATGAGAACCAATGAATTCTTGCATCAGGTTCTTTGAGATATAGTCATTGCTCAGTATTTTCAGGGATTCACTCCAGGACCCCTACAGATATCAAAATCCTCAGATTCTTAAGTCTCTGATATCAAATGGTATAGTATTTGCATGTAACCTATGTACATTCTCCTGTATAATCGAAATAATCTCTAGGTTACTTATGATACCTAATACAGTGTACATGCTATGTAAATAGTTGTTATACTGTATTATTTTAAATGTTATATTATTTTTAATTTTAAAAATATTTTCAATGAGCGATTGGTTGAATCCATGGATGCTGAACTTGTGGATATGGAGGGCCTTACTCAATATACCAGGTAAGAACCCCCTGTATTGGTTTGGAAGACAAGAAGATGGAAGCCTTACCTTATGCACATATAAAAATAAACTTAAGAAAATGGAGAAAGTTGACGAAGAAAAGCAAAAACATTTGTGCACCCTATATCCTCATAACAAATCCCCATTTTACCTAATTGAACTGGGCTGAATATGTTTCTATGATTTGTAATCAAATGAATCTTTCTATATGTCATGCTAGTTTGGCCCCCAAGTTGTACTTTGTCCAGAAGGCCCAGTGACCTGTCCTTGTGACTCACCAATGTCTTCCGGAAGGTCTAGGCTGACCTGGCTGAATCATGATGCCTATAGCCCCACTTATTTGCAGCAGAAGGCTCACACAGTAGCTTCCATCTCCAGTCTCACCACCATGTGTGCCAATATGTGCTTCTCCCTCAAACTGCACTTAACTTCAGGCCTTACTTGATATAGGTATTCTTCTACCTTTATGTCCAGAGCTCCTTCCAACTGACAGCCTGGGTCTGGGCCTTCAAGGGCACTTCCAGTGGGTGTGGATATGTTCAGGCATGAGCACCAATCACTGAGTACTTCCTTCTAAAAATTTTGGGAAAAAGATGTTGATTGATCTGGCTTGGGTCACCTGTCCACTACTTTGTTAGGAGAGTATCAGCAAGTTTAATTAATGGTCGCATCAAGATTGTAGCGAGGAGAATATTAACTCTCAAAGGAAAGATAGGATGTTGTTGTCAAAAAAAGAAGCCAGGAGACATGACGTCCAAAGGCCCACGGTGCCTAGGAAACCAGCTCAGTTCAGTTCTGCCACTGCCTGAGGATGTATGTGTTTCTTCATGTTCACCTGCCCCTTATGATACAAAGGCAAACAGGAAGGGTTGCCTTTTTCCTTTCCCACATATCCCACAAGATGCTTTTAAAATTGAATTTTCTGTCTTCAGATGAAATCCTCATGTTCGTTTGCATCTAGTTCAACCTGCATTAAAAAATGTGTACTGTATAGGCCGGGCGCGGCGGCTCAAGCCTGTAATCCCAGCACTTTGGGAGGCCGAGGTGGGCGGATCACCTGAGGTCAGGAGTTCGGGACCAGCCTGGCCAACGTGGTGAAACCCCGTCTCTACTAAAAAAATGCAAAAATTAGCCAGGCGTGGTGGCAGGCGCCTGTAATCCCAGCTACTCAGGAGGCTAAGGCAGGAAAATCGCTTGAACCCAAGAGGCGGAGGTTGCAGTGAGCCAAGATCGTGCCATTGCACTCCGGCCTGGAGGACCAGAGTGAGACTCCGTCTCAAAAAAAAAAAAAAATGTGTACAGTGGGGTTGGGAGGACCCCCAAGGCCTGCCGTGTCCTTTGGCATGAGCCTGGATCCCATAAGGAGGGTCCGCCTTAAGGAAGACCTGCCTTAAGGAGGACCCTTAAGGAGGATCACCATAAGCCTGGGTCCACCTTAAGGAGGACCATGGCATGTGCCAATCTGCTTTTGCTGGTTTGGCATTTCCCAGTTTCCTAGGCTACTCCTCACACAGTGTCCCATCTAAAAAGGCAGTGATTCCATGTGTTTCGATGACCCTCAAGACTCCCACACGAATTCTCTTCCTCAAAGATTCCAAATGAGAAACAATGGTATTGTTTTCAGTTTGAAGAGGTTTCCTCCCAGAATGTCATGTCTTACCCAGACTCAGTGGTTGTGAAGAAAGGTGTGGGGCGAACTAGCAGGGAGCCCCCCGTCCACACTGTCCTCTTAACTCCCTGCCTTATCCTCAGGTGAGGCAGGACAGAAGCACCTGCAGAGTGAGGAGTTTTGTTTGAGGCTGCAGCCCCTTCCTACCCTCACCCACCCACAAAAAGATTCCACATTTCTTTAAACCAACATTTTGCTTTTCATCTTAAATTTTTGAATAAGTGAAACTGAAGCTTTGACGCCTTATTTATTTTAAAATCAAATTTAACTCCTTCCCACACAGCCCAGATGTTTCTTCACTCTTCCTATTTTGATGTTCTCTTCACACGAGTAATGAATGGTGGAAATCAAGGCCCACAGAGGTGTCACTGCAGACAACCTTGTGCTCCTTAACATGTTTCCGACCTGCAGGTTCTCCCAGCACTTCATCCTGGGCTTCTCTGCTACCTCCAGCCCCTGGTGGTCTTGCATCTGAACTTGGGAAATGTGTTAGTTTGCTAATTTGGGCACAATTCTGTCAGCCTGCATATGCTGGCACATCAGAGACGGGTGAAGAGCCAAAGTATAAATAAAGCTAAAATAAACGGTATTTGAAGACCTTGAAACAGATTAATTTAGACATGGTTTGAAAAAGAGTGGGCTGGCTTTTTTCCTCTTATTTTATTTTATTTTATTTTATTTTATTTTATTTTATTTTTTTTGGTTGTTGGTATTTGGGGATTTTTTTTATGGTAGAGCAAAATGTTCAAATTCTATTTCTTTAATTTCTTATTTCAAATTGTACCAAAGACTAATGAATGTGTAACTTGGCTCAAATTTTCCTTTGTTTAGGGTGGGCACACAATTAACAAGAGGACACTCAGACTGCTGGGTACAAGAGAGTTTGTTCAACTTTCTAGGTTTCCACTGCGGGGAGAGGAAGGAGCAGATATTAAACACTGTTCAAAAAAATTAAATAAGTAAAGAGGAGCCCCGGTCCTTGAACTACCTCTAAGAGATATCGTATTACATTTTTTCAGTGTTTCCTAGGAAACCAGCTCAGGGTAAAAATGTATTCTTTGTCTTCTGCTCTTTGCAAAATTGTTTGAACCATCATATCTCATAAAAGGTTGCTTCACAGGCAATTTGAACAGCATTAAAAAAAAGCTTAATCTGCAGTTTGCTGCACGAATGAAGGCGATACACCTTTATCGGAGGTTGAATGCTTCAGATTATATTTGCTGAAAACGGATAAGATTGTGCCATTATTTCTGAAGCATCTGTGAAATCAAATCTTGTTGTCTTTTTCTCCTCCAAATCATGAGTCTTCTGCCCCCAACAAACCCAAGTTGCATTAAAAAAAAAAAACTCCTAAAACAGTTTTAGAAGATTCTTATCAGCACTTACACAGCAGAGCATTAATGAAGAGAGAAATAAACACCTCTCACTCTCTCGCACTGTCTCTCTCTCTCAGGCTTGTACTCAGCCAAGATCTCGATGCATGTGCTTAGTCTCCAGAGCTGATGTGCTTGTGTGTCCCTAGTGCCATCATCCAGGTCAGAATCCCTTGATGCCCACTCTGCTTTTTTGGGCTACCTCTGATTTATATTCCACTATCTTTGTGTGTTCAGTTGTTATTGTGGTTTTGCAAATGACTGAGGTACTTGACTGTGTGCTGGGGTGGGGTTCTAGTAAGGGTCAAGGGATTTTAGGGTATTAAAAATTTAATGTTTTTTTTTTTAAAGACTTCAAATGTCAGCTACTAACTATATCTTATATGTTAAATCTCTTTGGAAAACAGAAAGAGCATCTCTGCAGTATTGACGTGGTTGTGCACATATGGAATATCTGTGGGACTGGCTGCATGTTGTTATTGTATATTGTTGGAAGAATGTTGCTAAGGGATTAGTCTGACTCTCTTGTGTTATTAATCACATAGGCTCCTGCAGTGTTGGCTGTCTCTTGGTTTCTGATAGGCACTCTTTGTCACGTTGAAAGGATACCCTGTCCCACTTTACCTAATAAGACAAGATGATTAAAAGCACTGGCTATGGGGTCACCCAAATATATACCATGGGTCCACCAATCACTAACTCGCTGAGTATAGCAAAATTCTTTAATTTCTCTGGCCTTCAGTTGCCTTATCTGCCAAAGGAAGTAACAGAAGTTACTTTCCTAAGAGTATTCTTGTGAGGATTAAATGACCTAATGTCCAGAGAACACGTAGCCCGGTGCCTGACACCTGGTGAGTGTGTCATTTATGCTACAACTATTAGGACAACTGTGATATTCGCTAGTAGTAATTTTGTTTATGTGGTGCATGGAGACTCAACCTTTACTATGTTGTGTCTAATAATGGTAACTCCATTTAGCAAATGATTTATTGTGCCCCTCAATTTACCGGGCTCAATGTAGACTGTGGGCTTATAAAGGTAAAAAAGATGCAGTTCCTGCTCTTGATATGCTTATAGTCTAATGGGGAAGCAAAGCTTTCCAATGCGTTGTGTATTAGAAATCTTTATGCACAGAGTCCTTTGGGAGAGGAGAGAAGAGCACAACACTGCCAAGGAGCTCAGGGAAGGCTTGGTGGAGGCAGGATGCCTAAACCAGGTGTTGATGTAGCATGTGTAGTGGTTAATTAGTATATGCATATATAGCACATATATATATATATACACATACACATATAGACATATATACACATGCATATATATGCACATGTGTATATATACACATATTTATATGCACATGTGTGTATATGTATACATACATTTTCCCTTTTAAAAAAATTAAAACAATTATTTTAAAAATTTTAATTGACAAAGATTAAATATTTTCAAGGTGTGCAATGTGATGATTTAATATACATATATAGTGTAATAATTACATTAGTCAAATTAATTAACACTTGTCGCCACCCATGCTGTACCTCAGATCCCCAAAACGTATCCATCTTATAACTGAACATTTGTAGCCTTTGACCAACATCTCCCTACTTTCCCTACCCTGTCAGCTCCTGGCAACCACCATTCTACTCTCTACTTCTATGAGTTCAACTATTTTAGAGTCTACAGCTAAGTGAGATCATGCAGTATATGACTTTCTGTGTCTGATTTATTTCACTTAACATAATGTCCTGTAGGTTCACCCATGTTGTCGCAAGTGACAGGATATTCTTCTTTTTTATGGCTGAATAACATTCAGTTGTATATATGTACCAGAATTTGTTTATTCATTTATCCATTGATGGACACTTGGTTTGTATCCAAATCTTGGCTAGTGTGAATGTTGCCGCAGTGAACACGGGGGTGCAGGTAGTGCTTCATCATATTGATTTCATTTCCTTTGAATTATATGCCCAGAAGTGAGATTGCTAGATCATATGGTAGTTCCATTTTTAATTTTTTTGAGGAACTTTCATACAGTTTTCCATAATGGCTGTACTAATTTACAGTTCTGCCAACAGAATACAAGGGGGCCCTTTTTCACACCCTCACCAACACTTGTTATATCTTGTCTTTTTCATAATAGCCATCTTAACAGGTGGGAGGTGATATATCATTGTGGTTTTGACTTGCATTTCTCTGATGATTAGTGATGTTTAGCAGCGTTTAATATAACTGTGGACCATTTGTATGTCTTCTTTGAAAAATGTCTACTTGTGTCCTTTCCCCAATTTTTAATCAGGTTTTTTTGCTTATGAGTTTTGTGAATTCCCTGTATATTTTGGATATTTATCCCTTTTCAGTATATGGTTTGCAAATATTTTCTCCCATTCCTTAGACTGCCTTTTCATTCTGATGAGTGTTTCCTTTGCTGTGCAGAAGGTTTTTAGTTGTTAGTTTCATGCAGTCACATTTGTCTATTTTTGCTTTTGTTGCCTGGGCTGTTACTTTCTTTTCTTTTTTCTTTTCTTTTCTTTTCTTTTTTCACTTTTCTTATCTTATCTTTTTTTTTTTTTTTTTTGACAGGCTTTCACTTTGTCACCCAGGCTGGAGTGCAGAGGTGTGATCTCAGCTCACTGCAATCTCTGCCTCGCAGGTTAAAGTGATTCTCCTGCCTCAGCCTCCCGAGTAGCTAGAATTGCAACTGTGCGGCTGGGCGCGGTGGCTCAAGCCTGTAATCCCAGCACTTTGGGAGGCTGAGACGGGTGGATCATGAGGTCAGGAGATCGAGA
Organism: Chlorocebus sabaeus; assembly: GCF_047675955.1. Taxonomy (NCBI): domain Eukaryota; kingdom Metazoa; phylum Chordata; class Mammalia; order Primates; family Cercopithecidae; genus Chlorocebus; species Chlorocebus sabaeus. The sequence continues at coordinate 65,476,656 of NC_132926.1, read as the reverse complement.
CCATCCTGGCTAACACGGTGAAACCCCGTCTCTACTAAAAAATACAAAAAACTAGCCGGGCGAGGTGGCGGGTGCCTGTAGTGCCAGCTACTCGGGAGGCTGAGGCAGGAGAATGGCGTGAACCCGGGAGGCGGAGCTTGCAGTGAGCTGAGATCCGGCCACTGCACTCCAGCCTGGGCGACAGAGTGAGACTCCGTATCAAAAAAAAAATAGAATTGCAACTGTGCACCACTACGTCCGGCTAAGTTATTATATTTTCAGTAGAGATGGGGTTTCACCATGTTGCCCAGTCTGATCTTGAACTCCTGGCCTCATATGATCCACCCGCCTTGGGTGGATCCCAAAGTGCTGGGCTTACAAGTGTGAACCACCACACCTGACCCATGCTATTACTTTCTTATTAGAAAAATCATTGACAAACCAAGGTCAAGGAACATCTTTGCTATGTTTTCTTCTAGGAGTTTTACAGTTCCAGACCTTACATTTTAGTCTTTAATCTCCCTTGTTTACAAAAATGATGCACACCTCTGAATTTCAGAAGAGCACAAGGCCCCGAAGTCTGCATTTTCTAGCCTCCCTTGCTGCTCAGTGTGACCCTGGGATTATATTCCTGCCCATGGGGTGTGAGCTAAGTACTCCACACAACCACTGGGGTTACCCCTTCAAAATGACTCAGCATGCTCTTGCACCCACTCTCTCTTTGGCTTTCCTATTGACTAAGAAATTGGCACAATTAGAAGAGCTGCTTGAACCTGAAATGGAAGCTACTTACTGAAGACTGAAGAGCTATCCCACAGTCCTGGACCATGGGCTTCTGGGCTGCTACATGAGAGTGAAATCAATTTCTATCTTTTTTTTCAGCCTCCACATTCTGGGATTACAATTTAGAAGTCTGTACTTTAATACAGTGTTGTCTCTTGCAGTGAATTAGAAATTGGGACACATGCCTTGTACTCGTAGATCTGCCACAAATGAGCAGTGTGCAATTGAGCAACCTCTTATGTCTTGGTTTATTTTTCTTTAAAAGGTGGGTGTTGAACTAGATCTTTCAGCACCATTAGAAGTATAATAATGACCATCACATATTTGGTATAATGCTTTATAGTTGAAATAAGGTAGAGCTTTTTCTTTGTAAAGAATGTCACAAACTCTTGGGACAAGAGACAGGGATAAACTTAGGACTGAGTAACTACTACTTCTATCCAGGCCATCTGTAGCTCAGAATGCAAACACTTTGGGCCTGGACAGGGCAGCACCACAGATTTGCTTAGGGAAAATGGCTGAGAGTGAATCTGTTCAAAGAGCATGGCACCAAAGTAGACAGGCAAGCCAAGGCCACCAAGTGTCATGTACTGATGTCCATGAGTGTAAGCCTCGTGGACCAAACACAGGGAGTGTTTACAATTGTCCTTCCTGCAGTGCACTGTGGGCCTCATTCTCTAGGCCTCAATGTCCTGGCTGGAGGCAAGAGTGGGCTGAGCAGTCAGGAAGAGCACCAGGTGGTAAAGGGAGGCAGAAGTCAGTGAGAATGAGGTAGGAGGGGGAACTCCACTCCAGAGGCAGGGGCTTGGCATGGGACCAGATTGATGACTAGCTAAAAGGGAGCCTGAGCAGAAGCAGCTTTCAATCAGACACACCCACCGGCGAGCCATGTCGATTTGTCATTGCCATGGCAACACCTAGAGTGACCGCCCCTTTCCCTGGTAATAAACCAATGACCCCAAAGTTACTACCCCTGCCCTAGAAATTTCTGCGTAAACCACCCCTTAATCTGCATGCAGTTACAAGTGGGTATAAATATGACTGGAAACTCCTGAGCCACTACCCTCTGCCTAAGGGGTAGCCCTGCACTACAGGAGTAGTCATGGTGCTGTAACACTGGCTCTTCAATCAAGTTGTTTGCTTCTACCTCTGGCTTGCCCTTGAATTCTTTCCTGGGCAAAGCCAAGAACCCTTGTGGGCTAAGCTCCACTTTTGGCTTGCCTGCCCCGCATCAAGATCATAAACAGTTCTCCCTGGACTCTTCATCTGGGAATGGACAAGGAAGACAGCGTTACAGTGTGTGGAGTCCCCCAGGCCTTGATATGGGCATCACGTGGCTGAGATGGCTTCATCTGTGAAAAGGAGCCAGAACTCTTTATCAGACTAGGCAGGGCTTTTGTTTAACTGGTCCCTCTGGCTGCTTTTGTTGACAGATAAGGAGTATTTACGGAAGAGAAAAAGACATTTTCATTATCAGCAGGATGGGAACTCAAAGTCATTTAATTTGAAAACTTAGAGGACTGGGATCTCATTTTATACGCACATTGGAGAAAAGGAGCATATCCCACTGGAGAAGAGGTGGAACATTCACCTCATTTGACTTTTACACACTCCTGTGAGGTAGGCAGGGCAGCTATCATTAAGTCCATTGTACAGATGAGGAAAATGAGGTGCCAAGAATTTGAAAGACTCTCCCAAGTGATGACCCACAAATGGTGAGGCCAGCTCAGACTAGAACCCAGGCCCACAAGACTCATGATGTGATGCGTTTTCTTCTAAGCTACTTTGCCTTGTGGGAAGGGAAAAAAATCCAAGCTGCCAAATTAAGAATCACTGTCCCTAAAGGCTTTAGGGGCTGGCCTTTGTGGGACTGGTCTTAGAGTACCTTGGCCTCACAACACACCTTCCCTGAGCCTCACTCATCTCTGAGCCCAAATCTGTCTGCTGCTCTGCCTAGGTAATTGGAGAGGATTGTTTTAGGTCACCCTTTCCTGAAGACAAAACAATCCCTTTGGTTTCTAGATTAGAAAGCCCAACAGATTGAGTGACAAGGAAAAGTTTTTGATCTTGCTATTACAGTCACCTAATTAAAATGAGATGCAGATGCTCCAACACCTAGTAATTTTCACCTCACTTACTTTGGCTTCAATTACAACCCTTCCCTACTGACTTACGCTGTTTAAATTACAAAGTTAGAAGGAAATATGACTATTTACCTGTTTCTATTCATACATATAAGTCTAACACATAAAAATCTTTTCTCCCCAAGCATGAAATGTGATCCCAGGCCTTCTCTTCACCCTGGAAATGAGGGGAATAAATCTTTGGTTCTTAAATAAAATTAAACACAAATAAGAATTCAAATCAGTCAACACCTACGTCAGTCTTCAAGAGACAACTTTGTTTCACGCAACACACACACACACACACGCACACACACATACACACACACCACTTTGGAATATATAATTTCCTTTCCAAAGTTGACTGGCTATGGACTCTGACCCGTCTGATCAGGGAAAGTTAATTGTTTCCAGAGTAGTTACCTTTATTGAGTACATAATTAAGTAATCATTGCAAGGCAGTTGGAATTACATATATATTTTATACCAGAGCTGCCATAGTTGATTGCAACCAAGCCTCTCCCTATTCACTAAGAAGCATATTTGTGTTCTGAGACAAGGCTTTGTTTACTGTGAACAGGGCTTCAATTGTCTCACAAACAAACAGCAACAAGCAAACACAAAGAGAACAGCAGGGGTTCTAAGAAGAATGCCCATTTTCTCCTCCCTCTGAGTGGAACTGTCGGAGGTCATTTGTGACAGGGGTGAGTGGAAGATGCTGGCTTATTCAGAGTGCCATAGCATAGGTCTGTGTGATGATCAGCCAGGCACTGCTGCCCCGAGGGCAGGAGGAAGGCTGGGCACCCACTCCAGAGAAGATGGTGCTGTCTGTCTTGCACCACGTGCACTTACAGCTCACTAACTCAAGGAAGGCTTGTCTGTGGCAATAGCAACGTGGAATGAGGGGTAGCGACATGGAGGAGGAAGATGGGTCCCTAAGTAGAGCTGAGCTCTCTCTTCTGTCTCCTAGTGGAAGATTTTTCTAGGCACTCAATCAAATCATTCAATCATCGATATCAGGGGTAAAGTCAGATGGTTGCTTTGGTACCCATTGTGCTACAGTGACCGTGGAGCTGAAGTCAAATGACAACAGTGGATATTTCTTACATGTCTCTTACTTTCAAACTAACTTTACCTCCATGTTCTGAAACTGGACAAGTTCTTCACCCTTCTAGGTACAGGGCATTTCTTTTTCTCTGTTTCTGATTCATCCTGGGTTCTTACAAGCTTCCTAAATTTTTTTTGTGATCTCTGTGGCCTGAGCAGGATGAAGCAGCTACAAAAGCTGAGGCTTTCATCCTTTTTCTTTCACAGAGGCAGTTGGTGTCACAGTCCCTAAAGTGGCAGGGTGCGCCCCCAGAAGGGAGGTCCTGACTTGGGCTCCAGCTCCCTCTTTTCCTGCTTTGTTGACAGTTCCTAATAACACTGCTGGCATCAGGGCTCTGCAGACGCAGGAAGGAAGAGATGTGTTCTTTAACGATGGAAAAACATTAGAGCACAATGCCCTTAAAATAGAATGTGTGTGCCTAGCCTTTATTTTGGGGACTTTATTGTTGTAATGGTCTCCCCTGGGAAATGCTGTAGGAGACTCTTCCCCTTCAGTGAAGCGGAGTAATTGTGTAACCTACGGTGTCCCCAAGAGAGCTGAGGGGGGTGATGTGGACACACAGGTTTTGAAATATGACTACATTGTTATGTTGATCAGTGCTCAATAGATCCCTTCTCTCTAAACTCCTGTTTCTTTGAAGTGGGAACAATCATATATATGCTGCCCACCCCACTAGGCTGTTATTAGGATTAAGCAACATAATGGACAAGATTATATCTGCAAGCTGTAAAGTGCTACAAATGCAAAATGTCATTGTTGTTGACAATTGGAAGCCCTGCCCCCCTCTAGGGGGTGGGGGGTACCCTTCCACTTTTCATTTTTTATTAAATAAACCTTAGCCATATTACTGAAATTCACACTTCCACTTTGACATGGGACTAGATGTGCAAAATGTTCAGTATTCATGCCAGGGAACTCATACGAAGTTTGCTAAGAGCAGCCCACTTTCTGAGTACCCCATAATGTGTGTGGTAAGGGCAGTTGTGATGCACAGGAAAAAAGAGAGTAGTTGGCTCATGAAATGGTTTTTCATCATCTTTCTCATCCTAGGAAACCCCTAAGAATCTGCATGAGTTTCTTTCATGTTAGTGTCCTGGCATTTGATATTTTATGCAATGTCACCCTCATCTGTTTTTTTTTTTGTTGTTGTTGTTGTTCCTCTTGAAATCCATCAATGAAAAGTGCTTCTGATTTCATGGTTACCAACTTTCCCCCTTCATTAGTTTCCCCTTATTTGGACCATTATTGCAGCCTGTTAGCAGGAGGGATGACTTGCTTTGGGAATGATGTTAATGATTCTCAAGAGAGTCTTTTATCTGAAGGTGATTAGGAAGAATGAAAAAGTTGTTAGCTGCCTCAGCTAGTGCCAGTGGGCTAGCGGGGACCTGTGTCTCGTCTCCTCTGTAAACGTCCTGGGTCCCATTTCTTAAACCGTAGTTTATGACACTCACCTTTGACCAGAAAGTGCTTAAGTGGAACCCATGTTTTACCAGGGAAAGGGTGGAACGCCCTCCCAAAAGGACCACTTGGTCAATATACATGGGTTCCAACCTCTGTGACATTTTTGATACTAGACACCAAGAGGAAAAAGCCCCGTGACATTTGTGTATGCACATGTGTGCATAGATGTGTTTGCAGAGGGGAATGAGAAACCCGCCACTATTCAGCTGCCTCTCTTGATTTGCTCAAATTTCATTTCCATTTGCTAGAGGGACATCTGCACATTTCCCTGCCAGCCGCATTTAATGCACATCAGTTCAGCCGTAACCCTCTGTAGAGGTCAACCGCCCCCTAACTCCAGTCTTCCCCGGGGGGGTTAGAGTGAGGGATACACAATACTCTAAATGGAATATTGAAGATCCCCATCTGTCTGGCAGTCCCAATCAATAAATGTGAGCCCTTCCTTCCCACTTCTGTAGAAGAGACACGTCATCACCTGGTTTTAAGACAAGGGAGAGATGTGGGTTTCTAAGGGTTACTGAGTCCAAGCACCCAGCTGTCACAGGGCTGAGCCAGGAAAAGGATTATGCTCTTAATCATGTTATTTTGTTACTAAAGGGTTCTTTTAAATTCCCCTCACCACTTTCCCTCAAGCAAAATGTACCAGTGTCTGAAATGAGAGGTGCTTTTCTGACACTTTTACTTGCTGAATGACTTTTTGTTGAAAGAGCTTTTGTTCAGGCAGTAAAACCTAGGCGCTAGGGTCCAGGAGCATCTGATTTGGCTTCTGCCAAATTACAAGGCTGAACAATGAGACCAGTTTTTTGTGTTTATCTGACATGGCCCTTGAGGAAAACATTCAGGTCCAAGATGTCATCTCTGATCCCATGAAACACCTAGCCTGGTAGCTGCATCAGGACAGCCACTGCTTCGGAAAAACAGTCTAAAAGCACCGCAGAAACCTTTAACCTTGTAAAAATCAAGCAAGCAAGCAAACACAATAAAAAATCAGGGTTGTCTGAGGCAGTTTTTGTGTCTGAGCAGGGACATCCCCGGGGCCCCAGATAAAATACTGGCTACACCTGTTCAGCCTCTTTCACCTCTTCAGCAGCCCAGAACAAAGCTGACTGCAGCAAAAGCCACGAGACCAAGTATCGGGTTGCACTGCGGGGACTGTATGCTTCAAGCCTGTATGATCCAAGCTTCTTTCCAACCCCTTGCCTTGGCCCAGATGAGGGGATCTAGGAAGCCCAGCTGGTGAAGGGTGGGTGTGTATGAAGGGCTTCCTATGAGAAAGGATGACTGAGAAAGATGGGGATGCTATCTAGATAGGTGAGCGGGATCAAGTCTTTCTAGCTAGTATTACTCTACTGATCTGAATGAATGGGGGAAAGAGACCATGAATTTGTTTTCAGAATAGCTGCTCTATCACTAGTTTTGGAGCATGAGCAAATCCTTTCACTCAGCGGACCTCAGCTTCCCCCAGGATTTTTTTTTTTTTTTTTTTTTTTTTTGGAGATAGAGTCTTGCTCTGTCACCAGGCTAGAGTACAATGGCACAATCTCAGCTCACTGCAACTTCCGCCTGCAGGGTTCAAGCGATTCCCCTATTCTCCCGAGTAGCCGGGACTACAGGCACACGCTACCATGCCTGGCTAATTTTTTTGCATTTTAGTAGATGCGGGGTTTCACCGTGTTGGCCAGGATGATCTCAATCTCCTGACCTCGTGATCCACCCGCCTCAGCCTTGCAAAGCTTCCCCCATTTTTAAAATGAAAGGGTCATGCTAGATGTTGGTCGTTCTGTCAGTTCTAGATAAGACATTTGGGTATAACCGGGCAGAGCTAACCTGCCAATTACATACCATGGAAGTTCTTTCTGGCAAAAAGGGACGATCACAGAGCTGAGTCTGTCCTAAAGAATCTGACCTTGGATGTGGGGTTTTCACTTGTGTTGCTCTTACACACTTGACATGCCATCTGGCAAAGTGCCCAGCTGACCTGCCATCCCTCTCTGGGCCAATCCACTTCCCACATAATGGCCAAGTAGCTTTCCCAAGCACAAGTGTCTGTTGTTTTATTTACTCCAAAGCAGGGGAGCACTCCTGCTTCAGCTAAAATCCTAGCATATGGGAACCAGGTCCCTCCTGGCCTGTCTCCAACCCCCCTTTCCTGGACTTGCCCTGCCAGGCTCTCTCAGAGACCCCGCACAAGGCCTGCTGAACCTTTTGCTTCCCAAAGAGCACACTTGGTGCCTTTGCAAAGGATGTCCCCTCTGCCTGGGCTAGTTGTTCAGAGAACTCGTTCTTTAAGAACCAGCACAAATATTGTGACCCTAACGTCTAGGGAGCTTCATCAGTACTTTGTTCTTACCTCCAAATGGCAACTACAATGGCCATGTCAGTCTCTCTTTGCAAATGAGGAGGTAGAAACTACATTATAGTCAACTTTGTGCCTAACAGAGCCAGGCGCTATGGATGTAATTCAAGAAACACAATTGGAGATGGCAATCTAAAGGTTACTGGGTCACTATAGGTATGAACTGAGGCCTCAACCTGCAGCTTCCCACACTCAACTGACTTAAAACATCAAAAAAAAAAAAAAAAAGTCAGAGGGTCAAAAGTAAAATACTATAGCTGAAGACTTATTAAAATAATTGTTTTAAAAACACCCCTAGAGGAAAACCCGATCTAGGCATTTCATAATGCTCTTTTGCAAAAGAAGAATCAAGCGCTGTGTCCCAATATACCTCCAACCATGTCTACTGGGTTACAAAAGACAAATGCTAACAAGGAGTAAAATCCAGCCCCCTCCACCTTATTAATATGTAAAAAGACTGAAGTCACATCTGTGCAAAGATCTATTTTTAGTGGACCCTACATACTAAAATCCTAGCCTTGATCTCTTAAACTATCAAGCCTACCATAAATGTTTGATGATGAACAAGCCCATAAAAAGAAAATGCATAAAATGAATAGAAGGAGCCAATGCGTGCTCTGCCTTTTAATTACCGGTGGCTTCTGCTAAAATCCCGCCCCAGGCTGGGTTTGAGCAGAGAAACCGTCAATAATTTGGGTGGAGGTGGCTGGGTGTGGACACTGCAAACACATACATCAAACTCTATAGTTATGTACGCTTTGGAAGCCAGATAGAAATGGAGGAAAGAGTAGAATCATACCCACAAAGGGTGGGGAGAGCAGCTTAAAATGGAAAAATTAAGAGATAAATAAAAGCATTCAGGACACAAAAGATAATGTAGAACAATCAGGTTTTATTACTTTTAAGTAATAAAGAGCCTTTTCCTTGCTTTTTGCCTTTTTTCCCTTTCTTTCTTTCTTTCTTTTTTTTTTTTTTTTTTTTCCTTTTTTACAACATACATTAAGTCGTGAATCAGATGTTAGGGGATGTGGAGATGGAAGGAAAATTGGTGACATCACAATATTTTTACAACTTTACAACAAATACAAATCTGAATTTGTTGCATCTACCAGTGTCTAGCAAGGGTGGAAAGCAAAGGCACACTCGGGTTTATGGACCCTCCCCCCACACACAGTGGGGAAAACAAATGGGAAGAAATACTTAAATGCAGAAGACCAGCTCAATACATGTGGGTATTTTAGGGTTAACACTAGAAGTGATGGGTTGTGGGGGCGTAGGAATGTGGATGTAAGTTTTGACACAGGTCTCCTTAACAGCTGAGGCAGTGAGGCCCACAAATACTGGACAAGACAGCCGCTCACGTCATTGACGGGTGCTGCACAGCCAGTACTCTCGGGAGTCAAGCATGGGAAAGAAGGGGGCAGGGGGGGATACAGACCCATCGCCTTCCTAATTTCTGCATTTCTAGAGAAAATTCAAGGAAGAAAACAATATTTCAATTTCTAGAAAATACTTCAGGGTTTCAGGGGACAGAGTTTACAGGATGTGAACATGGATTCCATTACAAAAGCCAAAAAAAAAAAAAAAAAAAAGTGAAAACAACAACCACCACCACCTACCCCTAAACAACAGCAAAACTGCAATGGACTTTTGGAACAAAGGGCTCTCACCCTCAGCTAAGTACTTAGGTCTGAAGGCAACCACACTGATTATGGAGGCTCCACTTTTTCACTATCCAACTCAAAACTGTCATTGTCAGTCTTTTTTCTGAATTCTTTTTAAAGACAAAACTAAACCCAGAAGATCCAACTGGAAATAAAAACAGACAAAGACACCACCAAATATACTGTATAACTGTTTAAAACAACAACAACACTGCTCATGGTTTACAGTATGTGGACAGTTCCTTTGTTCATGATAGAGTAAACAAAAGTCCCTTTTGTGTTGAGCAAATGAAAACCAAGGGGAGAAAAACACACATCACCTCCCACCCCCTAAAAACAATAATAACAAAATAAAAAATAAAATAAAAAATCCTTTGCCCCAGTCAACGTTTTTGCAGCATCCATTGTGGTCGGCCTTGTACTTGGAGTTACTCATTAATCACAGCAGGGACCAGCCTGCCTGCATCTATTTCCATGTCATTTCTTTGTGTGCACTGCATGTGTGTGCTGTGCACATGGCTTGGGGACTCCTCCCAGGTGTCTGCCCAACCACACACAGCCCGCTCTCTAGCCAGTGGACACAGCAGAAAAGAGGAATGGGAAGTTAGTCCCTTTTCTGCTAGCAAATCCTTATTTGCTAATCACCCTATTGAAATAATCTAAGGGAAGCAGGGAGCTCTCGAGGATGAAAGGGGATTTGCCACCCACAACACTGGGGTCCATGCTCGGCAGCACAGCCAAAGGGTGGTTCGAGTTGGCACAACTAGAAGGCAGTGTGCATTGGAGGGTGTGGTGCTGCCCAGCGTTCTCAGGCCGTGGCATGACAACTATCACCACTGCATTCTTCCATCTGCTTGACTCCAGTCTTCCAGAGGGCTGGAGGGGGGTGTGGGGAAGGGAGGGTTAAATAAATATCTGCACTTATTTCAAAAGGGGGAAAAGTTGATCATAACGACAGTTTACACGTGTACACAACTCAAGGTGTAAGGCACAAATTTACATGTGGAAAACAGGCTATTCACAGATGTAACCCCACGAAGAACCCGTGTGATCAAATCATTAATTTATGCAAGGTAGCAGCCAGCATATTAATTAGTTCACACCGTTTGTGGATTTTGTTTGCTGTCTCACATGCAAAGTGAAATGAGATGGCGTATTGCAAGCTGATGCCTTCACAGAAAGTCGGAACCATGGACAAAACCATGTTGGCACCTATAGGATATGATGTGCCATTCTAAAAGCTTCTCTCCTGATTGCTTGAGAAATTAGGATCTGGAAGGACTTTGACATGAATTAATTTTTTTGCATGTTTATAGGCCAGAGACCTGACCAGCAAATGAACTGATAGATTTAAATAAATATTCCTCTCCTAACTTTTTCCTTTAGCTACAGACCAGACAGTCCAAACACAAAGCTCAGAATTCCAGCTCCAACTTATTTACTCAGTGAATTTATTGTAAAAATAAAGAAACTCAATTATTCCAGTTAATGGTTTTCACGTTAAATAGTTTAACTTTCAATGGGCTTTCGGAAGAGCTGTTCATAGGATGATACCTGGAAGAGTCCTTTCCTTAAGGAAAAACAGGGTGAACAATAAATAAAGAGTTACTTGCGTTAACGGTCACGTTATTTCATTAAAAGAGAGGAGGAGCAGAAATCTACGACATAGTTGCCCAACATGGCATTTATCTGCTGTAACAGAAAGCTGTAACACTGGCGGGCATTTCACAGTATTTGCGCATAGTAAACTTCTGCCATTGTTAAAGTCTGAGTTAGAATTATCAATGAATTCTTTTTTTTGTCTTTTTAAATTTTCATGATTTTAAAAAATGAAAAATTTGTGTTTTGCAGGTTGGAACGCAAACTCAGTGTGGCCACGTCCCGTTAAGTTATGGACAAAATGTTTCAGTTTCTGTTCACCTCTGTGCGTGTGTGTTGTGTGCATGTGTGTGTGTGTATGGGGGATGGGGTAGGTATGTGCTTTTGGCTCATGTTTGTGATGATAACTGAAGTCTTTTGTGGGACCGACCTATTGCAGGGTGTGGGGGAAGAGTGAAGGAAGAGAATGGAGGTGAGTCCCCGCCGTTGCAAACCTTCACCAAACCACGCGGCCCAATTTTCGTGCGTACCCCTGTGTCCCAGAGAGGAGGACCCAGCGTCCTCGGCTCGTCCTCGGCTCTGCCGCGGGCCATCTTGGTCTGGTGGGTACTCGAGGCAGTTGAGAACCTTGCTGAGCTGAGCGGGCACCTCGCCTTGCCTGCTGGTTCGACACCTGACCCCCTCCCCCTGGGATTATGTACACGCATCATTGGGCTTCATGGATGTGGAAAGGGGAGCAAAGGAAGGTTTGGGGGGTACGTCCGGCTTTAGCGAGGGTGTACGCTTCAGCCCCGACCTCGTCAGTGAGTTGCAGGCGTTGAGGCTGGGCTGCCTGGAGACAGTCACGGCCTGGCCAGATGGCTGGGAGCTGTGCACCTGGATGGAGTCCACCCTCTGCGGGGCGGGCGGCGGGTTGTCTCCCCTGCCAAAGCTCTGGTTTCTGGAGAGGTGAGAGGAATTGGAGGAGTTAGTATTGTTTCTTTTGAGAGTGGTGGCCTGGTGGCTTCTCGTGAGCGAGTTCGTGGGGTAGCTCCTCTTATAGTCAACCCCGTAGGAAGAGGAGTGGTGCATTTCCAGCCGCTTGCTTAGACCGGTCTGAGACAGGGAGGCTCCCGGGGGGCCCAGGGAGGCCTCCCGCTGTGGAACTTTGGGGGGCAGGCTGTCCAGGTTCTCCACAAGGTTCACCCCATGGTTGGGACTCTTGCTGCTGAGATGTTCCTTGATGGTCTTATACTCCAAGGTGGCTGCCTGGTCCTCCAGCGCCATCTGGGCCACCTCGCTCATTTTGGGCTGGTCCACATACTCATGCTGGTAGCCCTGCTGCGTGATGGGAAGGACCACCACGCTAGGGATGTGGCTGGGGGAGGCCCGCAGGGGCAGGTCCGTGGGAATCACAGGGGAGCCCATGGGGGGCAAGTCCTTTGTGCAGGCATTGATGAGGTTCTGGTTCCTCTCCCACTCGCGGCTGCCGCGGCTGGGCTTCCGCTTTTGCTGCAGCGTTGGAGTGGACTCTGGGGTGGGGAGGGCGGTCAGGTCCAGGTGGTGCTGGTCTGCTTTAATGAGCATCTTGGCCGTGTTGCCCGGAGTGGTGAGCTTGCCGTTGTGCATGAGTGGCGTGAGGATGGCCTCCGGCTTCGGGTCTTTGGATTGAGTGTCCCCAAAGAGGCCACTGAGCTTGGTGACGCTGCTCATGGAGCCCCGGCGCGAGTGGGTGAGCTCCTTCTCCTTGCGCTGCACCACGGCCACGTCTTTGCGCCGGTGATCACAGACGCAGTAGACGGTGATGCCCGAGAAGACGGCCCCCATGACGAAAGCCAGGATGACTGCAATGGCCAAGAGGGTGACGGGAACCAGCTGGTCGTGGCCTTTGAGGTAACTTTCCCGAATCACTCCTGCAATGGACATCGCATATGGCGTTAAGAAATGAAAGCACACCCCGAGGCTTGTTTTTGTTTAGCATTCACCTTGTTAATTAATAACAGTAATAAGTGACAATAGCACCTCTGCACAACTTGTCTTCCAAGCTCAGCTTGCCAAACATTAACTAATTAATCCTCCCCAATCCCCTCGTGTGCAGTATGTAAATGGACTCCATTTGTAGCCTTCTTTGTTGTCTAAAAAAGTGCTGTTCAGGCCGGCTGCGTGGCTCATGCCTGTAATCCCAGCACTTTGGGAGGCCAAGGCAGGTGGATCACGAGGTCAGGAGTTCAAGATCAGCCTGGCCAAGATGGTAAAACCCCCGTCTCTACTAAAAATACCAAAAATAAACATAAAAATAAAAAAATAAAAAAATTAGCCGGGCGTGGTGGTAGGGGCTTGTAATCCCAGGTACTCTGGAGGCTGAGGGTAAAGAATTGCTTGAACCTGGGAGGCAGAGGTTGCAGTGAGCGGAGATCAGACCACTGCACTCCAGCCTGGGCGACAGAGCGAGACTGCATTTCAAAAAAGAAAGAAAGAAAGAAAGGAAGGAAGGGAGCGAGGGAGGGAGGGAGGGAGGGAGGGAGGAAGGAAGGAAGGAAGGAAGGAAGGAAGGAAAGAAGGAAGGAAGGAAGGAAAAGTGCTGTTCACTCTTTCCAGTACCTGCACTTTCTACTCTGCTTCACTCCATGGAATATGGGAGGTTTTGGCTTTCAAAAGTTATTTATCTTTCTTTCCCTCTTTATGGCTTTTTAATCTTCCCCTCCTAGAATTGGGATAACTAAGTTATCCTGAGTCTGGAGGAAGAGGCAACAATTTTATGCATGTTAAACGAACAAATCACACAACACTCTAGGCTTCCAGTTGGGATGTTTTCCCATGACCCCCTTGTGGCCACCCGAGCCTCTGTCTGGGGAAAAGCGTGTTTGCCTTTCAAGCAACTAGAGGAAAGACAGTGTGTGTCATTTTTATTTACACTGAGAGAATAAAGCTAAAGTTCACAGACTACAAATGTTTGTGCTGATTTTGCATGACCTCTCAAAAAAAAAACAACAACAGTGCAAACTCAATTTCAGGTGAATATGCTGAATATTTGAATGAAGCTCTCTCATTGGAACTGAAAGAAGATTTAGAAATAAGACGGTTTGGGGCCCTGTGGTGGGTTTAAGTGTTAGGTCCCATTATTGCACCTAGAGTTTGCTGTCACAGTGAGATTTTTCAGCAGAGCTAATCTCTTCAATTTAATAAAAATTACGTGACTGTACCCGTCCATAATCTTATACTACATTAACCAGGATTCAGTGTTTCTGAAGGAAGGTGCTTTCGCTATTCCTGCTTAATCAGCCACCCAGCTGAGCGACTCTAATCAAATGCAAACACTGAAGCTTTTATTTTTTAATGCCAAGTGAGAATATACATCACAATTGTCAGATCTTAAGTGCTTGATGCAGTCGCTAAAAAATAAAATCTCAAATACCTCAATTCCCGCCTCTGGAGAGTGAAAGAACACGAATACATTAGAGGCACTGCATGGGCTGCAGAAATGTAAACATTGTTCCTATTATGGAAATGATAGCAAGACAGAAAATGTACCTTCTCTGGTCTCGGGAGACACATTTTTCATCTACTAAATCAACTCTTTCTGGAATATGTTTAATGTATTTTACTGGCAGGTATCAGTGGCACAGAATTAGAATGAAAGGAAATAAAAATCTCTACCCCTTCCCAAACCCACAACATGCAACCTTTAAACTTCTACTGAAATGCTGTCTTTGTCACAGCTGAGACCTTGAAGCTTTCTCATGGGGGTTTTTCTGCTAAAATATTTTGATTTCTGAAGTGATGGTTTTAAAACCCAGAAACCTTAGCCTGAAAAGTACATTCTCTTTTTCTTTCCTTCCTAAGGGTCCTCCTCCCTTCAGTTGTGACATCACAGTTGGTTGCTGTGGAAATGATTGTCCTGTGACAAAGGATTGTGACTTAAGTAGAAGCAGCAAATATCTCTTAAGAAATAAAGATTCTGTGACCCAACAAATACCCTCGGTAATAAAAGGCAGTCGAGGCAATTCACCATAAGGAAAGAGTGTGCAAGATGGTAAGATATCAAATAATTTCCAAATGTGATGCTTTTCAAATATTTCCAGATTTATCTCCATCAGCTTTTAAGGGGTAGAAACTGAGAAGCAAAAAACAGCCGGATAATTTGGCTGTAACTCACACCTTTTATGTGTGAAGCTCCCCAAACAGCGGGGTGTCCTGCATTCAAATATATTTTAATACCTATTCACCAAGAAAGTGTGCTAATGAAAATTTTCTTTCTTTCTTAAATTTGCATTTCCTTATTACGCTAAAATAGCAACTGATTTTTCTTCAATTTTGATTATGTATGGGGTTCTACTGAACATCATTTTTAACCCCCTACATATAATTGCACACAAATGTACACCTGTGGATAAAATGGGTTTTAATTTCCCTCATTGATTTGGTGATTTCAATGGGAGTTTAACACAGGTTAGACCCCAGTGATGGGGTAGGGGTGTATTACGTATGTTTTTCATGGCAATGAGTGTTTCATGAAACCCTTCCAGGCAACCAAATTTAGGGGGACTGGATATTCCCAATAAATGTGTATTATAATAGGAAGCTATTTATAATTGACTTTGGCATTCTATTATTTAAATTGTCCTCTCAGTTTAAAAGGAACATGGAGAGAGTAAAGCTAGAGCAATTCATTGGTTTCCCTGGGAGAATTGCAAATTTTTCACATGTATCCATTGCTTCTTAGCCTTACTTGTAGCTCCCAAATATCATTCTTCTTTCATGTCTGAAGGTCCTTGGCTATTTTGGACTCATGAAAGCTACTTATTCTTCCACTGGGAAGAACTCTTTTTTAGTGGATGATATTTGAGTTCAGGTTTTTGGTTGTTAACAAGTTAAGTAGGATCTGACCTTTCAGGAAAATGGTATCTCAGACAGATTTTTTTCCCCCGTCTCATTTTGTTATATAAAGAGTGGCCTTAAAAACATTTTTGCATCTCTTCATCTATCCATGGGGAGGCATAGGGCTTTCCTCATCTGCTGGTGTAAATTCAGAAACGTCCAAAGATAGAAACAGATCAGAGAGTAAGTTGAAAGTGCAGTTGAAGAAGATAAGGTAAACGTTATTTTTGGAAATGCCTTTCATACTTAAAGCTTTCTGCTTGTATCATGAAAAAGGGCAAAGAAGCATTCACAGAAATGATCAAGTCAACTTTGTGGCACAGCCATTGTGAAGGCTTGGAAACAGCAGACTTGTCAGTGGTGGTGATATAAGCAGCTAGAGAAGATCTCAGTGGGCTTGGAATTGCAGGCTCCCACTTACTGGCTGAGCGACCTTTTGGCAAGTGGTTTAACATCTCTGGGCCTCAGTTTTTTTAATCTGTAGCATGAGGTGAACACACCTAATCTTACTGCCTTACTGGGTTGTTACAACAATCAAAGGAAATAAAAAATAGGAAAGAGCTTAAATGCTGTAGTTTGCTGGATAAATCTAAAGCTCAGAAGAAGCCACAAAGGAGGAGTGGTGGGTTAGTGGCTCACAGAGGGCTTCCAAGTGATAGTCGCAGCTGCTCCATTGGATTCCATTTGGTATTGGTCTCCCACTGGAGAGGAGTAGACCTGTGCTTCCAGGTCTAAACTTCATGCCTTCTAAATGCAGGCAAAAAGGTGATATGAGATTTCGAAGCAATATAAGGGAACACATACTGTTTCAGGATGCCTATAGTTACTGAATTTTGAAATAATTAAAACAACAAAAGTGGAAAATGTTGGCAATTATAGTTGGATTCTCAGTGGAGTACAAATCCTGGGCAAGTACCACATTTTTTCTGCATTTATAACCCTTGCCATTAACAGAGCTCTTAGTTGGGTAACTCAATACATGATTGCTGAATAAATGGCTTTTCAATACATTGTAGAGCTATTTTTAAATGAACTTCTAAACTTAGTGGGTCATGTTTAGAGTGACTACCCCCTTGCTTTTGAAGTCATGGAAATAAATTCTATCCAATCATATAAAAGAACTTTAATAGTAGCATCTATCAGACAAATAAAAATAAATCTATAAAGGTGCTCAGTAATTTGCTCAAAACAATAAGAAGAGAAACTATTTCAAAAATGAAATTAGTTCTGGGAAAAATCCAAAAGAGTCGATGACGATAAATGGGTTATTTGCAACAACTGAGTGCTCCAGTGGAACTGAATAATTAGGAAAAAAAAAAAAAATGCATCCCTGCAAAGGGCAAAGGGCAAAGGGCAAAGGGCAAAGGGCAACAGGCTAGAGCTGAGTATCCCTTGCTTCAGATGTTGCATGGAAGCCCTGGGCAAGTGAAGGGCCCTTGGAGGGTGGTATACTCCCCTCCTCAGGTATCCTCCCACTGCAGAGAGAACAATCAGAGTTGGCTTCTCTACCCTAGGGTCTTGAAATTCCTTCCTCTTCCAACCCCTGCATCCTCTTCTGCTCTCACCAATTGAAAATGGGGCATTAGTAATGAAAACAGTATTTGAAAAATCCTTTGCATTGATTCATTAACCACCAGCTATTTCTCACCAGTCATAAGGTACTAAATGGTTATTCTTTCCACCTTCCTATTGCAGGAAGCAAGGCACACCCTGGCTTAGAAATTTCTCTGAAATCATGTCTTAAATTGGCAGAACTGAGAAAGAATAGAATCTCCACTGTTTTTTTTTTTCTTCCCTGAGGTGAGAGTTTTCAGATGCTGGAGGGAGGCCTCAGAGAGACAATTTGAAGTTCTTTAGAGTCCAAAGCAATGAAAAGATTATGAAGGACCCTGCCCCCAGGCCCTGCAACATGTGATTCAAAATAAGAACAACTGTAAACTGTAAACCAAGAGGAAGCCCAGTACAATTCTGACTTTTCCTATGATGACCATGTTAATAAATTTTGAAATATCAAACACTACATTCCTTATTTTAAAAAATGTTTTCTAGTAGCCCTGCTCACGGATACTATTCTGTGCAAAGGGAACCTCGCACCAGGCTCTGAGACAATTTGCTTTAGAAATGATGTTTTCCCCTAACTTAGGGTTGGGTTGTGTCTTTATTATCACTCTCCTAGTATAACAAGGTTTTGGCTCCAAGCATCTTTGTGGCTGCCTTCAGCAAACATTTACCAAGCACTGCACTAGGTGTCGGGGAAGGACAACGATGAATGAGGCATAAACCAGCACGGAAGAAGGCAAGTGCTTGCACACAACTCCATCCAAAGTGTGGCTATGTCATGAGATGTATCACTTCTGCTTCAACAGTGGGCAAAAGCTTTACATTGGAGATGGTATTTGAGCTAAGCCTTAAAGATGCACAGGATTTTAGCTGGAGTGGAGACAGCAACAAGAACTGGGGCTTGGAGGGAAGGAAAGGGAAGGCCGTAGTAATAGCAAATAGTCTAACTCCCTTCTAGTCTCTTAGGCTATAGGCATGAGCCACCCTTCCATACGCTAGCTTGCTTCATGGCTCTCATACAGGCTGTTCCCTCTGCCTGGAATATCCCTACTCACTTTCCCACTCATCAGACCCTATCTTTAGGGCTCAGCTTACATGGGGAAGCCTTCTCTGACTCCTTAGGCCAGGTAAGTTCTTCCTTCTACAAGTGTCCCCAGAGCTCTGCATTTCCTTTATCCTAAAATCATCACTAGTATGATACTTGTTTTTCTCACCTGGACTGCTAAAACTCATCACTGAATCTTCAGGCAGCAAGGTGCTCAGTAAATATCTTTTAAATAAATAGTAAAGGAATGCATACATGAATGAGCACTTGTAGAGAAAATCTAAGAGCAAGAGCTAGAAACATCATTTGGAAGGCTGTGGACAGCCTTGAATGATTAAAAAAGAGGTTTAGAAGATCTGCCACTCATAGAAGGAAAGTTCTTGGTTAATTTATCTGCAGTTTCTCTTACCTGAGAAAGCTAACTTTCAGCTTGCTCTGTTCCACATCGAATCCATTATCGAAAAACTCTTGGCTTCAAAGAGTCAGTATCATTGCATCAAAAGCACAGCTAGACTACCTGCATTTATTATTACTGTTTTTAAAACTAAACTTTCAATCTACTTATCCCCTGCACCTTACACAAACAGCTGGGAGATGTTATCTGTCCTATCAAAATATGAAGCAAAACAGACAAGCAAAAATACGTAAAACCAATCACACCTATTAAGCTAAATACAAAGGAGGAGTTCTACTCACCCCCACCCCAATTACCACCCTAAGTGTGTAAGACCCAGGCAGCCAGTAACCTAACTCGAAATGGTTAAGTGTGCACTTTCCCCTCTCACCCCCTTTCACTGAACGGCCTGTTTCTGAGCTGCTGTGATATGATGGATGTGTCTGTCTCCATAGTGAAGTGATTAATAGGCATCTGTGTAAAGCGGACCCGGTGACCACAAAGACAACAAAGCCTCTCTGTGTCCTTTAGAGAAATATGCAAAGGCAAAAAGGAGGATGGACATTTCCTCCATTACTGAGCCAGAGAGGGTTTGTGTTGGGTCTGAGAGCTAAGAAAGATGGCAAAACACCAAGAAAAGCCCCGGAGTAGGATCCCCTAAAAATAGATTCTTGATTCTGCTTTATAGTAAGACAAGCCTACAATTTCCTTGAAATCCTCATAACAACTTGAGTGAATGGAATCTAACAGCCCAATTTTTCTTCTTTGCAAATCTTATTGCAACAAAATGCCAGGCTCACGGTCAGTATGAATGAATGAACTAATCACGAGCCAAGCATCACCCCGCTAACCACACAGGGCCCGCTGTAATCCCTATTAAGAGGAGAAGAAAACAAACAGGGGAAAAACCCTAACTGGAGACAATTTATTCTCAAAGCCACACCCCAGCCAATCGAGATGACCACACTGAAAGTGAAATGGGAACTCTCTGTGGTTATCTGGGCAGGAAGCAGCCTTCTTCTTGTCTTACGGCATAATGTGAACCAGATGGCTTAGGAATAAACGGACATGCCAGCAGCCATGGAAATGGACTTGGAGTTTATAACTCAAACTTTCCTGTTCCCTTAAGTGCGTGCATGTGTGTGTGTGTGTTTCCTGGCAGGCTACAGATTAGGTACCAGGAGGCGCCATGGTCTTCAAGATATAGAAAGTTAATGACGGACCATGCCAAAGTAGAGGTAGCTTCCTGGCCTCGCTATTTAATATCCTCAATTCAGAAGCTATTTTAAAACTCACATATTGAAATAATGCTTGGTGTGGTTGACTGTAGACGAACCCACTTCCACTTCCATCACCTTTAAAAGTGATGCATTTTTTGTTGGGATGTCATCACAGGAATAGAAGGGAGAATGAGCCTGGAATTCATTCGATTTCATTTTTTTAGAGAAGAAACAGCTTCGTTTTTCCCTGTGTGCTGGGAACGCTCAGTTCACTGTTCCTCCACTGCTCTACTGCTTTAGAAATGGCATTGCCAATGGGAGTGCTACAGCCAGAGCACGGACTGATGTCTAGACTGAGAGTCATGATAAGATAATTTTTAAAAGCCATGCCCTGGAATGTTGGTTTGTGGTTTCATGTGCTAGAATTGTTACTGTCCCTGTAAAGGTAATGATTCTTTTATGTTGGCAAAGTTTTAGCGGAGTCTGCAAGGAGTATTTTCCTGCTTTTTGAAGTTTTCTTTCATCAGCTTTCTTAAATAAGACTAGAAACACAATGTCTAAGTGATTTCTAAAACCAGACAAAGCATTTCTATTTTCCAACTTCCTAGTCCCATCTTCTTCCTTTACTCTCTCATAGGGCATCGAAGCCACAAAATGGAGAAGTGGACCTCCTTAAAAAATTGTGAAATTTGGGCCAGTCTTTGCTTGGATTATTTGATTACTTGCTTTGATTTTTCTCTATAAACAAAGATAAAACAGATATGAAGAAACAGGTCTGGTTCAATACTGCTAAATCTTCCAACTTGAATTTTCTAGAAATGTAGTTCTTGAGATCTGGTTAAAGATGAGACTGGGTGTTATTGGTTAAGAACATAAACTTTGAGCTCATAAAGACCTGAGTTTGCATGTTGGCTCTACAAATAGCTAACTGTGTGACTTTGGGCATGTCACTCAGTCTCCAGGCCCCAGTAGTGTTGGCTATAAGATAAGCATTGTTGGAAGGATGAAATAGGTTGAATAAATGAACACAAAGCAGTTGGCATTGTGCAGAAAATGTGTTAATGCTCAATTAATAATGTAAGGACAGTGTTTCTAGAATGTTTGACAAGTTGCCTGTCTTGTACAGGGTCCAAGATTAGACTATTTTAAGGCAACACTTTGGTAGGGTTCAACTATGTTAGCCAAGAGTGGAAAAATAAGGATTTAAAACTACAACAAAAGCTTGACTAGTGAACTTAAATAAGACAGCCCATCAGCAATGTGGAAAATGTCCTAAATCAGTGCCACTCAGCATTAACATCACCTGGAACTAGTTAGAGACACAAATCCTCAAGTACTGCCCAAAGTTTCAGCACTAGAATCTCTGGGTTAGGCCCAGAAACCAGGCCTCCAGATGATTCTTATGTTCCCTAAAGCTTGAGAAATGCTGTCCTGAAATGCCATAAATAATATTCCAGAAAACACATCTAAATGTTTAGCTTTAAAATCCAACCTCAGACATCACTGAGGCAGTATATAGCGAGACTTTCAAAATAATCTGTAAAATAAATAATAAATAAATGTACTAAGTATTCCTTGGTGTTCGAAGTATGTTCCACATCTTTAATAGGTCTCATTGGATAATTTCTTTACTGTGGTTATCAAGCTCTGATAAAGAATATGAAATCGACCGTCTTTTATTGGAAAGACAATCAAATTCCTAACACTTTCCCTTGGTTATCTGTCAAAAGCACGGCATATAGCGCAAAATACTGTGCTGCTACTCCTGCAAAAGAATCAACCCGATTTGCTTGCACCAAAACGGCTGAAAAATGCTTGTGTTCTCTATTTGCTCTGGTATGAAAACATGGGGGGGAATTTCTGATACTCCTCATGTCTGTAACTGTGGCCATCAGATAGTGACTGGTACCACACAGCTCACGTATGTCCTAGACTGGATCAGCCCAGGCATAACTGGTTCTCAAGTGCAGAAGAAGCAGAATGCTTGATGGAGCCCACCATTGGATAGAGTGGCCTCCTTTAAAGGCTTGCATCTAATATCATCTCAAAACCCACTCTCTCATCTCAACTTACAGTTATTAAGTAATGTTTGAGAATGGTTTAGGGGATGCCAAAATCTTTACCTTCATCTCTGTATGACTAGACAAAAGAAAAGAAACTGACGAAGGTTCTTCTCCTTTATATTCCTGGGGTGAAAAGAGGGACTTGAGTTCATGTGTCATTCCCCAAAGTAAGGTCCTGATTTACAATAATAAAAGATGCCTAGCACAACAGTTCACTCAACAGAGCTCTATGCTTACTGATCTGCTGAGTTGAACTGAATCTGCAAATCCATAGAATTACATAAGACATTTTAAGTTACATTAAATTTCTGCTGTGTGCTTTTAAATCATGGAGTGCAAGACCCATCAGCACTTAGGGTATATTTATTACCTTAACAAATGTCAGATGATTGTGTCCAGTGCTATCTATAATTTATGAATAACAAGAGGCTGTGAGACTGGAAATGACATGCTTTAATATGTCCAAAAGGTTAGGCATAATGCAGTTTGCTGCCCTATAAATTTCTCGACACCATTTTCCTTCCTAATAAAGCATTGTCAGTGGTTGACTATACCGAACTTCCATTATTTCTATACAGTTCATGACTGCTTCTGATTTCAGTTAAAAAAAAAAAGTAATTGCAGATATCTGTTGGAAAAGGAATGCATCCTTTTGAAAAATATGAAATTTAAAAATAACTGGAGTGGAAAAAATTTTATTACGCCATTAAAAATGAATCTCTTTACAAAGATAGTTGTCAGGCTACAGACTTATAAGAGCTTAAGAAATATTAATTAAGGGTGACAAACCTTCACATTGCCTGTAATTGGCTTTCTGACACCAATTAAGATCCCATCTACTGTGCACCCAGTATATTTCAATATATCCAACTGCATTTCAGTAGTTTACTTCAGGGTGTTTCCACAATTTAAAGTGCTAAGAGATTTACATATGATGAGGTTCACATGGCTCCTTTCAGTCCCTCAGAGAAGCCCATAGGCTTTGCAAGAGTTTATCTATTACTTGCATAACCTACATCTCCCTGGAACCAGCAAATGAACCCAGCTTTTTCATCCTCTGTCTTTCCAGGATAATGGCGTGCGTGATGTAGTTAGTTTGAGCAAGCCCTACATAGTTTGAGGCCATTCTCATCTATAATATCAAGAAAAGAGAAGCTATTCTCAGAAAATTACCTGATTTCCACTGTTTTGCCCTCTGTGGACTAGTTTGCTTATGGAGCAGTGAAGTTTGCAAAGTAAAACTTCTAAAAAGCCTTTTAAAAAAAAACTTGATGAAACTAGGCTATCACAAAGAAAGGTCTGAGACAAAACGAATATTATTTTCCCACTTTTCCACATAATGCAAACTACAAATTGATTCTTCACAATTTTATTGTTAGGACAAAACAAAATCTAGATGAACGCAGTGCCGTTGAACCAATTAAAGAGCAAATTTTTAACTACTCCAGATGTTCTGTTAATAAGATCACACTTAAACTAGTCCCTGTAGTCCTTGAAAGTTCCATTAAGCTGTCAGAAAACTTTGTCATTGTGTGTGTTTTTGTAGAAAAGATGGGAGAGAATGGGAAGAGACTGAGGGAAAAGGGTGGGGGTAAAGTGTCATATCAAGTAGATGCAGCTTGAAAAAGTGGCTAGAGATTAAAGGTGAGAAGCACCTCTAGAAGGTGAATTGATTTTTTTAATACCCTAAAGTTTAAGTTGGCATTTTAAAAGCAAAAGTTCAAGCCTCTATAATCATAATTTAAGTCCTTCATTTTTTGAGAAAATGAATGTTAGGTTAAAAAATAAAAAGTTAGTGGTATCCCTAGAAAAGAAAATTCAAATACTGGTGTGCAAATTCAGGCAGGCGGAGAGATGAAACAGCTTTCTACATGGCTGACATTTAACTTTTTTTCCTTCTACCCTTTCCACAATAATCTCATCAAGACCTTAGATAAATTCAGCAAGTTGTCAAAAGGATACAAAATTAATTAGATCAAATCTACATCTATGCCCACACTACTGAAAGAACAATTACAGCCTCCCACATGGGCTTCTCGGCTTTGGACCCTCTCCCCCTGCACACGTTCAAACATGGAAACCCACATCCATTTGAGAGCCCAGCACCTTACTTGCTCACAATATCATTTTCCTCAGTCTCTCCAAGAAAAGCCGGAGACTACATGTAGATTCCTTTTCTCATAGGTGACCAAGAAATATTAATATAGTAAAAATAAACAGTGGCATCCTGGATTATATTATTAATTAAGCCACCATGCTCAACTGAACCCTACTGTTTTAACTAAAGAGAGGAAGAAGCCCAAGTCTGGAGTTCAGCTTGCCTGGGGTTTTACCTAGGATAGAGCTAGATAGGCAAGAAGCATCTACCAGGAAAATGCCGGCAATGTGTAGTAACAGACACTTTAGATCCAAAATTGATGCAAAATTCCACTTCCCAAACTTATTATGTACATGTAATTAATAACCTAATATGATTAAGTGACCAATTTACTATGTATGTTTCACCTATCAATCTCACTATCTTTGTCTTTCCCCACTTCTACCCTCCTGTGGTCCTTTTCTTTCCAGCATCTACCTTCCTATCCTCCACTGCCTGTCGCTAAAGCCAAAGCTCCTTGGCGTGGCATTTAAGGTTCCAGGCTATGATTTCAATCTCATTTTCCATTCCAGTCCTCCATATACTTTAGTCACCGCACACCCCTTGCCTCTTTATCATCACACTCTGTCATTTCACAGTGTGGTGTCTTGGTCATGGACTTTATTCAGCTTGGAATGCCCTTCTTCTTGTGAAATCTAACTTTTCCTTCAAGACTTTGCAAGGTTGTTCCTGTGTACCCCACTTGGAATTAGTTGTGCCTCCCTTTAGACTCCCTTAGTACTCTCCCTCCCCCTCTTTCCTTGACTTCCCTTACTGTCAGACTTCACTCTGCCCCAGCATTTAGATCACCTTTGGGTATCCCTCACTAAACTGTAAGCTGTCTGAATGCCGGGTTTACGTGAAATTCAAATTAGTATCTTCTGTAACACTCAGCATAAGGTTTATATATAGCACATGTTTGTTCAATTTCTGGTGAATGCAGGAAAAAAGAAACAAAGGAAAGGTTACTGTCTTGCCTTTCTTTGAGATGAGATTGTCACCATTATTAAACTATTATTTTTTAGTACTTTCAGAATTCCAGTTCTTCCCCTCCAAAGCCATGAAAATGACAGATTAAAAAAAAAAAAAGGAGGGCAGCCATATAAATTAGGAAGGAGAAAGGAATAAATATGGTTAACATAACAGTTGTTAAAATTTTGAGGTTAAGTAAAACATAAGAGAACCAATAATTTTAACCATGCTCTTCTTTAAGAACAATTTGATTTCTGAGCCTTCCTTACTTGAAAGTGGCATTTGAAAGCCTGTTTTCAGTAATAATCTTTAAATTACTCTTTATCACATTTCAAACACATATATAATATTTCATAGTCATTCTCTGAACTTAAGTATGCTAAGAATATTTTTCGTGGAAAAAGATTTTTTCTTAAACATATCAGAATATGGGTTATTCTAGATTTCCAAGAGTTAAAGGTCAAATGTAATATAGAAATCAGATCTTATATATTCACTGAGTAAGTAATCAGTAACATCTTCTATAGAATTATCAGGTAGCAAAGAGTATAAGTACTCTCAGTTCATTCGGATAAACAAAACTGTTTTAGTTAAAAGTATGTCCTATGCAGTATTTGGGGTATACTTACACTAACAATTACTTAGTTTTGTTTCAATATAAAAAATATTATTCAGGTGTAACTGCAATTCAAATAAACTGAGCATCCTATATTTTGCCTAGCAACTCTACTCTTCTTCTCCCAAGCACTATGCTTTAAATGACTCCCACAAATATTCTTTAAACCCAGTCTAAACTTCTAGCAATTAAAATTGTTAATCTCTTTTTTTTTCCGGACGAAGTCTCCCTCTGTCACCCAGGCTGGAATGCTATGGCGCGATCTTGGCGGGCTGCAACCTCCACCTCCCTGGTTCAAGTAATCCCCCTGCCTCAGCTTCCCAAGTAGCTGAGATTACAGGCAGTTTAGAGTAATAAACATGATAGTAAATCTTTACCCTCTAAAAATTAAACTGTTTAATCTCTAAAAATTTAGAGTAATAAAAATGATGCTAAATCTTTATGGGGCAGGTATAGCACAATTTATAAATAAAAAAATACTGACGACCTAAATATTAAGAATTGTATTATATTTTGCATAGTCAGCAACAGTAATAGCTTATGTACCAAATTTCTTATGAACTTTGAATGATACCTTTCCTCTAAGCTTCAAAATCAGAAATAAGTGATCTCTAATTCAAAAGACTTTTTGGAACCATCACAATCAATTCACTATCTCTTCATGTTCCTTGCCTCTGGCCATGCACGTTCTACCGAACTCAGTTAATTTTCCATTGTTGAGTGGATGTGAAAACCCTTACCCTCCCATTATTAGTACTCCCCAAGACAAAGGCCCTTTTTCTGAAGTCTCCTTGAAACTGCCTTGCTCAACTCTCACATTTAAAAATGACTGCAATAGGATCATTTTTACTAACAAAAGGAATGCAAATTAGTATGAGTTTTGTTTTTTCTTGAAATAAAGCTCAGGCTTAAAAAAAAATAAAAGCCTGAGTTTGCCAACACTCCCACAAAAATTTTAAATATGACTCCTTTACCAAACATCCATCATTTTCCTCATCTTCCCTGTCAAGTGATGTGTTATTGCTACAATATTGGTACTGAGGGAAAGAACTGAAGGAAAGGAGCTGAAAAACTGTTTCACAGTTCTATGTCCTTGATGTGTTCAGCCAAGTTGTCTTTACTTGTCTAATATATATTTTTAAAGTCTGTGGTGTGTGATTTTGGCATTTCATAAAGAGAATGTTGGTCATTTCGTGTCTACCTGTGCTCCATCTGTTTGGTGTTTGATATTTCTTGGGCAGGAACTATGTCTATCTCTAATATAGCCTCTTACTCCTTATTGGCATCCAAATTGCACCACAGAGCCAGTGATAAATTCTGCTTCAGACACCTCAGAAAATGTTTTTGTTACGGTAATATTACTGAAGAAATGGCAGAGAAAATTCAGCCCAAGTTTAAGAGTCAGGAAAAGAGGAGAGGCCTATTTTTCTTCCTTTATTACAGTCATCAGGAATAATTTTCTCTGTCCATAAAATCACTTATATATGACTTGATAGGAGCCAAAAAATTACCTTCTGTGTTGGGAGAACCAGGGTGCTTTAAAATCCCAAATCCATTAGATTTTAAGCATCGGAGAGTGTTAAAATGTAATAGTAACCGGGGGTAGGATCTATTATTAACTATGCTCACCTAAAATGAGATTTCTCAGTCTGTTAATAAAGACAGCTGACACTGAAGGCTTGGAACTTAGAATAGGTAAAGTTTGAACGGGAGAAAAGAAGAAGGGTCAAGTGTAGGCTATTGC
Source organism: Chlorocebus sabaeus (assembly GCF_047675955.1). Taxonomy (NCBI): domain Eukaryota; kingdom Metazoa; phylum Chordata; class Mammalia; order Primates; family Cercopithecidae; genus Chlorocebus; species Chlorocebus sabaeus. Next base: position 65,448,975 of record NC_132926.1, on the reverse strand, counting down.
CAGGCCGGGCAACACTTTGTAGCACAAGATTCCTTATGGATATCAGCAAAATAGATGAAAAGTGGAAAGGCTAAACATCAACTTTCCCTAGGCCACAATTTGAGTAATAACTAGCGGCAGACCACACTAGGGTGCTTGCTGCTGGTGTGGAGAAAAAACTTGCCAGATGCTTAACAAGCCTAGTCTAAATCCATGTTACTTTAAATTCCTATTTCATGAAACTTTCCACCCCCAAACACAAAGTTCAGTAGGTAGCAAAGAAATCAGAAGGGCACTGGGTTGTATAATTATAACACTTGGAGTGACGCATGCATTCACTTGGTTTTGCAATACCCAGCCAGGAGAGGCTATAGTGGTCATCAAATCTCATTCTTCCAAATGTCAGAACAAAGTTTTTGGTAATAGTTTAACCTTCACTGGACTCCTTCAATTGCTATAGTACATAGTCACCTAAAATTTGGTCATTCAACTACCAATACTACAATTTTAATCATAACAATGAATCTCACCTACCATATTATTTACTTAGTATTTTTATATCCCTCATAACTCCTGCATTATTTACTTCTCTATTTAAATTACCTTTAAAATGTATTTCAAAGGGAAACTTGGTATCATTATCACAAATGAAAAAAAAGTGTCACTTTTCAAAGATAAAATGTAACCAGAAAAATAAAAATTAACTTAAAGCCAAACAATGTTAATTCCAGCTAGGTGCAGCTGGAAGACAAAGCCCCAGTGTAAACCCTATTCTCTCTTTGTCAAAAAGAGAGAGTAGCAAGTTTAGGGAGTTGTTAATGAGAAAACACCAAACTGAGACTTTTCCTTTCACATAATCAAGAAGATAATGCAGAAGACTGAAAGAGCAATGAAAAGGGCATAAATTTCCACCACATGACTCAATAATCTTGAAGGCCATCACATCCCTGCCACCTAAATCATCCCGTATAAGGTGCTGCTCATCTCCCTCAGAGGCAATACTGCTGTAGGCTACTGCACATTTAAAGAATAAATAATTAACTATAAAGAGAATTATTGATAACCTCTGTGATTTATAAAATTCCATTTAGGATTGTGAGATGTGGACAATACTAATCGTATTTATACATCTTATGAATCTTACCGGAATATTATTTCCCAAACTAAAAACTGCTTACACAAATAGCTTGTACACTGATTAAAATATATTCAACATTTGCTATCCATTTTAGGTTATTCACTTAACCTCTAATTTAAATTCTGTTTCTATAATATATCTTATTCTTGTCTGTAATGGGCATATTTTCTGGACTAAATGTAATAATGTGATAATATCTCACTTTAAGGATTTCCCAAAAGATAGAAGCATACTACAACTCTGGCATTTCTGATTAAATGGGAACTGCTCTATATTTACTATTTTGTCCATTTTCTGAGAGCTCACAATAACTCTTTATTATAAAATAAAGTCTGAAGTAGGAGATTTTTATTCTGTTCAGGATATATTCTTGTGTCCTCACAGCAGTGGTCAGCACTTACATTTTATATGTATGCTACATAGCTCTCTTGGCTGCTCTGGACATGGCTAATTTCCTTACATATCTCACAGACTTCTTGGAAATCGGCTTTAAAGTATTGTTACTTTTGGTGAGGAATAAGAGGCACAAGGGTGGCTATTTGTTCTCAGTATTGTTTAACCTAAAAACGAAAGCTCTTATTTCTTTTGATGTGGGAAGCGGTGGTGTGGAATAAGCCAGATCTAAAAATAAACTGGGTTTTCTTTCTTATTTATATGTAATTAGAACCCCTTTGTAACTACCTATTACCACCTCAATAGTTATAGGAGGAATAGATAATATGTATTTTTTTAATGTGGCAAAACCAAGAAAGAAGTAGTCAGGGCTGCATCTCATTTATCAGCTTGGTAACTAAAGGGCTCGCTCCGGAGGCTCCAGACATCTAGGGATCCAGAGATAAAACAGAGCAGTTGGCTGTGTTTTCACTAATGAATCCAGGGCTTGAAAGATATCAGGCAATTTTAAAGAAAAGCAGCAAGGACAAGAGACATTAGACAAGGCCAGTAGGGTAATGAAGGGCAAGGCCAGTTACTGAGAGAGAAAATTACTTCATTTTCTATGATAATGCTTCCGCGTGCTGTGCAGGTCTCTTCTCACGCTTTGTTAGTATCACTGTATATACATACAGCATCAGAATGCTACTCACAGTGTAGAAGGAAAGAGCCTTGGAACATTCCACAGAGGGGCAGAGGGCTTGGGTCTGTTATTTTGAAAGGGGGAGGCTAAGAACAATGGTAGCAGAAGGGGGTTAGGCTGCAAGGTGAGGAAGGGTGTTTCGACAGAATGTGAGGGACGCACAGGATTAAATCAAGACGAAAGACATAGCAGGGAAAAGAAAGAAAAACGCAGCAAACATACTCTGGAAATGGAGAATTGTTTGGAGGATGAAGTGGACAAAGAATGGGACCAGCTCACTGGCAGTCAGCATATCTGCAGAGTAGAGCCATGGGCATGCCTTGCTCACTGGCCTTTTTACCAGTGGCCATAATAAAATGGGCAATGGGCACTTGACTCCTCAGCGAGCTGGTCAGTGGACACATTTTCTGCTTAGTGGGGAAATATGATGGATTTTAGAAACAATTCCAGAGTATATTTAGCTCCTAAAGCTGGGGCACACAAATGTCACATTCTCATGAGACAATCGACCCAGTAGAAAGAGCACCCATCACAGGCCCTTAGAAAACCCATGAAACTCTTGCATCCCAGGAGATGCTGCATACACGGATGTGACATCATTAAGGCACTGACATCAGGGAATGAAAAGAAGCAAGGGCATCACAGATTGGTTCAAGTTAAGGGACGCCATGATGAGTCAGAAAAGGAACAAGACTTTTCCAACGGAGTAACGCCATCACCAAGTCATACCACACAGTGCTTGGCAAAACGAAACAAAAGTTGAAAATAAATCATGAACATTAAACAAAAAACAATTTGGAACAAAATGGAAATTAAAATCATAAAAACTATGATAAAAGGAACATTAAGCTACATCTTTTGTTTAAAATTTCTGCACAACTCATTGGCATTGCCCCATCAAACATACAACCAATGGTAAAAAACAAACTCAAATCTGACAGGGCAAGGCAAGGAGTTACTAGCACAAGAACAGTGATCATGTTAAACACCCATGCAATCACCTCTGCCACCATTGTTTGACAATATGTAGACTGCTTCCAGCTTTGTCAATATAATAAGACCCAAGAGAATGAACAATGCCGAATTTTAAAATGATCTGTCAAAGTGTTAATTGGACTCTTTGAGAACCTCCATTCCTTGGGGGGAGTTAACGATTACAGAAAATTCATGCTACCCCTCTCAGTGAAGTGAAAAGAAAATTACTGCAACCAACAGCTAGATATTTAGTTGGCATATTTAATGCTTTATTGGAAAGGCTGTTTGTTTTATTTTGTTTCAGAAAATCGCAGTGGCAAAAACAAAGTGATTTCTACTAAGTTTTCTCTTCTTGAGAACACAGGACTAGCACATCTGAGGTCAGGAGCCACACATAACAAATAATGGCATATGCCAAGGCTTGTAATCTGTCGGGACAGTTTCTCTTCTATCTGGAGCTTTCTCAGGATGGAAAGAGCAGGCAATCCCTCAAACTGAAAGAAGCTGATGAGACAAAACCAGCTCTTAAAAAAAAAAAAAAAAAAAAAAAAAGGGTTGGCCGGGAGCAGCAGCTCAAGTCTGTAATCCCAGCACTTTGGGAAGCTGACGCGGGCAGATCACCTGAGATCAGGAGTTTAAGACCAGCCTGGCCAGCATGGCAAAGCCTTGTCACTACTAAAAAAAAATACAAAAATTAGCCGGGCATGGTGGCGGGCACCTCTAATCCCAGCTACTTGAGAAGCTCAGGCAGGGAGAATCTCTTGAACCTGGGAAGCAGAGGTTGCAGTGAGCTGAGATCGTGCCACTGCACTCCAGTGTAGGCAACAGAGTGAGATTCCATCTCAAAAAAACAAAAACAAAAACAAAAAAACAAACGAATAAAGATTTGAGGCAGGGCATATTACTAAGGGGAAGGGGAAGTCTATAGAAGAAAATAAAATCAGTTAAGAGGACATGCTCAAGAACAAGACAAAAGGGGCTCCATCTTTACATTTTGACTTGGCAAACACAGTAAGCAGAGTGCCCAGCACTCTCAGGAGATGAGAAGCAAAAAAGGAGATGAAAATGTAGCCTGAGAGTCTGACCACAAAGCATTGTCTAAAAGTGAAGATGGAGATATGTATGCAGAACACTCTGGGGGAGGGCGCGATAGCGACTATCTTCCAAGGGTCACGGTGGCTGCTCTGCCCTCGAAACTCAAACTCCCGCTTGGATGAAACTCTTGAAAACATATAGAAGTAAACAATTCTGAATGGGGGGAAACAGCTCAGCAACATAACTGGGCTTTTCAGTCTCTGATTTACAAGACTGTTTTTTGGACAAGTAAAGGCCTCTTTGGTTGCAGCTGCAACTAAAGTAGGATGTGTTACCAGAAGCAGCAAATGGCAAGAAAAGAGATGACATTTCCTGTCTGCAGCTAAGCAAAGAAAGCAAAGGAGAATTTAGGACAGTTCACAGTAGAATCCCTTTCATTTAGTGTGGCTTCCTTTCCGTTTTAAATGCATAGCAATTCTGCTTGATTAAATAACATATTTTTGTCTTAGCTACTGTCCTCTAAGAGCAATTGCAGTACGTCTGAGGACCATGGCTCTATTCAAATTCAGCACCATGCAAGAGTGAGAGATGCTACCAGCCAGAAAAGACTTTGCCCTGCTATTTCTCAATTCACTGATTAACAGGGCCTTTACTTCAATTGCATTCACTTGCCAAAGCCCGAACCGCATTCCGTCACATTATGGTGGGAAAAGAGGGTCCAAAAATCTCAGAATGAGACTAAGAGGAATGGCAAGGGATGTCAGAAGCCAGCATCTGCTTTGGGCCAAGCCACATCTTTTTTGGGTAGAGGAAGCTCAGAGGATATATTATTTGTTTTGTGTGGTTTTCCTTGGTCAGAGAATAATTTAGGATCAAGCTTCACATAGAGGATGGGGTTGCAGTCTTTTTCGAGAAACTTTCAATCATAGCGCATTGGAGGTTCCTTAAATGCTGCTAAAATTCAGCTGGAAGCAGTTACACAGTCCTCCCCACTTTTCCCTCCCTCTCCCCCGAGAGGAAGAGGCATTTCCAAGGCCTTACCCTTCTTGTCTTGGTGATTATGGGAAGACACTGCCCCCAAAGGGTCTGTGCTGTCAGGTGAGTCAAGCAGATGCTTCCAGTCCAGCATTCCTCCCCTAGACTCATACCCCTCTTGAGCCGTCGAATCTGATGTGGTTGTGCTGGGCAAGAGGGAACTGGAGTGCCCTGTTTTCATCACAAATACAGTTAGGAAAACATCATCGGAGAGACCTACATTCCCTTTGCTCAGAGGCCTGGAGGTGGGACACCCAAGCTGGCTGTAAGACTGAGAGGAGACTGTCCTAGAAACGACACGGTTTAGTGGTGGTGGTGGTGTGGGGTGTGTTCAGCAGAAAGCCCCTTGAACTTGTAGTTAGAAAATGAAGGGTCAGATCCTATCTCTGACACTTGCTGGGTGGGCCTTGGGGAATCACTTAACCTCTTCCTGTGCACCCAGTGGGGATAAAGACACCTCTCAGTGTTGGGAGGATAGGGACATAATGGTGAAAGCATCTTGCATAGTGTCTGACACATAGTAGGTGCTCAAGAAAGGCCAGTGTCCTTCTCTGATATTTTCGTGTCAGGACTAAACACAGAAAGTGTCCACTCCAGGAATCCCATTTGTGACTGATGGGGCAGGTTTCTGGTAGTGGGTAAGTCTTGTCCCTGTCACAAGTAACTCAGTGACTCTGCACCCTTCCTATGGAGGTTCTACAGTGTGTCTGGTCTTCAGGTTCAACTCAACTTCACAGGCATTCCTCTTTCTGGGAGTAGTTATTGCTTTGCAAAGGGATCTATTCCCACTGTCTTTTCATTGGAATGGAGACTTCAACTGCTACACACTACTACGGCTGTCCCTTTTGTGTCTTATTTCAATAAAAATGGTTTCCGTTTTTGAGGCTGCATTGACTAAAATGATTCAAATTAGAAAAGGATAGATTTCTGAGGTTCAGATAAGCTACCATAGGATAATACGAGAAGAATGGCTGGGTTGAGAGTTACAGCAGAAACTCTAGCCATTTCCTGTGAATTCGTTTGTAAGCTCTCCCTCCATCATTCCACAAGGTTAAATACAGATTGTATCAGGTGCTTTGATCCAAGCTGACACAATGATTTAAAGAAGCTCTACTACCTGTTCTCTCTGGCAGAAATAAAATATGACCTCCTTGTGATTTTCAACTGGAGTTTTTGGCTTACATAGAGCAACCTCTTGAACAATTTTTAAAAGATATAAGGGCAACTACTGTGCATGTATAATTGGTGCCTTTGGTGGAAAGTAGGGCAAACTCACAACAACTCCAAAAGCTCCAGCCTTGAAGTATGATCACCATGCACATGATAAATAAAATATTGGCCTCTAGAAAGACAGATTATAAGAATAAGCACAGTGCATTCTTCTTCTTCTTCTTTTTTTTTTTTTTTTTTTTTTACAATTATTATTGGAAGTTGGATTTCCCCCCCAGGAGACTGTAATATTGCAAATTACAGACAAAACATATATAACAAAGATAGCTTTTTATCTTCTTAAAACTGCGTAGCAGGAAAAAGGAAGCCAAGTGGCTCAGCCATGCCATAGTGACTTCTACGGAGCCACCACACTTAAATCCTGCCGCAAAGCTTTGGTAACATTGAAGAGGTCCCTTTCTGTATGGCACTTGTTTGGCTCTCACACAACTTCAAACATCCAATTCGTTGAAAATAGTCTGCATCGTATCCAGCTGCTAAAAGCATGTTCATTTAAAATTCAAGGAATGCTTTATTCTAGACTTTGTGTTTTTACATTTCTGAGTTTCACATCTCATGTCACGATACAGATAAGAGAACAGGGGCAGGAAAATCAGCCTGAGAAATGGAAATATAGAAGTTCCTTTATTTCCTTTCAGCTTACATTGAGGTCTAAAACATAACTTTTTTTTTCCACTCTTGAATTCAAGACTACTCTAAATAGTCTAATATGGTCAGTCTAAGAGAAAATTCAGTGCCCAGTAAGCAAACAATTAGAAATAGCTTGTAGGGAGTTAGAAAGAGAAAGTGAGGAAGAAAAAAAAAAATACCTCCCCTCCAAGTAGCAAGATTTCTTTTACCTGAATTGATATGCATTTTGAGCACTTTCAATTTAACTGTGTTCAAGGGGCAATTTTATGGTAATGCCATAAGTATGGTTTAGGGAGAACATTTCTTAATACGGTAATCTATGGGAAATATATGCCTAAGGGACACATTCTCTGTAGAAAGATTTCCTGGCCCATATGCTGCGAATACATGGAAAACTCATTGGTAATGGAAAGCTATGGCTATGAGAGGATATTAATGTGGACCAGATGGTAGTTAGGTAGGAAAGTGTTTTACACAAATGTGAGAAATCAGTCTCTTCTTCCTATCACTGAAGTGTTAGTCTAATACCCACCACATCTCGATTTTCCATATGTAAATCTAGAGAAACCATGCATCTGATTTACTCGAAAGAAAAAACTGAGCATCATGAAGTTTGTAATCCTTTAAACTTATGCTTGAGGATACGAAACACGTGCCAGTGGTGAATTAAACAGAGAAAGCAATACATGATTCGCAAAAATTTTAGAACCACCCTGTAAAAGCACCATTAAGCAGTAGTCCTCAGTCTGAATTCAAAGATGTGTTATTACCTCTCCACGCTTAAAAAAATATTATAAGGAAACCACTTATATTCCTTCTTCTAGTCTGATTTTTAAGGTCGTATTATTTTTGTGCATTCCCTAAGAGACTTTGCAACCAAAATCATGCTACAAAAATAGGCAAACATTTGTGGATGTGATATCATATGTCAATAGATTTGGAATCTATATTTTTGTTTTGTCAGTCCAATAAGAAAGGTCACATTTTAATCAATTGAGGTTATACTTTATCATTCTCATAAAATACAAATAAATAGGTATATTTTGAAAGTTAACTTTAATGCATCATGTTGTTTCTCTATATCTACAAGTCATTGTAATTCCAGAGGTTAGACCCTCTTCATACTACTCTAACCTATTAACAATGTTTGTAGACAATTAGACACAAAACAGAGACATTAAATCAATACAAGAGAGGAAGAGAGAAGGAAAATAATCAGGGCCCAATTCACTAAAAGGGGTTCTTGCATATGTAACTGGTGTGGCACAGAGCTTTTGACAAGCAGAAAGTCTGCATCATTTATTGAAATGATCCCTTTTCCTAGGTTGGGCAGTTCTGGTTTTGTAGTTGGCTCTGTGAGCCTACACTCAGCCACAGAGTGCAGGACATGCAGAGGACACAGCTAGAAACAGTGTGGGTGCACTTTTTACTTTGGAGTTGGCTTCCTTGTCTATATCCATGCTCATAAAAATAGCAATTTATTTCTTCTTTTGGTGCTACAAATACAGCGCCCAGTACAGTGCCTAGGACACAGTAGCCACTCAACAAGTTTTTGCTGAATGAATTAGTGAAATCTATTCTGGGTTTATTAATTCCAAAATTAACATCCCTTACAATGGTTTATTTTTAAAAGTTGCCAATATTTTCGTAAGTACTGTCTGAACCAGTCCTCATTTTGATGGTCAATTAATCATTGAACTGCTTCACACTGAATAGATTTAGCCTGAAATGGATAGGATCATTAGCTGAAAGGAAAATTCCAGCTCTTCTTTAGTTGCCTCCCCCCAAGACCTGAAAATGAATGAGCATCATCCCTTAAAGTGTTAATACGGAAGCATTAATAAGTACCTTTCCTTTTGTAAAGGAAATAAGAGAGAACATAGCTTGGGAGTGATTTTTGTTCATAAGAGTATCCCATAGTTTAATTATTCTGTCTATTTAAGAAATTACCTGGGAGTTAAAATTGGTCTTAGTATGACTGATGAATGCTGGGCAGGTTGCTGGTTCAATTTGTTTCAAGATCTTAATTTCTCAATATCCGATAAAGACTATTCAATTACAGGAAATGATCGCAAAGTATCATGTTGGAAAAGAGCAGATACAAAGTGCAGTTTTTTTCTCAAGGCAGTCTAAGCTAGACGACATTTGCCTCCTGAGCAATTTTTCTTCTAGTCTTTGGTGTTCAATATTCTGGTTTCAGTCATAGATGAGGGAACATTAAAGGTGGATGAATTCTGTGGGCTCATCTACTCCACACTGCCTTACTTCACAAGGGGGCCAGTCAGGAGAAAGCAGGCAATATTTTCCATTCCTAAACAGTTCCAGGGCATAAACCAGTCTTTAAGATATTCAAAAAGGCTTTTTATGTATGCTAATTTGACACAGGGAGTGAGAGTTTACAAAGAACTATTAAACACATTTGTAGCCATCATGAACTATTTTTTTGGATCATAAATCAGCATTGCTTTCTTTTCCTTCCTCTTTGTTTTCTTTTCCCTTTTTTAAAATTTATTTTTCTCCTTCCCTTATTTACCTACTTCTGTACTTAAAGACTGTCCTGGATCTGTTGCTTGATTATTTATCTTAAACACACAAACTATAAAATGGCTGTGTATACATGAAACTCGCAGCTTCCATTATAATGCAGAGGCTTAAATCTGCCATCACACAGATGTTTTTCATACCATATTTTTCTAAAAAAACACATGGATAGTTTACCCTAATAAATATTTGGGGGTACCTTGAGAAATGTAAATGGAACAGCTACATTTTAACTTCTTACATGAAGAGTTCAGAATATTCTGTTTATGGGCTTAGTAGCTTTGTTTAATATAGTGATTGTGTATTTCAGACCAAGAACAATGAGATAAATCCTGTTTGTACATCATTTCCACTGCGTCACTCTTCCTTGTCTACATTCTGAAGAAATCGCACTGAAAACATGTCTAAATATTCATACTCTTTTTGAGCTTAAATTTCAGGGGCCAATTTCATACTATATTGGAAAATTTTGTCTAATAAGAGCCTGACCTGTGTGTCCTGTATAGATTTTCGCCAGCAGAGGGTATTGTCTTGAGTGCCAGCATTTTGGGGGATGGTGCACTGTATCAGCTGAAGAGCTATAGTCTATTAGTTATCAGCACTATTCCTTTGTCTTGGATATACTTATGTTCGAAAGCAATTTCTTCTCCCTCAAGAACTCATTAAATGTATTCACCAAATTCCCTAAGGTTGGCATATTTCATGTTATCTGGATTAAAAATTTAGGACTCAGTCTCCCACATCAATTGTCTCACATAGGCAGAGTGATTTTTGAAGGCTGGTGAAATTAATAAATAATTTTAGTGAATTGGGGCCCTTAAGTAACAAAGAATCTGGTCCATGATGTTTAGGAATGAAAACTATAAACTACTGCCAGATGAATGACTTAACGAATTTAAAAAAAAAAAAATCCGTAAACTGACCATACACTGTGTTGTAAGACATTTCATGATCTGGTAGAGGAGTTGAAATGTCTATAAAAAAATAATGAGGATAAAAAATTAATTAAAAAGAAACTTAAGATTTGAACATACTCAAGGGGATTAATGAAATAGAAATTCTCAGATAGGTTTCCACCAGTATGAAATTATGAGAGTAATATCTTCCTTACCATTCAGTGCCACAAAGGAATCTGAAAGACAAAAGGGAGGAGAAGGTTACTTAATGTTTTACACTCTGCTTAATGCGACTTACATAAGTGGGAATGAGCTAACACAGAACTATGCCGATGTACGTATGGTCCCCGATACTAAGTAAGTGCTTTTTAATTCCTGCGTGTAATGTAAAATGCTTTATACTCAGTCCAATTTCACACCTCCATATCTCTTCCACCAAGTGAATTTCCTCCAAGTCCCTGCCTTTGCCAAGAGGCAGAGAAAATGCAAGAGTTGGCAAACGAAATGGTAACCGCAATTATAGGTGACTTCGAGAGTTTAAACCCTTCTTTATACAGAGGGACACGCATGTGCATAGTGATACCTGGATCACACTTACAAAGAAAACATTTTTTCTTTACATTCTCTTTTTACTTCATCCTCACAACCACGCTGTGAGAAACTGTCCAGTGTTACAGTGTTCTGAAATCATCAGGAGTTTTAGTTTGGAAGTTAAAAAACAAACCCTTACAAATATTAGGCAACATATCTGGGTGTGTGCTGTGTGTTGAGGTCAGATCTCTGGTTCACTCAGCCTCTAACACTGGCTGTTGTGATTTCTTCATTTCCCTTTAACATCCTGTTAATTCTGTACCAGTTATGATGACTGCACCAGTGAGAGAAACCCTCCCTGAATACCTGTGTGGGGATAGGTCTGTCTAATAGAGGTAGTTCATGCTCCAGCAGGAACATAGGGAGAGGAGAAGCCATGAGGAAAGGCAGGGAGGCAGAGGGGCAGCCTGACTCCTGCCCTGGGCAAGCACCCTATGTGCCTCAGCAAGAGTGAGGTTAAAGGTCACGGACACATACAAAGCACGAAGGCAGATCCAGGGGCTTGACCACTAAGATTACTCTGGAAATAAAGAGTAAATCACAGGGTTGGGACCTGAGAGCCTCTCCTATGCTACATACAGAGGTTTCCTTAGGTTCTTCTGCCTGAGAACGCAGATAAGGGTGTGAGCCTACTGGTACAGTGGGCATTTTATAGACACAGTAACAACCATCTTTACATGTTTCACGTATTTTCTGATTTGATCCAAATCTACACCCCTATTTTTCTACAGACACCACTATCACAAGTAATAGAAATATGATGAAAATGGCTCATTAACATCAGTTAACTAAGCTGTTAATAAAACACACACACACATGCACACACACACACACATCTTAAAACCTGTTTCCTTGCAAATAAAGCTATAACACAACAAGATGATTAAGGTCAACTGATCAAACATTAAACTATTTCCCTGATACAGATGAATGCACACACGTAACATACATCTTTAGGTGATGACACTTCTCCTATGCTTATTTATTAATTCATCAATTTTGTGTGAAAAGACATAATAAATTAGAATTTTTTGCCAATATATAATATTTGTAAATGAAAAAAATGTATATGGCAAAGATTTGGAGATAAGGCTGCCTTTAGCCCTCTTTATTTGATTATAACTAATCTCTAAAAAAAGGTAAGGTAGAAAGTTGAATTACACGTTAGAGTCTGAAATTTCAGTACTCATGACTGAAAGATTAGAATTATACCCATGATTTTCATTATAGAATCAAATATCAGGATAATATAACTTCATTCCCTTGGGAGCTATTATTTGCTGCCATTTTGAATGCAAGCTTCTTGAAATTCAGCATATGTAACATTTGAAACAGCACAAACTAAACATATTTTCCAAGAGTATGGTATTATTCTTTAAATTAGCGTTAATAAAGAATTTTCAGGAGAATATTGATATTAATCAGGTCACATGACAACTGGGCAGAAATTTGAGACAGATCCTTTACATAAAGTTCTAACTAAAATGTTACCAGTTAATAATGAACGCTGAGATTTACATAGTAGGCCAATTCCTATAAAAAGGTTATTTTTAATTGCCTTGTACTTGTGGGTTATTTCTGAAATTTTTTTCGTATCATATATGGTAACAGACACACAGCTAATTTAAAAACATAATTACTTCTGTTAGTCGATATGTTCAAGAATAAAACAGGCCCACTCAATTAAAAAGCTGGAGTACAATGATCAATCTTTTTATTATTCGGCTAAAAATGACAGTATAAAAGCACGTTTTTAAAAACAGCAAAACTGTCATTTTGTAATGGAAATGCTGATTTAACTTACTGCTTTGCTACAATTAATATCCTCTAGAGTGAATTTGTTCCCCTGCATTAGAATGAATGAAATAGGTGCCAGCATTTATAGTGACAACATTGACAACACTGGCTTTAGACCACAGTGCTTTCTTTACTTGATATTTAGAAGATGATTTCTGTCATTTATGCATGCTTTAGTGTCTGCTACACTCAGATCCACATGTGAGCTGATGTATCTAGGCCGTTCACTGAAAGCATCTTTGCCCAAAGATAAAAATGGATAAAAGACTGTACTTACTGTGACAGTCCCCCAGACCATCTGTATTGCCACGCTCTATGTCCTGCTCAAAAGTCAGTCTTTTAAAAAAGGAAGGGAAAGAGAGACAGAAACGAATACAATAACGTGAGTCTTCAGAAATGAGTCTTAAGTTTCACTAAAGATGTAACACGGTTTGATGAGTGGCAGGTGCAGAAAAGAAATAGTTAACAGCTTGAATATTTATCTCTGAAGTTTATATCTCTGAAGTTATAGAAAGTCTTAGGTGACTCTCCAAAGAGAAGCCATGGTTTAAGCAGTGAATTCAGATATTATTCAGGGAGATAATAAGCTTGCAGATTATTTATATCCTTCTTTACTCTAATTCTCTGAGCATTTCTTAAACACTTAAGAAGTTTAGATGTTAAAATATACTCTTCATAGAAACAATATAGAAGTCTATAAATTAAAAAGAAAAGTCTTTTTCTCTCTACTCTTTCACTCCTGCCCTTGCCTTCCTAGGCAAGGTTTTTTTGCCTAGACATTTATCTAGCCAAAAGTGTTCAAAAGTCCAAGTGGCTAGAGAGGGGACAGGAGCCGGTGGTACATTTTGTGGAGACCACTTGGCTATTTGTTTACCCCCAGCCCTGCCCCAGTGCTTGGGAGTATTACTGTCATTCTCTTTGACAGGCTCATGTTTCTTCCAAGTCTACTAGGTCACCACTGGGCTGTACAAGCGACATGACATTAAGAAAACCAATTTTAGTAAAAGCTATTTTGATTTTTAAAATAAGCACACCAGAGTCACCTTCCTTTGGGGGCACTTTGTACATATTCCCATAATATAATTGAAACTCTTATTTTGCAACTGCTTTCAGAGCTTATTTACGAGCTATATAGGAAAACTATTTTGAAAGTCACAGCTTGATCTAATAATCCACCATGTTTTGTTTCTAATCTTTTTTGCCACATTAAAAATCAAATCCCTCAAAAGATGAAGATTTCTAGTGGTAATGACAGCCAATATTCATGATGCCCTGGAGCCCACTCTCCAAAGGGCACGCCCCATGTTTTGAGCAATGCCAGCATCATTGAAATATGAATGCAAACCTTAAGGAAACCATTTTGGAGTTCTTATATTGACTTAAAAATAATTTTTTAAATATCAGTCTTATAGCCTTTGGTCACATGTTGAACAGAGAAAGGACATAGGTCATTTCATAGCTTCCCTCACCATGCTTGGTGATCCTTTCTCCTCCACCTTGAGGGGTCCAATGAAAAGGTACAAACCTCTAATATTATAGCATGTCAATAATGCTACTTGCAAAGCTGTTCTAATAATATACAGTGACTCAGACTTTTGCATTAGTCAAATTTCCAGGTCAGATTTTATAGTTATCATCAGCTCTGTTTATGAGAATACTTGTCCTCAAATTATGCAGGTGGTGGTCATCAGATACGCCCTTGGTCTGTTTGTTTAGCTATTCTGAAATAGGAAAAGAGGCACAGAGTGATGTAAAGATGGTTCTGTTCCCCCTTTGGATCTGGGGAGGTTGCAGAAATGGCTGTGTTGAAGGAAGATCTGTGCTGTCTAACCTTCTAAATTGCTTGCCACAACCCATCAAAGATAAACATTGAATACTTTTGCAAATGTATTTTGGATTTCACATCCACTGAAGTAAAAGCATAAAAAGAAACCTCTTAGCCAATGCCATCTAAGCATTTAAAGCCAGGGTAACAATTTTAAACACCAAAATCACATGCATGGTGGACTGGCCTCATCTAGCTGATCTGGAGAACTGCCAAGAATTGATTGACTGCCTAAAGAGTAACAGGGTCAACCGCTCTTCAGCGCAGGAAAAGGTTTATTGGATGTATACACCATGCTTGCAGTACAATTGCATTGCTTAACAAATGTTCTGCAATTTCTTCTCAGCCCTGCACAGTCAATTACAAGAGCCAGTTTTGCTATGGCTGAACAAACCACTCACTAATCTAATTGGTATCCTATTGCTCCTTTTCTCTGCTTTTCTCCCACCATGATGATCAAGGCAGGCACCTTCTTGTCTCTCTCTCTAGGGAATACATTGAAGCCCACTGTGTTTCCATTCTGTGTTTTTAATCAGTCCGAGGATGATTAATCAATTGGAAATCTGCCACATGTGATGTGGTGAGGCTCCATGAAATGGGAAAGGGAAGGAGAAAGGCTGACAGTCCCGTTGCTGGTGTTTGTGCACAGAAAGCTGTGTGGTGGAGTGTGAGAGCAGAGCAAATCTTACATCTAGAATACACCTTGGCTGGAAGCCACTGTACCCTCTCCCACTCCTCAGGCTCCTTACCTGCTATTGGGTGATAAATGGGTGCAGGCACCACCTTCCTTTATCCACCCACAATACGGGTCTCTGGAGGCAATACAGGTTCTGCAGGAAGAGGATGACCATGAGCTACCTAGGACTGTTTCCTAGCCACCACGGACTTTCTAATTGTCAGTGAGGCAAAATACATACTTTTTACACTTCCCATGTCGTTCACACCGGCCAAGGGGAACCTTTATCACACAGGTAGAGAATGCAACATACAGAGAGCTGCTTGCTCTGTCCAGCTGCATGCCCATGATCCTTTTGTCTTCGACTCCATCATAGCTGCATCTAATTTCATCAGGCAAGATAATATCATTAACAGACTCTTCTCTTTTTCTCGGCACCACCCCCACATCCCACTTCCCAGCCCACAAGGCAATCTCTTAATCTGATCTAATTGGCAGTGAAACAAACAAATCCTTATGCTCATGCACACATGTAGACACACACATATGTATGTATCTACATAAACACACACACACACACACACACACACACACACACACAGGCGAGAAGAAAATAATGCTTTTTAGATGTTAAAAAATTTTTACAAACAGCATTAAAAAGTCATCTAAAAATGCATAAAACCTAAGTTGGCCATGATTTTCTCTGAATGAAAGGGACTATAATAGCATAACAAATAATTACTAAGAAAGAACCAAATATTCTACTTACTTTTCAGGGTTGTAAACGCTCATCTCCTCCAGGAAAAGGCTGTCATTTAGAAAACCACTGTTTCCTATCCTGGCCAAAAACTTCAAGATGATTCCCTTCTCTGATCCCAGAAAAACCACAGTGTGATTCTGATACGGCCCAGCAGCCGTGTCCACTGCAATTTTGGTCAGGCGGTATCTAAAACGACAGGACCACATTTTTTATCTCTTTGTTGGTCTATCATTAAAGTGTTCCCTGTTCCACTTCAAACAGCTGTGCCATAGCTTTCTAGTAATAACCTCAAGAAAAATGTATGCATATAAATAATGTTCTCAAGTGGTTCTGGCCCTTTATTTCCATTTGCAGAGCATTAGTATGGCTCCAAAGGGGAGGAAGGAGGTGTGAATGTGTGTGTGTGTATGTGTGTGTGTGTGTTTGTGGGCCAAGTCCCACAATAGATAGCCAAAACCACCTGAAACCACTTAGCAATAATCCCTCCATGAACGACAAGGAAAGACTAATGTCTCCTATGATGAAGGTAAGAAGTAATAAGAAATTCATTTAACCTTTAATTTAACATTGAAAAGCAATGACTACCATTTCTCCATACTCTTCCTCTGAGGTACAAAGCCTTCATCGACAAAATGTTTGATTGGAAAGCTTTCCAGTTGTATGTAGAGGGGCTGGGAGACTTCTCAAGGATGAGGAGGTAGGGTGCTAATGGCACTGCTAAAAACTGCAGGGACCTGCAAGCCAAACAATATCCATTTAAAACTAAAGGTGAAGGGCATACCTAGGATAAGTCCTACCAGCAATTTGCTTTCTCTGAAATCTCTTGGACATTTGACATTCTATGGGGACCCAGTTGTCCTAAGCACCATAGCTAGAACCAGAAAACAGACCCTCCTGCAAGTTATATACCATGGTTTCCATTTTATGTGCCAGAGCTATTACAGTGCTTTAATATATTTTAATAAAGTCAGAGTATTAAAATAGTGGTAAAGTTAATTAACATTTTGTTTGATGACTACCACAGTGGGATGGTACTTGGGAAAGCCTGTTGAACTGTTTGGAAATAAGCTCTGAATAAATACAAGGAAGAGTTTTTTTAATGCAATCACAGATCTCTAATTGGCTGTCCCTTCGCTGTTGGCCACCAGTTCAGAAAAAGAATACTAAACTATGAATCCTTCACACTGGCGAATGTGGTGTCTGTGCTCTATGTGACAGTGAACAATCCATGAGCCATGCTCAGGTGGAATCTGCTGCAAGTTTTGTAATCATTTCCAACCAATCAGGTGTCCACATCCATTCACTGGTTCTCCTTCACTGCTGCTCTATTTTTGCACAGATTGGATCAATGGGCTAATCCAGAAGGAAAGGCATTTCCTTCCTCTAATTGCTGGCATGTGTCCAACTAGCCTGAAAATACTGGA
This sequence comes from Chlorocebus sabaeus, assembly GCF_047675955.1. NCBI lineage: Eukaryota > Metazoa > Chordata > Mammalia > Primates > Cercopithecidae > Chlorocebus > Chlorocebus sabaeus. The sequence continues at coordinate 65,431,368 of NC_132926.1, read as the reverse complement.
ACTCTTCTCCCTGGGAATGTGTGTATGGGGGGATAGTGGCATCCAACCAACCGGCCAGCATTCCACAGCTGAATGAATGCCCAGGATAGCAGAAGATGTTTGTGGCATTTCAAAGAATGATCCACCGATCAGTTCTCCGAGCATGAGATGAAGTTAGGAAATTCATCAGGACACAGTTTGCTTGACACCCACCTGACCATTGTTCTCAGGAACCATGGCCTGTTGAAGATGGAGGGCACTGCCTCATCCATGAGTGGGTGCGTCTTGATGAAGTTCAGGGTATCATCAGGAAACTCATTGGAGGTTGCATATCTTTCTAAGGAGGATGAGCCAGCACAGCAACCTGGCCTAAAATGAAACAAAGGGTGAAGAAGGAGGGAGTTCATTTTGTGCCTTATGGCAAATTCTTTGAATGAACTGCTTCTCTAAGCATCTGGAATGGAGAAGAATGTACTGCAGCCTGAGAGGAGGAAGTTAAACAATGCAGAATGCCACCAAGCACAATATGCTGAGATTTCCTCTGAGCCGCCTCCTCATTTCATAGAGGAGCCTCAGCCAGCACAGTTCAGCCTCAGCTGGGGGCAGGCTGGCTTCCTCCCAGAAGCACAAACAAATTTCAGTAAACAGTGATGGAGCTTGAAACAAGTGAGTGAGTGTGGTTTGCACGTATCTCACGGATGGTTTTACTTATCCAAAAAGGCTGCTAGAGATTCCTCATGCATTTACTCTATAGAGGGAGAGAATTAGGTTGACGTTTTCGCAAGTGTAGAAAGCAAAGACTCTCCAAAAGTCAATAGGGTACGTGCCAGCAAGACTCCATGTAATCATGTTTCATTACCTGGGGCTCCCTCAGAGAACATTTGGGTTTTGTTTCTTATTGTTGTTTTTATTTTTGTTTGATTTTGGCAGGTATGAAAAGCCAATTATATCAGATTCTTTCCTGAAAGGTCATTTTCTTGTCATTGAATGACGACCGTAAAAATTTGCTACTACAAGAAATTCTATGGTTTCAGGAGTCAGGGGTCATCCCAGCAAAGTCAGATTAGGGAAACAATGAAGCCCATCTGGTCCAGACACCTGGTTTGCCTGGGTGGTGCAGGAGAGGAAACTGGACCCTCACGACGCCAGCATGAACCACTCCTATGCCCACACTGCCCCAAGGCAGCATCCTGGGAGCATCCTGACTGCTGCAAGAGGGACGAGCCAGGCATGTGGAAGTATGTGGGCAAACTCACTGCCATTAGTAGAAAATCACTTAAAGTATACGTGCTGGTATTGGTTGAGTGACACCATCTTTACACACCAAGGAGTATTACATAAGAACTTTCTGAAACCCAATCCCTCAGGCTTAACTCCCCTTCCTGCTTATCTAGAAGGTAGTTAACAATCCCAGGCAATGATTTAAGACTATCTGTCTGAGGTTGCTGGGGTGTGCTTTTCACACCTAGTTTGCTCTCCATAAATAACAGAGTATCAACATGCCAGATAATTCAGGTAATGAAGATGGATGAAGCACTAAGTTTCTCCTCTGGGTATAATTGGTTTATATTACCTAAGTTAGTTCATGTAAGTGTACTTGGCCAGGTACGTTGTGGGGAGGACTGGAGGTTGCAGAATAGAGTTGAAAAACAAAAAAATTAGTAAGATGTTGGGCTTCCTTCCAGAGGCACACAACTCCGGGGGAGGACAGACACCATGGTTGTTTCTATGGAACCTGGAGTGCAAATGCTGCGATGGAGCTGTGAGTGTGTGCCACAGAGAGGCAGGCAAAGGGCTTGGGGGGACTTCCCTCCTGTCCCAGTTAGGATGAATTAGCCTGTTTAGGAAGCAACTACATAGGGCTGAGAGGTCTCTGGGTTGCCTCTGGACCATAGTATCTCATGAAAGCAATTCTAAGGCATGATCTGGGGAGGAGGATACTACACTGTATTTCGACCCAAAACAGACCAGAATCTGGCAGACCAGAGACATCTTAATGGTACACTCTACCCGCTGTATTCTTCTCACCCTCGGTCTAGAGTCCTAGACTCAACTCTGATCCAGCTTGGCCACAAAATCCAGAAAACACTATTTACGTTTCATATTTTATTTGGATTTGAAGACATGGGTCTCTATAAAATTGAACAGAAGCATAAAGAAGCAGCGGAAATCATTCCCCCTGCTATTGAACTTGTGCAATACCCTTTACCTCTCTGGGCCTCAGTTTTCCCAACTATAAGCCAGTAAGGCCTCAGATGGTTTCCACCATTGTAGTATTACATTGGATAAATAAATATCTGGAGGTTAAAGCAGAAGACTAGAGGAACATTGGTTTGACTATATGAGAAGGTAACTTTAGGTTTTGGTTAATGAGATGAAGGCAATCTGCTTGGCTGGCATGGAAGGCACTAGTGTGCAGTTCATAGGATGTTCATTATCAGAGGTGCAAGCTTTGCCATTTCTAAAGTTTAAAATAGCCATATGAATATTTGCACATACCTGGGCTTAGGAACTCGTTCATCAGGAACTGGTGTCCAGGTAGAATCAGGAGACTTCTGTTCCTTGAATCTCCCAGTAAAAACACTGGCAATGTCAAGCATGTCATAGGCACAGACTGCAGACCCAGGGATGCTACAACATGACATTTCACATCAAGTGTTACTCACGCACTGGTTATGCATGTAGTTTGGAACATACTCCAGAGAAACTTTCCTAGTACAGCAAGTGAAATTTAAAGTTCATACCTTGGACACTATAAATGTAAGGGATCTTAGTACACAAAGAAAATATTTCTCTCAATCAAATTTGCATCAGTTGCCTTAAAGAATGGGCTAGTTGTAGCAAGCTCACAGAGAGGGAAAAAACCCTTCATATCTACATTGCCTCTTGAACTCCTTTTGTTTATAGAGGAAGAATTGTTGAGCTAGTGATGGAAGTTTCATTAATTCCCTGACACTAATTATCAATGACCTCTCTGAAGTCTCTGGAGAGCATTCTGTATCACTAATATTGGTGAAAATTTGAAACAAAAATGCTCTCCCAATGTCCACATATTGCTTCTTTGTATTTGGTTTTTCAAGCCAAGAACTCAGGGTGTGAGAATGTGTTTGTGGGGAAACCCACACACATTTTATGTTAGTCTCTGTACATTTAAATTTTTACCTTCCTGATTACTTACATAAGACTAAACAATTTAAGTCTCTAAAATGCCATCACTTTGCAAATAAAGTACTTTATAAAGTGCTAAATAATAAAAATGGCCCTTAGCTCCACCTATAATTATATCCTCGCCTGGCACCCCTAGAAGGACTTAGGCTTCTTTTTTTAATCAGTGATGGGAAGGAATGAATTATTCATTCATCTGGGTACGCTGTTTACATTTGGACCCACATTTGTTTTTGACTAGAGTTGCTCCATGATTTTGATCAAATAAATTACAGGCACCAGCTGGCCAAGAGTTTTAATCAGGTTTTGAGATAGTGGGTCATTACACGGCCAGAGCACCCAGGACATGAGACATGGGCGCCCTGCAGTGCGGGAACATCATCCAGGGCAGGGAAGATCATCCACAGAGAATGATTTTGTCTTGAATTTTGCAAATGTTGAACAGATATAAAAATAACTTCATAAATGATTAGGATAATTTATTCCATCTTTAATTTCATATGAAAATTATTGAATAATTTCTTAATAATAATTGCTTAAATAAAACAAGAAATAGGGAGAAGCTTAAACTGCTTATTTAAAATAAGGTGGCAACATAAATTTTAAATACATATAAATTTATACAGGTATATATGTTGTTCACAGAATTAAGTGTATAAGACAGTGATAGGGTGGGCGCAGTGGCTCACGTCTATAATCCCAGCACTTTGGGAGGCCGAGGTGGGTGGAAAACTTGAGATCAGGAGTTCAAGACCAGAGTGGCCGACATGGTGAAACCTCATCTTTACTAAAAATACAAAAATTAGCCAGGCCTGGTGGTGGGCGCCTGTAATCCCAGCTACTCGGGAGGGTGAGGCATGAGAATCACTTGAACCTGGGAGTGGAGGTTGCGGTGAGCCGAGACTGAGCCACTGTACTCCAGCCTGGGCAACACAGTGAGACTCTGTCTCAAGGAAAAAAAAAAAAAAAAAAAAAAGACAGTGGTTCTCATTTGTTTTGGAATTTCAGAACCTTTGCATTATTTATTTAATTTTGTAAGACTCTCGTCACATATTCCTTTTCTGAAAGTAACACAATTACATATAGTATTTGCCTTATATATTAAGAAAAATAGGATAAATGCTGTTTGAAGTATTTTATGATGCATCTCGTAATAACTAAAAATATCCTAGGGTTTCGTAGTCTTCCTGAGGTTAGAATCAGTTGTAAAATCCTTTTTTCTTCCTTCCTTACATTCCTCTCTCCTTCCTTCCTTTCATTCCTTTCAATTTTCCATCATTCCTTTCTTCCCATTTTCCATTCATTCAACATATATTTATAGAACCCCTACTTAAGGCAGTAAGTGCTCCACAAACAACATATGGTCTTTCCTTCAGTTGGCTCACAGTTCAGTGTGGAGGCAAGTATAAGAATAACGACAAAAATAAGGAGAATTGCTTGAGTCCAGGAGGTGGAGGTTGCAGTGAGCAGGGATGGCTCATTGCACTCCAGCCTGGGTGACAGAGCGAGACCCCATCTCAGGAAAAAATAGAAAAAAGAATAATAACAAAAATCACAACAACAACATCTTTAGGACAATCTCGTAAGAGCAGAGTATAAAAGGAATATGCACAAGGTCACATAGGAGGTGACTAGCTGACATTTGAAGCATCCGCAGGGTTTCAGTGGGCAGATGTTGGTCAGGTGGGCAGATCTTGCAGAAAGCAAAGAGTGAGCAAAGCATGGCACATTCAAGGAGCAGATCTTTGCTCCGATCAGCCCATGGCACAGGCTGCATAGCAGAGGATGGGAGGGGATGAACTAGAGGAGGAAATGGGGTCAGACCCTGTCGGGGATTGCGTGTTATGCCAAAGAGCAAGGGCTTTATCCTCAGGGCAAATAATGGATTTGAAACAATTTGATATGACCAAGTGTGCATGTGTAAAGCATGAAGTAGAGAGGGATGAAACCAGAGAAAGTGAAAACAGAGGGACTATAATTTATAGGTGACAATGGGTATGCATATTTTTATGTGGATGTTAGATTATCAAACAAATATGATTTCCAAGACTGCATAAGCATGCACTAAGTGGATACTTCTTAGGGGTCTTTTAAGAAAATACTATAAATGGAGTTATCTATAATATTTAAGGGCTTACTACTATATTGTAATCACAAAGCAACCCACACCCTTAAAAAACAAGGCAAAACAAAACAGAAACTAGAAAACTAGAACTGCTCTTAGATTCTACTAGTCCCTGCATTTCCATGTGCCAAGACAGTATATGTTTACCAAATCCTAGAGAGACAGGTTCTGATGTATGAGCAATAGAAGCCTGAATTTTTAAATATCATTGTTATCCGCAAGTCTGAAAATCCCTACAGACATTTAAAGCTTACTTAAATCTAACTGAATACTTCTTGGTGCAATATGGGTTCATATTTTCATATTATTTTCAGTGGGGAGCTTGACTCTCATCCGCTGTATAATTGAGGAACATGATTTCATCCTTCATGAAGTTTGGTCTGTTCTGGGCTCTACTCAGTTCTTAAGCATTTCTTTCTAGATGCTATCCTTTAGTTTTATCATTTGTGTGCCTGTCATTTAGGCACTCATCATGTTCTTAAAAGTCTTTGTAAAAAGTTTAATTCAAAGCGAAACAGTGTATTACCAGAGGAAGATACTCAATACCGAACACCCAAAATTCTGCACAGAAATGAGAACACAGCACATGAATTTAGGTTTCATGACCATGCACACGGTTAGGATCATTTTCACACAATAGTACTAGGATTCTGAAATCTCATTGGTTTAACAGAGAGATGAGTACTAAGGAAAAACACTAATGCTTATCTTCCTTCTGTTCCGTACACATTTTCACTGCTTTAGGAACAATTATGAGTGCATCATTTAGTTGCCCAAAGTCTTAGTTTTAACTAAATACAAAAATAGGAGTGACTAGGCTGACACTCATAATTTGTAGGTACAATGTTTGATGGTTTATACGTTATCACTAGGACCCTCCAGAGTCAGATTCCGGTGCTGTGGTTGGGGTCTGGGTTGTGACCCAACTTATTGAGTGAGCTTGCCCAAGGGTGACTTTGTTGGACAGGATAATAACCAAAGTCCTTTATAACTCACTTGAATCCTAGATTTTACCCTGTAGCATTTGAATACATTTCCAATGTTTTAACTTCAAAAGGTACTGATCCAGTCATGAGAATATTAAAAGTCAAATACTACAAATTATTAGATGACCTAGAAGAGACAGGAGGAACATTTTTGAGTTCCAAAGCTGCCTCTTCCATCTACTGACTACTTGGACCAGGTAGTATAATATGTTGAGCTCAGTTTCCTTAACTGGAAAAAGAGGACAATATTATCTAGTTTCTAGGATTACTAGAAAGATTTACAAATAACACATAAAAAGTGTTTATGTAACAGGCTTATATAAATAGAAGATATTGTTATAATTTATCTAATTACTTCCCCTAAAACCTAACTTAATAATGCTTATAAACTACTATTAATTTGTGGATGAAAACTAAGTGTTAAGTGCTTTTTAGCTACACACAATTTTCAGTCAGTTGCAAATATTGTTTATTAGAAGAGAACCCCCTGGGAGAAGGAAGCCAGGAAGAATTGATGAGGTCAACACAGCTAGGGCATGATTACCTGTTATAAGGTGTAGAAAAGGTTGCCAGGACAACATCACGCCCATTGATACGAATCACATCTGTAACTGCCTGGAGAATGTTGAAATAAAAATGAGAGTCTCCGGGAACTGAGCAGTTCAGGCGCGCTTTCAGGAACGATGTCCACTGTTTCTCCAGGACTCTTTGAGATCCTCCCATATCATTCTTACAAACCTGAGCTACTCTTGGGAAAACTACCTGCAGAGGGAAAACACATAGGGAAAATGAAATGCATTCATTTTGCAAGGAGATCTTAGTAGAATTTCCATTCCTTGAAAACAGAAACAAAATAACAAGGTGCTTAATTTAATACTATTTCTAAAATCAGTAGAAAAAAAAAAAAAAGAAAAGAAAAGAAAAAAAGAGGAAAACTCAGCATTGGAGCAGCATGTTTTAAAAGATAAGGCTGTGGTATTTAATACAGAGCCATAAATCCTTCAGGGAATCAGCTCCCAGCCACATAAACTCATTTCCATACAGACTGCTTAGCTTTTTATTTCCTCAAACAAAAGCACACTTTGTATGCACCATCTCTGCCATCCTCACTAGCTGCCTCTGGGCCCTGAATCTGTGCAAGCCACCCTGGCATTCTATGTTACCCTTCAACTTAGGGACCTTGATCTAGTCTCTGGTAAAAAGAACTAAAATGGATATCCCCTAAATGTTGTATTGCTTTTTGCAATAAAGACAAAAATCAAGACTCAATTTGATTAAAGATACCGGATAGTTACGGTCTCTGTGGAGCCTCTCAATTAAGAAAAAAAAAAAAAAACTGTTGAGTATACCTGGAAATCACATCTCAAGACACTTGAATCTTGGGCCAGGTGTGGAGGCTCATGCCTGTAATCCCAGCATTTTAGGAGGCTGAAGCGGGTGAATTACTTGAGGTCAGGGGTTCAAGACAACCCTGCCAACACAGTGAAACCCTGTCTCTACTAAAAACAAAAAAACATTAGTGGGGCACGGTGGCGCATGCCTGTAATCCCAGCTACTCAGGAGGCTGAGGCAGGAGAATCACTTGAACCCAGGAGGCAGAGGTTGCAGTGAGCCGAGATCGCACCACTGCAATCTTACCTGGGCAACTGAGCAAGACTCCGTCTCAAAAAGAAAAAAAAAGATACTTGAATCTCAGCATGAAACCAACCAAACATAAATTTTCAATAGAAATACTTAAGAAATTTCCTGTGATTTGTTACTGTTCTGAAAAAGCAGATAGGGCTTCCAAGACTGTTACTAGATTTATGGTTCTTATTTCAAGATCATTGATAACAACAACATTTGTCCAAAGGTGTGGGTTTCTGAAAATATTACAAAGTGAGCCAGGGAAAGCATCCCCTCTTACCTTTCCCATGGTGTTATACTCCACTGCTATTTCCCTGAAGAAGAAGTAGATATAATCTCCATAATCCACAGCTTGAACAAAGTATGGTTCTGTAGACAAATAGGCACTTTAATTGGGAACATGTCATACAGAGTTAACAGAATTTCAATCAAGTGTAGCCAAAGACATGTTATTAATTAAAAGTGTAGGGCCATTAGACATTTGGTTAACACTAACCATTTCTAATGACTTCACACATGCAAGCACTGGTGATTTCACAAGGCATTCACACGTACACATTATATCTTCCAGAAGCTTTGCAATCAACAATGAAGAATTATCGAATTTTGCATATCTCTGTAATTTTATTTTCCACAATGGAATGCCCCTATTACAGAGAAGATTTTGTATACATTGCCTCGTCACCCTGACTCATACAGGGCTGTGAATAGCTTTTCTCCTCTTCCCCACCACCTCCAAGCCCCTGTCCCTTTCCATGAATGCATTGTTCAGTTCTTTTCATGCAGGACTCGGAAATGAGAGCTTGAAGCAAGAAAAGATGAATGTAATGTATTCTATTGTTGTGGCATTGGTAGTTTTGTTAATACTCCAGAAACTCAGGGGAAGGAAAAAAGGGAGGTAAATAAATCAGTTGAAGCCAAAGATGCAATTTACATGTTTCTGTCTGTCAGAAGTCATTATTAAAATGAAGCTACAGTCTGGTCCCTTCAGACTCTAGATCTCCCACAAGATATGTATTCCCCTCCCCTCCGACCCTCCTTCTTTTAATTGTTTGTTCACCTTTCAACCATTTTGAATCGTGCTTGACGGTCCGCAGGGTAGGGCTTTCTCCAAGACTCCGGTAAATGACTGCATCAATGGCAAGGAAGTCAGTCACTGTGGCTGAGTATAGCTTTCCATCTTAGAAGGAAAAGAAAAGAGGTGAACAGGGTGGGAGCAAGTCAGTGGGGGTGGAGGAATAATAAAGACATCCCTTAGATTGCTTTCCAACATCAGGCAAATGAGATAGGACAACTGGGAAAAATCCAAGAGTCACTGGGAAAACTCTTGGCCCACACTCCTCACCATTTTAAATTGGGATCATGAGAGATGAAACATTTTTCATTTTTAAATTGCACAGCAATTTTTTTTTTAAGCAGCAGTACCAGCAGCAGCTCAGGGAACAGGGTAAATGAAAAATGTTTGCTTCACTTGATTAGCTGGACCCTGACTGAAACCTCAAGGCCAAGGATCCTTGGACACTACTACTGCCACCACACCATGGTAAACTGGATTAGGTGAGAGCCCAGGGAAAGATGGATGCTGATTGTATCCCCAGAAATTTTGGGCACATGCATAAGTAAAGGAGTCCTCAGTCTGATCAGGTGAGAGGAGTTAAAGAGAGAGGGTTCATAAGCAAAAAAGGGTTGACTAAATTGCTACCGTCCTGGGAGTCACAGCTCCCCTTGACCTCAGGTTTGACAGTTCACTAAATCCTGGCAATCTGGTTTCAATAACAGGTATTTGCTTCAGTATCTCCAAAGTCACAAACTAAAAACATTCTGAAATACAACATGCTAAAGCAAAGAAGAAAGGGGAAGGAGTGACACTGAGTTCAGACAGGTCTTTCTTTAATAATTCATGCTTTGGGGGAGATATGATTGAGGGTAGATCCCAGGCATAAGAGAATAAAACAGACTGAAGATTAGTCTCTAGACCTTTTGGTTCCTTCCTGGCTTAGCAAACACTCTGCCAACAAATAATCAAAAGGGGTGTTCTACAATAGCAACATCTATGTTGATTAAATGGAAACAAGAATTATATTCAAAATAAAAAAACTACTTCGGTGATTCACTTTTAGTGGATTACATATATTCATTAGCTGTATGTCAAAGTGACTTATATACAACATAGTACTGTTCAAGCTCTTTTATATGTAGTGTAAACATAATGGTTTATGGTTTTCTTTGTTTGTTTTAAAAAAACTCATATCCAAATATACTTAAACAAAGATCTTGATGTCTGTCTTTGGTCTTAAAATAATTAAAATTTGTCCAGGTTCAATTTAGAGATGTCTTAATATCTGCAATATTAACAGCTATATATCAATAAGTTTTGACTATTTTGGGAGATTTAAATTGCAGAGAGCAAACCTTTAAATTGGCCCAAAAATATCTACTAATCTTAATTTTTCTTACGAATTTTGAGCCCCATGTCATAAAGACATTCTTTATATATTTATGACTATAGAATACATATTCTATATTCCTATAGCCCCAAGTCATACAGATATACCTGGGTAGTGGGGGAAGGTAGAGGGGAATGTAGGTCATGGTGATGGCTATTCCTTCTAACTACTCCCCAAAACTCTTTTTGTTTTGCATTCTTTTAAAAACTGAGTATCTCACCAGAACATTCACTTGTAGAACAGAATACTTTTCTGCCACTGTTTTTTTTTTTTTTTTTTGAGATGGAGTTTCACTCTTGTTGCTCAGGCTGGAGTGTAATGGCAGGCACTGTCTCAGCTCACTGCAACCTCCACCTCCCGGGTTCAAGTGATTCTCCTGCCTCAGCCTCCTGAGTAGCTGGGATTATAGGCATGTGCCACCACACCCGGCTAATTTTGTATTTTTAGTAGAGACAGGCTGGTCTTTTTTAGTATTTTTAGTTGATCAGGCTGGTCTTGAACTCCCAACCTCAGCTGATCTGCACACCTTGGCCTCCCAAAGTGCTGATATTACAGGCATGAGCCTCTGCGCCCAGCCTCTGTCACTCTTAGTAATATGATACCATTCATTTGCAATGAGGATCTCCTATTAATAAGGGCTGAGCTTTTATGAGATTTCAAACACTTAAACGAAAATCTATTTAGATATAACACTAGGGGTGGGGACAGTCATAGTATTAACTCATGTGACTTGCTCTGTATAGCTCCTAAAAACTTGGTGGCCATAGTAAGTTCTCTGCCTATTCTACCTTTTCTACCTTAGGCTACAATAAGTCGTCTTTTCAGTTTACATTTAAATTATGTTTTTATTTTATTTTATTGAGACAGGATCTCCTTCTGTCACCCAGGTTGGAGTGCAGTGGTGCAATCACAGCTCACTGCAACTTCAACCTCTTGATCTCCATGCCCACCTAATTTTTTTTTCTTTTTTGTAGAGATGGTGTCTCACTATGTTGCTATCTGGTATTGAACTCCTGGGCTCAAGCGATCTTCCCGTCTTGGCCTCCTACAGTGCTGGGATTACAGGCGTGAGCTACCACTCCTGAACCTACAGTTAAATTTTAATTCTCCCCTGCAGTCCACATTCTCCGAGGTCCCAACTAATGCAGGTTCCAAGTGTCAGTGAGGGCCTCCAGCAGGAGTCATGCACTTGGGAATATGCCCAAGTACTCTCTCCACTTGCCTTGCTCATACCTTACAAATAGGTCTACAAGACTTTGTGTTCTTGACAGAACTGCTTCTCAGTAATACTGTGCTCTCATTTAGGGGGAGAACCTGAGGAACTTGCCCTTTTTAACTTGACAATCTGTCACTGCAGATTCAGGCCCACAAATGGATGACACTGAGGGTGAGGTTCAGGAAGCCAGGAACCAATCTTGTTTCATAATCAAAGCTCTAGTGTCCCTCATCCAGCTAGTATGTGCCAGTTTTTAGCTGTTGTGATGGAAATTATAGTTAACTGCTTTATTACAAGCTATAACAATCACTATTATACCAACACTTCTCTTACATCCACCTCCACATACACAGCTGGTAATGAATTCCTAAATAAATTTCTAATTAAAGCATACAATCTCATACACAAAAATCCCACTAAATCTGAAAATGATGGTCTGTTTGCGATTTCTTTATATCTTTTGCAGTGGAAAGAAGGGGTAGTGTTGGGGAGTAGAGGCCAGCCTAAGCAATTAGCACCCTCCCCTCAGCCACCATGGTCTTTCCGTCAGAGATGGGCATGTAACCTAATCAGGTCAATGATATTTGAGAAGATGTTTATTGGAAGCTTGTGGGTATATGGCCTCATTGCTCTGAGAGAGCTTCCAGAGGCTTCCTTTTGTTTCTTTCCCTTTCGTTTCTATATGTGGACAAGAAGACATGTAGCACTAATTGGGGCTGGTAGCCATCCTCTGATTATGAGAACCGCCAGTCTCATCATGAGGTTGATGCAGAGCATGGGAATAAAAAGCAGCTGCCTCCCGGATGACGCTGTTGAGTTGTTGAATCTAGCCAACCCCAAAGTCCATCCTAGCTTGAACAATAAATGCACATCAGTAGGGGGTTTTAAATTTAAATTTTATTATTATTTTTTTACATTGGTGGTTTGAGGTGAGATTTTCTATTATTTGAGCCCAAACATTCCCTAACTGATTCATCACATGTTCAGTGCTATGCTGTTATCCTTTCCTGAAGGCACAAACACATGGGTAAGTGTGGCACAGACTTCGTTTGAGAAGCAAAAGTACAATTTTCATACCAATTTCAAACGGAAAGGCATTCTTAATTACAGTATTCACCAGAGAATCAAAGCACAACTGTGACTCCATGAATCCTCTACAGCAGATTCACAGTGACAGGATGAAACACGCAAAAGCAAATGTGACGAGGAGAAATCAGGTCGCTTACCTGCAAACAGTGCAACGTTGGCATGTTTGGCATCATACGGGCATCTGGCCATTCCGCTGAATTCATCCCCAAATGGTTCCAACGTATCCATCTAAGTGAAATAATCAGATATAATTACAAACAACAACCTTTTCTTTTGCCGTAAACCCTCAGAAATAATGTCCAGGATGTGACAGGCCTTTTTAAATCTGTAACCACTTTGAGATGGACCCTGTTGAAGCCACTGTATATTTTTTTAAAACTGTAGTTGAGAATCACATAAAATAGCTGTATTAAAAACATATTTTTAGAGGAAAGATGGTCAAATCAGACATTCTTTCAAGCAGTGTACTCTTCCACCCAGCACATTTTTTAATGAAAATCTTTTTCAGATATTTTATACCAACCATGAGCTTTCTGTTGAACTCTGACAGACTTTGTGGTCTGTGGGTCTGGCATGTATTCAAAATGATGCCTTAGCACACAGTGATGCAACGGAAATGCCCTTATCCTAAGCTGTGCACGCTCTAATCCTAGCAATGAGGAAACAATAGACAAGGGGTATATGGTTTTCTTTATAATGTAACTAATCCTTAAAAAAAAAAAAGGTGGCTATAGCTATAGCTGGTCAAAGGCAAGAAGTAGTGAAGTACAAATGTATTGGTTTGTGAAGTTGGAAATGTCCAGAGATGAAAGGCATAGTGATTTCCTCTTTCCAAGAAGTAAAAACTAACCCTTGAAGCAGTCATCAAATCCGAGACTTCACAGCAGCTCCTGGGAAGTTAAACCACTATCGGGTACAGATAATTATACAAAGACCGAGCCTGATTTTTGCAGAAGTTCAAAAGGTTTAGAGAACAGGAGGAAAAAGGCAGGGAGTGCAGTTTTAGATTTATAGTGTGTAGCCTTCAAAGCTCTCCCCCAGATAATCTTGATAATCTAATTTGGGGCTATAACCTTTCTAACACATTCAGCTTACTTGTGTTATAAAAATTAATATAGATCAGTGCATGGTAGAGGGGCAGATACTGAAAATTTGTTACTCTCTTGCTTCATGTCACTCTAATCAACTTGATGCTTGTGTGCTATGATAAGACTTGGGTTTTTCAGTGGAAGGCTGGTCATTGTTTTCACTTTGAACCTTTGTCCTGATCTGTTGATAAAAAGCACTTAAGAGAGAAGCTGTCATTCTCCCTGCAGCCAAATACATTATGTCCCATATCATCAGCAATGTCACGCTGTGCCCTGAGTCTAAAAATACACTTTTCTGAGCAATGCCAAGGGTTCTTACTACCATTCACAGTGCTAGGCATATTGTTGGGAACTAAGCATGAGCAACATCTCATCTGCGACTTCTGAGAGGCCTGGCCTCCTGGAGCATGTCTCAGCAGGTGTGGCTAGAACAAGCAAGAGGTGATGGCATTACTATAGGTGTAGAATCGTGGGAAATGGAACATGTACAGGAAGAATAAGCCAGACCATTCATGGCCTGTATATCACTGTGCCAAGAACAACTGTAATTTGTCACAAAAGATAGTTTTCCAACTAGGGAATTCCTTGGGATTTGTTAGAAGCATTAATCTTAATGAGTCCCAAATAATGACAAACAGGGATGGAATATTAAGTGGTAAATTAAAGTTGAAACCTTATCTGCATGCTGTCACTAGCTAGAGTAAATGTTGGGCTAGACTGGCTACCTCTATTATACACTGATAAAATAATTTTTTAATAAAAGTTCTTAAGTATAAAGATCTTGTCTTTCTACTTAAAAACTTGATCTTTTGTTTATAACAGACCTTTATGTACTAATTTTGATCTTTTAAAAATATTGCATTAAAAATCTGACATCTTAATTACTGAATTTTTTGGTGCTCCCTTCTATTTTGTGCCTGAGCCACGTGCCTCACTTGCTCTACCCTAATCCTGGCCCTGTTGGTGCCCATTTCCAAGTGTAAGATGGAAGATGAGTATGAGGGTCAAACAGACCCTCCCTTCACTGCACATGCCAAGAAAAGACAGGGGGTTTTCTGGTGAGCTTGCTGGTGTGGATTCCAGCCCATCATTGCTTTTCTCATTCTTCCCACTCCTAGGGTTTCACTTTATGATGATGGAACCTAAATCTATATTTCTCCCCACATCTCTCTCCAAACCAAAGCTTACTGATCCATATTCTTGCTAGATAGCTCTATTCATGTCCCATAGGCAGTGCTGTTCACAGTGCTTGGCATTCTCATAATGTGCAAAATGGAACCTTTACCTTCACACTTCCCCAACCCCCAACCCCAATCTCACGGCTCCTCCTTTATTTCCTGTCTGAATTGGTGGCAGCCCCATCCATCTACTCACCAAGAGATGGCCTAGCAGTCATTCTTGACTCACCTCTCTCTCTTTATCCGGGATAAAGAGAGATTGATAATAATTGCTTATCAATTATTAAATCCTACCGGTTTTTGTCACTTCAGTATTTCCTGAATCTATTCTCTTCCCTTCATCCCTGGGGCCATCTACATCTCAAGCTTTTTTCTGTTAACACTTGTCACTTCACAGTCACACAATTCAGAACCAAATGAGGTTTCTCAAGTTCAATAGGCCATTTCTTACTCCATGCCTTTGTTCATGCTGTTCCCTGCTAACTGGAATGCTTCTCTTCCTTCATTTGGCTAACTTCTCCTTACCCTTTAAGACAAAGGTTAGGCATTACCTCATTCAATGCTTCACAAAAATTAATTAAACACCTGTTTGGGAGGCACTATGTTAGGTTCTGGAGAATCACAGATGTGATCCCTGCCCTTGTAAAGCCTGTGTTTCTTAAGGGCAGTGGTGTTTGTGTTCCAGGTGTGAGAACAACAGGTAGGAAAGTTTGAAGACAGGGGGTCAGGGGGTCATCTTACGAAGCTTTCCTAGACTCCTCACCTCATGCATGGCAGGAACTTTTGTGTTGTGCTTCCATAATCCATTGCATGATGTCACCATGGCAGCAAACCCATGAAATTGTTTTCTTCTCCCTGCCTGGCTTCCCTAAGAGTTGAGGCCTCCTGTCTGTCTTTACAACCTCAGCGACGGGCCACAGTAGAAAACACAGTACATGTTTCCTTCGAGAAAGGCTGGCAGAAAGATGTACAAGGAAAGCTAATAGTGGTACAGCCAAGACCTCAGATCGCTGCCACCTCTGCTTCCATGCCTGGCAAGGTCCCTCCTCCTTCATCAGCACCTCTATTATAGCTGCATCAAAACCAGCTAGACTTACTAACTCTATAAGAGGGCTTTTTTCCCGCTGCTTGCATAAAGCCAAGGTAAGTAAGGCTGTGGTCAAGAAAGCTGAGTGCTCAATGGAATTAAATTCCTGTGTTCTTGTAGGAAAGTCTATAGTTTCAAATGGCATGCTTTTGAGATACCTTTTAGAATAGAAATCACTCACCATATAAGTGTGCTTTTGTGCTCAGAGGTTAGATAGTGGGGTGGGAGGGAGAAAAAATAGAGAAAGGAAATCCACATGGTGTACATGGTAAGTATGTCAGTCTTCTGAACAATAGAGAAAAGGGTCTTACAGAAACTAACTTTGCTAGGCAGGCTCTTTAAAAATGTGTCAATCAATCCTCAACAAACAGGAAGCTTAGAGGCCTGCTCAGGATCACTCATGTGGAGCAATACATTAAGTTGAACAAGTGAGAGAAACTCAGGTGGTGTTGAATTACCCCTCTTAGGTTGCTGCAGGTACAATCACAGTAAATTATGAAATGCCTCCTGGCAGTGTGGTTCTAACCGACAAATAGCATTTACCTTATAGTTTCTGCAGGAAGGGTTGAAGGCATTAGTTCCACAGACAAACAATGCATCATCGTTTTTCTTCAGAAGAACTTTAATAAAGTTGTGGCACTCGTCCTGAAAAATAACTCAAACTGTTTGTATTGTGTCCATTCAATACAGAAACTGATTCTTCACTGTATGCCATGGTCAGTAAGGTTAAAATGGAGGTGGCTGATGACTTCTCCCATTAAAAGTTTAAGTTCCTCCTGATGTTAACCACAAGATGATGCCGATATGAACGATTACTCTTTCAACAGTAAACAAAAACAAGGCATAGAATGGAAGAGTGTGTGTTTATTTTATGTCACAAAAGGAAGGCAAGCTTGGAAATGCCAACCTCCCATCATATTAATTTTAATGCCAGATGCTCCAGTGTTCCCTGATGTACAAAGCTGCTGGTTGAAGTGTGTTTTTATGTTGTCATATGACCAAAGGCAGAAAACCCCGCATGTCTGCGGCAGCCTTTTATGAGCTCTTCCACAGACTCCCTGTGGGCCTTGGACTGCGGAGGTGGGCATCGGAGTGCACTCAGAAGACTGTGTGCAGCCGGCTTTGTGTCCATAATCCTGTGTGCGCCTAAGTAGTTCATGATGCAGGCCTAGCAGCTGTTGTAATGTTTCATCACATTAAAAGCAAACTATTTTTGCAAATTAAAGCCTTCAATAAGTTGATGAAAAAAGCAATTACTGAGGGAAAAGGGAAAAAGAACAATCCATTCTACATCACGGTCTATGGCTGGATATAACAGTCAAAAACTTAACCCAAAGTGGCAGCTGCAGGAGAAATGAAAATTGCCTACCTTATGTTTTCCCTTCATTCTGCAAGTGTCTACATCGGCCTGTCTAGATTTCCATGTCAGTTTCTGCAGGGATCAAGAAAGAAATCAATTAGAGCCCAGAGGTTGTTGCATTTGATTTTAGAAGTAAGAGTTCCCTTGGGGAGACTAAAGCCTGAACATATATTTATTGAAAGCTTTCTGCACCCTTTCTCCATGATTAATTCACCATAACAACAAAAGATTCCAGATGAAAACGTTCGTTTAATTTTGAACTCCTATCTATTCATTAAACCACAAAATGATCTTCTTCTGTTTGAGATAAAGATGAAGGAGAAAGGAAAGAAGAATAAACAATGGTGTGGAAATTCTACATAAACTATCCAAATTAATTTGCCAAATTATGCTCATTTTGATAAAATATGTGTCCTTGCCCTTTCCTTTCAGTTGATAAATCAATTTTTATAAAGAAGGCTTTTTTCTTAAAATATGGAAGTCATTTTCTTAAACATAAAGAGGACATTCACTCTAGGTGGACAAAGATTTAATTCAGGTTATAGTCCTTCACATAGATTAATGGACTGAGGGGATCTTCTACTCCTATGGCACAGGTTTTATTAACTAAAATATCCCCATGTGGAGTTATGAGGAAAGCTTAGCTTATACTTTATGTCTGTCTGAAACGGGTAACGATCAAGTTCCTGAACCACAACAGTCAAATCAAACTCAATACTGCAAGACATGGAAATTAACATTGAAACCTTTGTAGAACACATTTGTGGAACAAAATTTTACTTTTGGAAACTGATATTTTCCTGGACAAACAAGGCAATATTTTTATAAAAGAAATGTAGAAATTACCTAAAACTTCAAAATGTATATGTACACATACATTCGATGAATAAAATATGAAGTACATAACTGTTTCTGAATATGTATTAAATCCGAACCTATTCCCCAATTAGGATTTCACAAAATGCATGTTGGCATCTCTAAATTATGATTAGCTACATCATCTTAATGCACTTAAAATACATATTCTGTTCAAGAACTATCCAAAGGTCCTTCATTTTACAAATATGGTTTTAAAACAACTTACTTTGCTACAATAAATTTCTTCCGTGTGTGATGTGTCTATATCAACAGTATAAATATGGTCCCTACAGGCAAAGAAAAATTAATACAAGGTCAAACACAGAATCAAAACAGTTCATTTTCTGCTTAATGAGTTATGTCTTATCAGGGCAGATAGCCCATATCCATGTTCTTAAAAAACCATGATATCCACATGCAAGAAGAAAAGAGCGCAGCCTTCAAGTGATGTCTCTGGATCCCATTTAGCACCTTCTGAAAAATCATGGCATTGTGCTCCAAGGG
Organism: Chlorocebus sabaeus; assembly: GCF_047675955.1. Taxonomy (NCBI): domain Eukaryota; kingdom Metazoa; phylum Chordata; class Mammalia; order Primates; family Cercopithecidae; genus Chlorocebus; species Chlorocebus sabaeus. Next base: position 65,412,660 of record NC_132926.1, on the reverse strand, counting down.
ACACCTTTTGTGAAAACTTTCCTGTATTAACTCTTCTCTCTGACACTAGATCTATAACATCTGCATACATGTAGCTCAGAAGGGAGGGCTCTGAAAGTTAAATTGGCCCCAAATCTAGAAAACAGATGGGTTCGTGCGCCCTTTCATTATCTTCAAATACACGTACTAAATACTTGGTATTCAACATGCCACATTTGTTCATCAAGAGGGCTAACAAAAAACTGATCTCCATCTCCATCTTTCTTTTGAAAATATATTTCCATCTTAACTTTGATTATTTGATCGACAGGATGGATGACGATAAAGGTAAAATTATTTCCAGAAGCCACTCTTTTCCTCATAATGATGGTCAATTAAAGTCTAAAATGTACTTAAGCTAAAGTTTACATTTCTTGCTTCTGTTCACCTTCCTGTTTTGCTGAGAATTGGGTTGTCTTTACAATTTGCTGCCAATCTAGCCTTAGAAGGGGAGAAAGAGAATCAGCAGCTCAGGTGTGGGGCTATATTTAAACATCCCCTTCTGTGTGAGCTGAGTACAAGGGCGTTTTTGTCTGGAATTCGTAAGAAAGAAAAGAACTACACTCAACAGAGGAGATGGGGGGCTAGTGAGGGAAAGCAAAACAGCTCATTTTCCCTTGAAATAACATTGACTTTTTCTAAAATGCAGGAAGTCCTGGGGCTGGAAAATTACCCACAGCTTTAAACCAGGACCTCAAGTCTTCTATGCAGACTTTCAAGCCACCTCATTAGTTAAAAGAAAGAGCGGGGAGCTGATAAGAAAGGAATTATTTGCAGGATTCATATATATATATATATATATATATTTTTTTTTTTTTTTCCCCAGTTCTTGGAAAATCTGTTTGCTTCTTGTTTTAGAAAAACACAACACAGAAAAATAACAGGCCATCTCACGTGAAGATAAAAGGAGCAGGAAGGGCAGTTGGCTTAGAAAATTCCCTTGCCTGCTACTGTGAGTGTGCACGGGGTGAGAGGGGGGAAGGGCATGGTGAGGGGTGGAGGACTAGGGGCCTGTTTTGTAAATTGCTGAATAGGGAAGTTTCTTCAAACTTCAGTAGACTGCCAGAATCGCCATGCCCTTTAATTTCAAGGCAGTTTTATTGCATTTGTTTATTACTTGTTTGACTTTATTGGTGGTGCTGCGGTCAGACTCATTATTGGAATGGAATTGCCTATTACTTTGGTATCAGGTTTGAGATGACTTGAGGCTTTTCCTTGCCTATCTCCCCTCAAAACTGAAGTCGGAGCTGAACATATGAATTGTAAATGAACAACTGATTAATATGCATTGGCAGCTCCTCAGAAAGCTCTGAGATTGCCCCCTTTTGGCATGGTCTGTTTATGTTAATTAGCAGTTTAGAGATTAAAAAAGAAGAGGAATTTACAAAGTGGATAATAATAAAGCAGAATTGAAAGGGGTTCTTGCCACCAACACTCACTCAGTCCCCTGGGTTCTGGAGGGGACTTGGCTTGCGATTGCTGACACCAATTGTCTAGAAGAACTGGGAAGCCTTTTAAACATAGAATTCTGTGAATGAAATCTTCTTTTGGACAATGACAATCTTTTTCAATATCCAAGAGCTCACATGGCCCTAGCAAACAAAAATGGTGCTTTATGGTAAACCACAGACCAGGATCAGGGGTCATTCCCAACCATCTTAGTGTGCATCCCAGGTCTCATACGCTGTTTTTCCTGAATTAAGTTATTTGAACATAAACTGACTTAATCCTAGGACTTCCTATTCCCCCTCCAGCAAGCACCACTGAATTGTGTTGCCATGGCTTGAACCTGGGCGACGGGGGGTGGGGGGGAGGGATTTAGCTTTAAATCATGTTACTTGCTGCCTAGAAACTTGGATCTTTCAGAGCAATGTTGGGAAGTGTAAAATTAAAGTGAATTAAAGTTGGAAGTGTAAAAATAAAGTGTAAAATTAAAAGGAGAGAAGAGACCCTAAATATGGTGGGCATGGAACTCCTTCAAAAATTTTTCTAAGGGTGTGTGTTGAGAGGAACTGGCTGCGTATGGTGTGAAAACCAACATGTCAATGCTACAGTGATATAAACTTGACCTCTAATGAAAGATGAGTTTATTTGATAGTTTCAAAAATATTAGTGTGTTTCTTCTTTTTATCCTTCTATTTCTTCCTTCCCTTACCTTCCTTGGGGTGAGGAGTTAGAATAAAACTGTCTTGGTTTTAATGACCTGGAATAATGGTCACTTTTAAGTCTGCATAGGACCTTGCTCCTAACACTCGTGTAGCCCTGGGACCTGTGGTCCATGTGCTGCTAAATCATTGAGTACAAGGGCAGTCTGTTATACCATTTTTACCCCCGGAGACTCAATTGGAAAGTGAACAATTCACAAGAGATTCTTAAGTCAACTTACTTCTCACAGATTCAATGTTTTATCATTTGTTTTGATCAGCCCTTGAGTACTAATGTCATTTTACAACCTTATTATGTTTAGGAAAATAAAAATGACATTTAAGAAGGAGCTGGTATTCTATCAGAGAGGTGACTACTGAGCATCTTATGGAAATGCTTTATAATGACTACTCATAATGACCATGTTCTTGGGCAACAGCTATTACAAGGGTATTCTCAGGACAAACAGTGCCAGCTCTATTCCTCAGTATGCAGCAAAGTACAGGGAATGACAGCATGGACTCTAGAGCAAGATCATCCTGGTTCAAATCCTGCCTCTGTCATTTTGGCCCCATCATTTCACCTATCTGTCCCTTGGATTCCTCCAATAAGACATGGGAATAATAATAGCTCCTTCTTATAGGGTTGTTTCCAGGATTAGATGAATTGACATTCATAAATAATCTACAGCTATGTTTGTTAATTGTATGTGCACAACATACTAGTTGTATATACTGTATAAGTATTTGTAAAGTAAAACTTTAGAAAAGTATTTGGACATTGCTTCCTGTAGCCAAGTTGGGGGCAGTTTCAGGACATTTTAGTCTAGCTGTTTTTTTTTTTTTTTTTTTTTTTTAACTTCATGTTGCACAGCTTGTCACCTCAGAACATCTAAGTGCTTTAGAAGAATCAACCACTGTTATTTACTTGTTCTTTCCTTATGCCAGATAGAAACGATCTCCATTTCTAGGCCGAGCATGGTGGCTCACACCTGCAATTCCAGCACTTTGAGAGGTCGAGGTGGGTGGACCACTTGAAGGTCAGGAGTTCGAGACTAGCCTGGCCAACATGGTGGATCCCCATCTCTACTAAAAATACAAAAATTAGCTGGGCGTGGTGGCGGGTGCCTGTAGTCCCAGCTACTCAGGAGGCTGAGGCAGGAGAATTGCTTTAACACTGGTGAGGAGGAGGAAGTTGCAGTGAGCTGAGATCGCGCCACTGCATTCCAGCCTGGACAATGGGAGTGAAATGCTGTCTCAAAAAAAGCATAATCTCCATTTCTTCTCCCTAGTGTGAAATGATTAAACAGTGTAGAGCCAAGAAAGACCACAAGGAACACTACAAGATAGTGCTTCCCGTTGCTGTTCATTTGGAATTATTTTGAATAGCTACACACTCCCAAAATGGAGGATCATATATTGTTGGACTCCTCAGGGACTTCATTAAGGTAATCAAATACAACATCTCATTTGGCAGAGGATACTTATGGCCACAGAAGCTGTGGTCCGGCTAAATTAAGGGCAGAATTATAACAAAAGCCTAAATTTATGTGATCCCTGTTTGAGCCGTATTCTTACCATGCCATTCAGCCTTAAGACATCAGTCTGTCTGTCTAAATAACAGTTCCCCAATGGATGAATTTTTTTTTACTAAAACCAAATAAAAACCTTCTGAAATATATATTATGCTTTCTTTGGTTGTCATTGCCGTTCTTTCAAAGTGATGATATAGATTATGAATGATATATACGATAACTGCAAAAAATACAAATAGGTTTAATGCACACACCTACATTTACACTATATAATACATGTTTACACATTCTACTTAATTTAACAAATAAGTATTAGGCCAGATGAGGTGGCTCATGCCTGTAATCCCAGCACTTCGGGAGGCCAAGGTGGGTGAATCACCTGAGGTCAGCAGTTCAAGACCAGCCTGTCTCTACTAAAAATACCAAATTAGCCGGGCATGATGGTGCATGCCTGTTATTCCAGCTACTTGGGAGGCTGAGGCAAAAGAATTGCTTGAACTCACAAGAGGGAGGTTTCGGTGAGCTGAGATTGTGCCACTGCACTCCAGCCTGGGCAACGAGAGCGAAAACTCCATCTCAAACAAACAAACAAAGTATTGAGGAGCAGAGCATTCTAATGGGTGCTTGAATAAATATTTGCATATATATTCAAGATAAACAGTGGATTATTTGAGTGTAAGTGCCCAAATATGCTATTATTTCTATTGAAATCCACATAGGGTTAAACAGACACAGACAGTTTTGAAATAATGATTGCTTGACAAATTACAGGAGCTTTTAAATTAAATAACACTCTATTTAGAAACCTCAAGATCTCAAAAATAATGCAGAGCTGGTAAATTTAGGACCTTGGGCTTTTGGACACTCTGAAGGCAGACAAGGGGAAAGGGCCCCGTACCTAGCAGCAATGTAGAGGGTTCCGTTCATGATCATAATCATCTGGATGTCCAGCCTGTGCCTCTGTGTGGTGTTCCGTCCTGGCTTGTGGCCCACAAACACCGGATACTGTTTTGTATCTGTGAAAAGAGGAGATGGGGCAAGAAAGGAGAAACAAATCAAGCCAGGAATTGACAGGGTAGGGAGGGGAGGGAAACAGGCTACAAAAGAAAGCCGTGTTTAAGTCAGACCATGCCACCATTTTCCATTTCCATATGAGTCTGTTATTTTAGAAAATATGATAGAAGAGTGCTCTTTAAGGTTCATCAAGTTAGTTTCATTTCTAGATGATAGTAAGACTGGATTTATATTTCTAAGTGTCACAATTTTTGATTTGTCTCTCTTTCTCAGGGCTCAACTTGCTAGTGAACGCTTTGCATGAAGGTGCTCTTTTCTTCCACAGTTTTCTTTTCATCTTCTGTAGAGCTAAGCCTGAGGGGGCAGTCTGCCAAAGATCTTGTCTCGGGACAAAACTATTTCAAAGCAGCCTTCCCATCAATCAGCACAAATGCAATGTGGTCTGGAGGCGAGAGCCCTTGTCCAGGAGCCAGAAGAAAAATACAGTCTCCACAGGCGTCCAGTTGGAATAATCCACTATTGAAGGCAGCCCTGCGAGGTTGGTTGGCATTCTAGGAACTGTGGGAAGTTCACTCTTGAGTTAAGCAATTGGCTAACAATTTCACAGAAATGTGGGCTTTGACAGGACAGGGTCAAACTGAGTGTAGCCAGTCAGGTGATCTGAAATGTTCCCTGACTTGGTGAGTCAATGAGCATATTTCTCTTTTCCTATAGTTCTCTTTGGCTGAGAGTGGGCAATTTGGATTCAGATCTGACCTTTAAAAATACCTACATCTCAACATCTCTGCCTTTACACTTACAATCTTGAGAGCACTGGTGAGCCTCCAAGAGAAACTCAGGAGGAAAGAAAGATGAGCCATATTTAAAAGGCACTTGTTTTCTGGAGAGGAGTGGGGGTGTAAATAATGACTAGAACCATTCACAGATTTATGCTCAGACCCTCACTTTACACCCTTGTAGTATCTGACCATTACTCACAATGGGTATCTTATCAGAGGTCTTACTATATTTTATTCACAAGAGAGCTTGGTATAAGACAATCTTGTGCTTTCCCTTCCACTGCTTTGAAATTTCATGTACCCATTCATCAAGGAGATTGCTAAAACAATTCAAATGTCTCCAAGATCATGGATTTGCGTGACCACAGAGGGGTGGTTGATAGCAATCCATATGGACTGGAGTCCCTTCTTTTTTTTTTTTTGAGATGGAGTCTCGCTCTGTCACCAGGCTGGAGTGCAGTGGTGTGATCTCGGCTCACTATAATCTCCACCTCCCGGGTTCAAGCGATTCTGCTGCCTCAGCCTCCTGAGTAGCTGGGACTACAGGCACGCACCACCATGCCCATCTAATTTTTTTTTTTTTTCCTATGTTAGTAGAGACAGAGTTTCACCATGTTAGTCAGGATGGTCTCCATCTCCTGACCTCATGATCCGCCCACCTCGGCCTCCCAAAATGCTGGGATTACAGGCATGAGCCACCACTCCTGGCCCTGGAGTCCCTTCTATACTCAGGCATTCAAGACAGAAATCTTACCTTAAATGGAAATAAATAAATGTTTATTAAGTTTAGAACCTTGAGTTAGGTGGACTCTGCCATTTCAGGAGTGATGATCTTGAACTACACATTTGTTCTTAATAATGCCCTTTGACTTTGGACTCTCTAATTCTTTTGCGTGTCAGTTTTGCTACTTCATTTTCTTCCAACCCAGAAAGAACAGCTGAACACTGGGCATATTTGCATCTCTTTAGAATTCCTTATTAATGTTAGACACCTTACTATGGCTCACTCAGTGTTTGTTTTGGGGTGATTACTATGAAAAGAGATATTTAGAAAAAAATTCTCTCTTACATTTTTATTGTAATAAAATACTTAAGTCTTTTGAAGGGCATGAAAAAAAGTGGTAAATTGAATGTTCCATGCAACACATAGGCGGGACTCTCCTCTTTTGAGGAGACAACTGAATTCTTAATCATGTCAGTATCTACTCCTGACAATGAAGCAGAGACCAAAGGAAAGTTATAAACAGTTAAAATGGTCCTCTATAAATTCCAAATTACTCTTTACCCAAGTCTATTAACCAGGTAACTTCTAAGTCCAAAAAAAAAATAATTTTCTCTGAAGTATTCCAAAATGGTCATTGTTTTTTGTTCATATTTTGCAACAATCCCTATATATGAAGTGTATGTAAAGGTGAGTAATATAATACTGCCAATACCCAGATCATAGTGATATTCTCCCACAGAGTTGATTTTAAGACATGAACACCATGGCCTCCATGTAGTAGCTGAGACTTCATCAGGGTTACAAGGGACGTTTCAAATCCTCACACATGTCCCCACAACAACATCTGATGGAGTTATAGAAAAGTCATCCTATCAATTTGACTAGACTTGAATTATCCACCTTTGCCATGTAGGACTAAGAAGTCACCTTTCTATTTCATTTTTCATTTTTATTTTTTGCTAGGCCGATTCAGGCTAAAATGTTCTCAAAGGGAGACTGTGAGTGAGACCATGGGTACTTACAGTTGCCATGCGAAATACTGATTGGCTCAGAATCTTCTGGGAAACCAGCCCCAGCAAAGTGTAGCAGTGTGAAATATAGCAGCAAGGCTTCTGACCTCATAGTAGTTCAGCGGGGAGACTTTATTTCTCTACTTCACCCTGCCAAAAAGTGAAGAACAGATTTTTTTTTTCCAAGTCAGCTTTGTTCAATGCCATAAAATGAAATACCCTTAAAGATAAATTCAAGAGAAAAAAAAGCTTCTGCTTTACATCTTCTACATGGTGAATTCGCTGATTTTTGTGTTTGGAACTTGTACCCGTTACCTACTGCCACCTCTTTCCCCATGCATCTGAGCCCTTTTGCAAAGTTTCTCCAATATGGGACAAAGAGCTTTAGTTCCTTTACCTGAGCCATCTTTAGGCTTTTATAGATGGCTATTGCACAATCATGAAACTCTGCATTCAAAATCACTCAGAAATTTGAGGTGATTGCCAATATTGAAAAATAGGAGATTTCTGATATTAATCTAGATTTTTCAATTTCTTTGTAAAAATCAAAATACCTGCCATACTGCCCTAAATGACAGTCTCCTTAGGCACCACGCCTCCACTTCCAACACACAGGTACACACATGCACACGCACACATATACACATATCTATAACTCGTCCTCTTTACTAATTTCCATTACCTGCTTGACCCCTTGAGATATTCACCCCTGACGTATGTCATTCTACAGTGACTTAGACATAAATAAATAAAATCACACAATCTATATTTAAAGAGAAGTAGGTAGATCCTTTCACACTCTAAAGATTACTACAAGGAGAATCTGAAACCGCATTCTGAAACGGTATTGTTGATTTAAAAAGTCATATCTCTGTATATTTTAGTCTCAATACTTCCTTGCAGTGAAATAGTAGTGAATAAAAATGTCAGATATACTGTTCTACCCATCTGTATTTTCTTGATGAAGCTCTTTATGTGCAGAAAACTTCTCCTAAATCTTGGAAATAAAAACAATCCCATGTGGGACTGCTGGATACAGTGAAAAAAAAAAAAAGACTCATAATACGGTAAATGTCACTTAATTCTCAGGCATATTGCAAATAAGCATTGATCTATCATGAAAATTAATGTAAAATGAGGATATCTTTTCATCTTTCCAGAGCAGTAAACTCTTTGAAGTAGCCTGCCAAAGATTATCTTTTTTGAACAAAGCTATTTTACAGTAATCCATCAATCATTTAAGATTTGTGTGTAGGCCGGGCGCGGTGGCTCAAGCCTGTAATCCCAGCACTTTGGGAGGCCGAGACGGGCGGATCACGAGGTCAGGAGATCGAGACCATCCTGGCTAACACGGTGAAACCCTATCTCTACTAAAAATACAAAAAACTAGCCGGGCGAGGTGGCGGGCGCCTGTAGTCCCAGCTACTCGGGAGGCTGAGGCAGGAGAATGGTGTAAACCCGGGAGGCGGAGCTTGCAGTGAGCTGAGATCCGGCCACTGCACTCCAGCCCGGGTGACAGAGCGAGACTCCGTCTCAAAAAAAAAAAAAAAAAAAAAAAAAAAAAGATTTGTGTGTAGAAATGTCAAACTTAGTAACCTAGATGTCTTTGAAAGTTAATTTGGCAAACAAACTGCTAACTTAACGCTTTTTGGAACACCATTTTGATTACATACCTATGTGTCTTCTCTTCATGCCAGAAAAGTATTAATCAGTCCCAAGTGTTGCACTATAACTTATAATTTCACAGACACAGCTGGGTCTTAAGCATTTCTTCAATTGAAAAGTGCACATTAATTAATTTGCTTTATCTTGAAAATCAAAGAGGGAGAGAGATTGAGAGAAAAGCCTAAACATTTCCATATCTCCATCTCTGATGTGTAGATTAAAATTAAACTTTAAATGATTACTTGTTCATAAGGGTGAACCATTACGAAGAGACATAAACATGTATTTATTAGACAGGTGAAAAGCAAGAGTCTATTCATTCATTTATTTGCCAGTTCTTCATATCCTAGAGAATCTGAACTCAAAGGAAAGAAGCTCTGAAGTGCCCCGATTTGCTTCTCATGGCTCCTGTTCAGTACAGTATTAAAGGGGAGAAGTAAATCACAAAAGTAAGTAAAACATAAACAAGACACCAGTCAGCTGTTAGATTTTAGGAGAGAAAGCATCTGGCGGGAGGGGGCGGGGGCAGGGAGAACTGGCAACTTTTACCAGGAGCTCAAGAATAGTATTATACGGAAGCATATTGCCTCAGAGAATTTGTAGCATATAATGGGAGAAAAGAGGAAACTCAAAAGTCTGATTCTCATTCCTTTAGAAATGTTTAAAGATGTATGTATGCTTTTAAGGCTTAATTTTTCTTGACATGACAAACGAGTCTCCGTCCTTCAACAACTGCATTCATCTTGGTACAAATGTCCTACAAGCTAACGGGACAATGTCCTGCGACTTTATCATATCCCCCAATTTTAATTTTTTCCATCTTAAGATTGCATGTGTCAAATGTGAAATTGTCAACCCCAGAAGCTGGCAGGAAGAGCAATGCATGCAGAAGAAATCTATTATGCAAGTCAATGGCTATTCTGGGTATCCCTGCAGCCAGCATCATGGCTGAGATATGCCATTTAAATATCTCCAGGTTTACAGCAGGGCTCTCTGCCAGGAAAAATAGCTGTTTTATATGTCTTTCTATCATTATATCATCAGGTGGTTAACATGTACATCATACGGGTGAAAGTGCTCTGGAAGTATTGGTTCATCTCGGTCAGTCCACGTGAACACTTTAAAATTTTCTTCAGTTGAAGTTTTGATGTATTATTCCCTTTCTACTCCATTTTGGGCCTTAACCCTTGTAAATATGTAGACAATAAATTTTCTTGTTGAAATGATTACTTTGCGGAGGGATCCCAATTCCATAACATTGTCATTTCTCATCCAAAGAATACAGGCTTAGGTCTGTTTCCTAAGATCACGCAATACAGACTTACACCAGCCCAGGAGAACAAAAGCAAGAACTTAACACTGAGTTTATAAACCTCGAGTGAGCTGTGTTGCTGCAATTTAAGAGGCTGTTTAAGTCACTTTCAAAACTCGGAAAAGTGCTACCCACATGCAGCATATTTATAGGTATCTGCAAACATTTGTCGATTTCCCTGTCTGTGACTGTGCTTATATAGGCTAAATATAACTTAGACTTAAGCAGCTATTCAGAAAATTAGATAAAGGAGGACTGTCAATATAAGGATTCTAAATAAAAGCATTTACTTCATAAGTAAGCCTATTATATCTCAATTTTCCATCTACTTGTCTCAGCCTTTCACTCTTCTTAGCCTGAAGTGAAATGGCCTTTGTAAAACATACCACTACTACAAAGTTATAATCCTAATTTGCCCCAAACCCCCAAATTCACAGAAAACCTTAAGAACATTCTTCATTTTAATAGCATCTGCTTAGTGAATTTATCAGGTCTATTTAGGTTCATCTGAAATTAATTTGTATTGACTATCTACACCCAAACAAAAATTTTTTTCACAATAATTTTTCCCTACAGTTTTTAAGCCCAAATTGGATCACAGAACTGTGATGCACAAATGGTGTCGTGATTATTGGTTGCCACGAGCCAAATGAACCATGCAGAATGCAAATTGGCCAGGAAACTAGCTTTCAGGTATTCCAGATTGAAGACGAAACAAAGGAGACCAAAAGAAGGACTGTCGAAAACCCTGTGAATGCATTCATGCTGATAATTTTTTTTAAATAATAAATTCTTTTCAATTACTAGAGCTTCCATTTATGCACACCCCTACCTCCCACACCCTTGATGTACAGCGGGTCATTGTGTCAGCCAAGCATGAAGCCAAAGGGATGGCAGTGGAGCTGGAAATGATTACAAAGTCAGAGAATGAGTCCATCAATTGCCACATCTTACTTCTAATGAGTCAGTTTAATAAGCCACGAGGACTGGGAAGCCATGACAAGTGGACCCAGCCAGAGTACCACTCAGGCTAACCCCTGACACTAGTTCTAATCCTCTGCCCAACTATCCTCCAAATTCTGCCCTGGAAAATTCTATGGGGGCTCACAAACTTGTAGTACCTGGCAGAAACTGACTCACAGAGAAGAAAAAACCTAAATTAGCAACACTGAGGGAAAAATAGGAGAGTTAATAAACAACTCCAGATTTCTGACTTCTTTAAAAAAATCAGAGGTCGGGCTTTGCTAGTCCAAGTACACCTCACAAAACTCTGGAGTTGAGCATTGGCTGTCCCAAATAGGGCTCTCTGCGGTTGGAAACATTCCCACCACTTCCCACTCTCTTAGGAGGCCTTTCTTACCCATTAACCTCATCTGCCTGCTCTTGAAGGCTCAGAGGGAACCTTTATGCTACCCAGGTACAGGACATCAACGCTGCTGCATGAGGTATTCTGTTTCTCTTGACCATCATCTGCAAGTGGCTGAGCAGCCTTAGCAAGTGGACCATGTGGAACCCACTGTCTATACACACAAATTAATGAACATTGCTTGTTTTAGAGACTTGGTTGGGCTGCCCCACAAACTGTCTACATGTCCAGCTGCAGCAAACGATGCATAAATGCTTGGTGCATCAAACTGCATGGAGGCCTTGACTGTGCGAATACAATTTGTGTTCGATTTGGTACACGTGGCAGCATCTTCCAGAATGTTGGCACACAGGGAACATTTTAATAATAAGGGATAGTGATGTGAAAAATAATATATCTGGAAACTTGCAAATACAAAATGCTCTTAACAACTCCAAGTGTGGGCTTGAAATAAAGAGGAAATGATAATAGTGGCACTATTTTTCCATGAGGAAAGTCACTTACTACCATGTTTCAGTAATTCTTTTAAAAAGCTCATTTTCTGCCGAGCACGGTGGCTCAAGCCTGTAATCCCAGCACTTTGGGAGGCCAAGACGGGTGGATCACGAGGTCAGGGGATCGAGACCATCCTGGCTAACACGGTGAAACCCCGTCTCTACTAAAAAGTACAAAAACTAGCCGGGCGAGGTGGCGGGCGCCTGTAGTCCCAGCTACTCCGGAGGCTGAGGCAGGAGAATGGCGTAAACCCGGGAGGCGGAGCTTGCAGTGAGCTGAGATCCGGCCACTGCACTCCAGCCTGGGCGACAGAGCCAGACTCCATCTCAAAAAAAAAAAAAAAAAAAAAAAAAAAAAAAAAGCTCATTTTCTAATATCATATGAAGTGTTAAAGATAACCAACAATTCCTGCTGTCATTAACAGAAGGAAGGGCACATTAATAGCATTGACCCTAGGCAAGTTAGCCTCCCTAGCTCCTAGTTTCCTCACCTGTAAAAGGAAAGGATATGAAATGTAATGGTCTATAAGATTCCTCTGGCTCTGTGATTGCACTGTTCTAAGTGATTCTGCCTCAGTGAAGAAGGGTGTCTCTCGGGGTGTGTGTGTGTGTGTGTGTGTGTGTGTGGGTGTGTGTGTGTAAGAGAGAGAGAGACAGCGCGATTAGGAAGGATGGTACAGGGAGTGGCCTGCCTCTGGGTCATGTTGTAACACATTCCAAGGCCAGGAACATCACCTGGAGAGATGAGGTAGGGGCAGCAGGGGGAATAAGGTGGCCCAGGCTGAGGCAGGGTGAGGTGCTGGACCTCCACACACCTTTCCTCTTTGTCCTAAAGGGCACTGGAAATGTAGCTGAGCTCTTGTTGTCGTGTCAGCCACTCTCAGATCACCAAGGAGGGCAGGCAGAAAAAGTTCTCTGCAGCGGGGCAAGTGACCTTTCCAAAACAAACGGGAACGGGGCTCATTTTTCCCTCTACACTCTTTCCTGGTTGCTCCTAAGCAGCATGTGGTTTGGAAACTCTAGGGATAATCAGCGTGTCAATGTGTGGTACCGTTTGTGGCAAGCATGAGGGGTAGAACGAACTCTCTTCGATGTAGCTCTCACTGGACTGCAGTAGGTACATCATGAAAAGTGGTGAAAAGTTCATCAAGCAAGAACAAAGAAATCCCAGCCTGCTGTACTGCCTAGTCTCAACTTCAGGACACAGTTCAGGTAGATAAGCAGTTCTAATCTGACCACAGAGAACACTGTTGTTACCATTTAATCTTATTTAGACTTCAGTTGAGTTTTACACTAAATCTAAAATTTTCATTTTTATTAACTCAAGTTTTTGGACCTCATCATCTTTGTCTGTACAGTGTGACTGCCTCCAAAAGTCTAAATTGAAATTGATTTAAAAGCTCCTACATGAAATCAAACTATTGCAATAACATAGAAGAGCAGAAAAGAGCAGAGGGTGAAACCTGGGTTTTGAAACCCCCTTTCCCCCTTACTAGCTGGGACCTCTGGCAAGATGCTTAAGCTCTTTGAGCCTCAGTTTCCCCTTCTTTATATGGGTAATATAGTGTCTTGGAGACTCTCCATAGTCCTCAATAAATGTTTATTTATTCTTCAGCTAAGATACTAAAAATTACTTTTTAATAGCTTTTCTTGGACTTCCTTACAAAATTCTCGGGGAGGTCCTAGATTAGCTTCTAGTGTTCTAGTGCTTCAGTGGGAGGAGAAGTCCCTTTCTCTCCCTCCCTCCTTCTCTCTCCCCCAACCCACTTTAAGTCACTGAGCTTCTTATCTCTGGAGGTGGGCACTTGGAGAGGCTGGAGAGTCTGTCTTGGGAGTCACACAAACATTGTGTGGTTTTTAAAAAATGTAAATCATGGCATTCACAGTAATGCAAAGAAACACAATGATGTGGAAAATAAAGAAAAGACTGGGTGAAAGTGGGGGTTTACTGAGTATCTTCTGTGTGCAAGGTACATATGCCTATTACTTTATTGAAACATCACAGCAACCCAGAGAGAAAGGCCTTATTATCTCTGTTGTAAACACAAGAGTAAACTGCGATTCAGGGAGGTGAAGTAACATGTCTAGGCAGCACATAGTAAATACAGTTGTCCTTCAGTATCTGTGGGGGATTGGTCCCAGGACCTCCCCAAAGATTCCAAAATCTGGGGATACTCAAGTCCCTTGAATAAAATGGTATAGTTTTTTGCATGTAACCTATGCACATCCTCCTGTATACTTTAAATCATCTCTAGATTATTTATAATACATAATACAATGTAAATGCTATGTAAATCGTTGTTTCACTGTATTGCTTAGGGAAAAGCGACAAGAAAAAGAAGTCTGTAGATGTCCAGTACAGATGCAATTTAAAAATATATATATATTTTCTATCAGCGGTTGGTTGAATCCACTGCTGTGGAACCCATGGGTAGAGAGGGCCAACTGTATTTACAGCACAGTAGTCAAAGGGTAAAGACAAAATGCAAAGCCAGGTCCGTAGAATGCCAAAGTTTATGTCCTTCCCAGGGCATTAAAGAAAAGGAACAGAAGAAAGATTGGAAAGAGAAAGGTGCTGGTGTAAATGGAAACTGCACTTAAGATCATATATAGGATGATGCATCTATGCTTATGTGGACGAAATGGCTGAAAGTCCCTAATGGCTTCAGTAATAAAAATCTATAAAGGGAGTACACAGTTGCTCCCAAACATGTAGGCATGCAAAGCCTCATTCCACTTTATGGCCCTGTGATTGCAGTCTTAAGGTGATAGAAAGATGCAAATGCTTCTCAACCAGTTTTAGGAGAAATTGATTCTCTCACGAACAACACTGTGTTAAGTGGAACCACTTGCCTGCTTGCAGCCTCCCTCAACCATGATGTTTTAACATCAACATATCATAGAGAACAGTGTCAGTTGCAAAGGGTAAGAACAACGTTGCCTGCTTCAGTAGCTGATAGGATAAACAGATGTGGACATATCTCAAGTCAATAAGGAACCTCTGTCCAGAGAGAGATGGGAAAGCAGGTGTTTGTGTTGAATATCCAGCTGGAAACCTGCTTCACAGAGACTGGAACTGCTGATCATTCTTGCACCAGAGGAAAATTTAAAGAAGTAATGAGTGTTTAAATAGTAGGCATCCTTCACTGACCTGGACAGCTCTGTTTCAAGGACTGCAGAATTAGGAGGGTGCTGTTATCCACAAGATGCAGAGCTGGGTCAAAGAACACATCCCATTGTAATTAGAAACAACCTGGGCCCATTGATCCTGTTTGAAACCTTTACTGTACCCAGTTTGCAGGAACCATGAGGGCCACCTGCTCAGTGATATTTGCATTAAGATATAAGGTTCGGGCAAATGAGAAAAATAGCTCCAGCCTCTTAATAAACCATCCGGTTTTTCTTTCCTCCTCCTCTCAGCCATTAACAGAGACATAAAAGCACCCATTTTGGAGGAAAGGGAAATGCCACAGACCTAACTTCAACACATTTTGGAGAGTGATGATGGCATTCAATGGAAGATAATAATAAATATCGACTGGGTGTAATAGATGTTCCATTTTAGATCTGAAACCACTATCACAAAAGCATAGAAAAACTGTGAATTCATAAGCACTTCTAGAAAAAAAAATATCTTTTCAAAAAATAAAGGTTGGTTGTATACCTATTATCTTTTGAGGGAGAAGGCAAGTCTTGCCTTTCAGTTGATTCTTTGCTATGCTGGTTTTCTTTCTCTCTACCCACCACCCCTCACCCGAAACAGACAGCCCCGAGCCAATGCACTTTACTTGGATGTTTATTGCACATTTATTGCACTTTACTTGGATGTTTCAGATACAGTCTCATGGCCCACTGGGCTCTAGTCATGACCTTAGTAGGCCTGAAAGTATTGCGGCAAACTATCTTCATCTCAGAAATCTGCAACAGTCTTAACCAGGCTTACTTATGGCATGCCCTAGCTTTTTGCTGTCTCCATCTTTGTAAACGTTCTTGGTTGGTTTGTTGTTGGCTTAAAGGTGGCTACCCTTTTTTGAATTTTATTTGTAATTTTTGTGGGTCCATGGTAGGTGTATATATTTATGTGGTACATGAGATGTTTTGATACAGACATGCAATGCATACTAATCATATCACGGTAAATAGGGGTATCCATTATAAAGGAAGCTTTTTTTTTTGAGATGGGAATTTTACTCTTGTTGCCCAGGCTGGAATGCAATGGTGCGATCTCGGCTCACTGCAACCTCCTCCTCACGGGTTCAAGTGATTCTCCTGCTTCAGCCTCCCAAGTAGCTGGGATTATAGGCATGCACCACCATGCCCAGCTAAGTTTGTATTTTTAGTAGAGACGAGGTTTCTCCATGTTGATCAGGCTGGTCTCGAACTCCTGACCTCAGGTGATCTGCCCACCTTGGCCTCCCAAAGTGCTAGGATTACAGGCGTGAGCCACCACACCTGGCAAGGTGCCTAATTTTTAACTCTTAATCTAAACCTTTAGTTTTAGAATTCAAGACCTGATTTTGTATAATTCCTCTGGAAAACTCTACTTAGATGTATGGCTTACTTGTAAAACTCACACAATATGTCCCCAGACTGTAATCATTACCTTCATTCCCAAACCTTCCTCTTGATTTTCTTTTTTTTTTTTTTTTAATTTCTAACTTTTATTTTGAATTCAGGGGTACATGTGCAGGATGCTCAGATTTGTTACATAGGTAAGCGTGTGCCATGGTGGTTCGCTGCACAGATCATCCCATCACCCAAGTATTAAGCCCAGCATCCACTAGCTCTTCTTCCTGATGCTCTCCCTCCTTCCATGCCCTGCCCTCTGATAGGCCTCAGTGTGTGCTGTTCTTCCCCATGTGTCCATGTGCTCTCATCATTTAGCTCCCACTTAGAAGTGAGAACATGCAGTATTTGGTTTTCTGTTCTTGTGTTAGTTTGCTAAGGATAATGGCCTCCAGCTCCATCGATGTCCCTGCAAAGGCCATGATCTTGTTTCTTTTAATGGCTGCATAGTATTCCATGGTGTATATGTACCACATTTTCTTTATATCCAGTCTATCATTGATGGACAATTAGGTTGAGTCCATGTCTTTGCTATTGTGAACAGTGCTGCAATGAACATGTACATGCATGTGTCTTTATATCAAAACAATTTATATTCCTTTGGGTATATACCCAGTAATGAGATTGCTGGGCCTAATGATATTTCTGCCCTCTGTTTTTGAGGAATCACTACATTGTCTTCCACAATGGTTGAACTAATTTACACTCCCACCAACAGTGTAAAAAGCATTCCTTTTTCTCCACAACCTCGCTAGTATCTGTTGTTTTTTTTACTTTTTAATAATAGTCATTCTAACTGGTGTGAGATGGTATCTGACTGTGGTTTTGATTTGCATTTCTCTAATGATCAGTGATTTTGAGTTTTTTTCCATATTGCTGGCCACATGTATGTCTTCTTTTGAGAAGTGTCTGTTCATGTCCTTTACCCACTTTTTAATGGGGTTGTTTGTTTTTTTCTTGTAAACTTGTGTAAACTGTTTGCAATATTGCTGAACTCGAACATCTGCTTCAGATGCAGAAACAAATGCCTCCTATAATTTGCTGTTAAGAAAACTGAGGCCCAAAATGGTCACTTGCCAAATGTAGGACAGCTCAAAAGTGGCAAAGACGAGCAGCAGCTGAGAACTCCTGACTCCTCTTAGTGAGCCTGCCTTACGCTACTTTCAGAAAGGAAGCCAGAATTCATTCATTTCTCCTTGGCTTGCTGCCTGATGGTCATTACTACCATTATCTGATTCCCATCTTACCAACTCCCTGTTTTCTACTGGGAGGCTCTGTGTTAAGAGGCTGATGCAGATAGAGATGGAAATGGCCCCTCCCCTTGCATCACCCCCAGGACCTCACTATTCAGTGGATGGTCCCCATAGCTTTTGCTCATTGTTCCAAAATAGAACACATACACAAATAACAATAATCTTTCAAAAAGAAATTATTACTCTGTTGGCAAGAATACCAACTGGAAGGTGAAGGTGTTGCAGAGGTATGTAAGGTGAGATGACTGGCAAAGGCTTCCGGTTGGAGAAAGCCTCAGAGGGTTGCATGACTGTTCACTGTGGAGGGGGCAGGTGGGAGCCAAGACATTTCAGGTAGAAGGGCCAGGTCAAGATAGCAGGGTGTTAAAACAGACAATTCCATGCTTATTGGATTTGCAGATATCAAATTAGACTATTTCATTCTTTGCTTAAGGAATTTCAAACATTTGTCTAAAGTAATGGATGGATTTTTTCCTTTAACTGAAAGTTTGGTTTAAAATATTATACCTGAGAATAAAGATTGTGTCTGATTACTATTTTTTCTAAGAATATGACAGAGAAGAAGGGGCGGGGGAAGCTCTGAAGTATAAGCTCAGAGTATTGGTATTTATTTGCTTGAGGTGTTGGGTATATGGGTTATTTTTGCATTACTCTCCCTAACTTTTTCTTTGTAATTTTATTAAAAATGAAGCAAACTGCAAAAAATAATATGCCTGAATCCAAGCATTTTTCCCAACCAGTAAAAAGATATCTGGAGAGTGACTTTAAAGGAGCAAACCAGAGATAATTTAGCAACTAGAGTTTCCCACATACCTTTGTCAAAGTCCTGAGAGGATTTAAACTAAAATAAAGCAATTGCTGAACCTGACAGGACGACTCTCCCTAATAATTTCTTCTCTGCTTGCTCTCAGTATAGTTAATAGAAATAGAATCTACCAGACACAACTCTAACCTTCCTGATCGCCACCCTGCCTGGGATTGCTCAGGCTTAAATGGCTGCAGGAATGTGTTCTTTCCCCACTTTTAGAGTGGAAGTCAACTTCAAACGTGGCTCCCACAGAATTAATAACAACCTGCAGGTCTCTCCATTGAGCTCTGAATAACAGCCCCAAATAACAATGTCATCAGTCACGGATGATTTAAACTTTGACCTAACCCTATAAATCCTTACTGTTTTCTTGTTGTTTGTCAACGTTTTTGGTAAAACAGTCTCATGATCAGGAAGAAAGTGAAAACATTTCCTTGAACTAAAATGTTGGCGTCAGGTCCTTTGGTGTTTGCTGCCTATGTCGCCTATGTCAGTCCTCATTGTATTTCCTGCCTCTTTCAATGAGCACCGATGCTTTCCCAGAACCCTGAAAGCCAAAAATAGAGTTTCTATTTGATTACAAGCTTCTGATTATACAAAAAGAGGCATAATATCATTTCAGGATCTGCTCCATAACCAAGCATGATATTTATGCTGATTGGTGCTTATTATCAGTAAAGTATCTGTATACACAGTGGATTCTCTGTTTATCTATGTATGTCCAGACACATCGAGAACAGATATGATACAGAAGAATTGTATCTTGAATTTCCATAATTTTCCCACATTTTTGGGGAAATTCATTTCATTTATCCGTAAAAAGCCTGCTTTATGTCTCAGTGAGCTAGGTGAAAATTGCAAACCCACACATTTAAACCTAGTATTAAATTTGATAGATATTTCAGTTTTTTTCTGAAATTAATAATATCTTTATTGGCTTTGCTCATTTATTTTACATGTAAAAAGTGACTCATTAGCCTGGCTTGATATACTTAGGAAAATAACATAGGTGTTCTCCCAAGGCAGTTTATCAGTTCGCATTGTGGTGGAGAGAAGACCATTCACTAGGTGCCTCTTCCCAAACCTGAGTCAAATCTAGGATGTACCACCCCATAAAATGTTCATTTGCTTTCAATGTGAAATCCTACCTTCAGAATTAATAATTATTCCCAAACATCCTGAAAATATGCTTCCTTAGAGTGAATGAAAGTAAATTCTAGGAAATTATGGGTTTGTTTGAATGTCTCTACCACTTGATGACTTGACTCCTTACACAGGTGACTTCAGGGTCACCACACAAACAGAGCAGTCCTGTTCTTTGGGAAGTGGTTGAGCATACTGAGGCAGCATCTGGAGGAATCATTTTGGTGTTCATTGTTTTTGAAGTCTGCCCTGAGGCTCCTTAAGTTTAAAGAAAAATACGATTTGCCATCCCCTGTTTCTCTAGATCTGGATGAGGCCAAGTTCATTTCGGGAGTACAGGTACACAATTTCTTATCTGCAATTACAAACAAAACAAAAACAAACCCTGAAAATCAAAATGTTTTTTCTACTCATTGTGTGACAAGCTTGAGTTGGCATGAGACTATTTGTAGTCCGTATTTATCCCTCTTAGAATGAATATTTACACATTTTGCTGCAAATTATGAATAGGTATGATTATTAGATATTGCGCCAGACTCCACTGGTTTATGTGTCCCATGTTACTTTTCTAAAATCTAAACAACTTAAAATTCTGAAACATATATGACCCAAGGGTTTCAAAAAAAAAAAAAGATTGGGAAACTACATGCCTTCATTCCTGAAGAGATTAAAAACAGGGTAAAAAGTGATGGAGAAAGGAAATCCTTGAGAGTAAATTCTCAACACTGGTTTTGCTAAAACGAGAATGTCTTTTAATTATCCCACAGTGTGTTGTGAAATTCTCACAGAATTAAAAAAAAAAGTAATCTGATTTCACATATTTTTAAAAGTGTATGTCATATCATACTTGCAAGAATAATTCAGAGATGAGGAATTGCTGACTGAGTTACTTATTTTTCATTTCCTATGTTCTGGGCTTATGATGACAGTTTTCCAGGCTCCTCTCCAGACAACGGACCAACAAGGACAGACTTCCACAAAATAAGTGATGTTCCCAGAGCAGATGTAATCTTGGTAGCAAGGTCTCAAAGCCTCTCATGAGTAAGTGACACCATCCAGAAGCAGCAGAAGTGACTGCCTCCCCAGGCTCAGCAACCCCTCCACCTGAGGGAGCTGCATTTCTTCCCATCTGATAGCCAACTACAAGGGAGTCAGCACTCCTTCCTCTCTCTGTAGTAAATAGGTGCACTTCACAGGCTTTTTGTGCAGTTGGTGGTGGTTTCTCCAAAGGAGATTCCATGATGTCAGAGCCTGTAATCATTTTCTCCCCAATGGAAATGCCTAGTCATGGCATTTTCCAATCCCTGGCATCAAAAGCAATTGTCAGCTGGCAGCATCTGCCCTTGCTTTGTTACATGTACCTGCCTTTAATTTTCAAATACCTGTAACTTTCTTTTGATAAATAACCCCAGAAATTTAGGGATTAGATAATAAAATGAAGAATTTGGATTTCTGGAATATTTGGGGAGGACAACTGTTATTTTGGACAACAGGTAGGGGTGGTAGAAAAGGAAGACAGACTCTCTCCCATTCCTCTCTGAGGTGCCCTCCACTCGCTGTCCCTCACCTTTCTTTCTCCCAAAGTGGCCATTGGGCGTCAGACAACAATGTAATCAATTTTAAGTCTGAAATAAAATGGAGGCAAATGGTTAATAGCAGATAACTTGGATATGAGGTTAATTACTGCAATCCAATTATCAGGAGGGAAGACAGCACATGAATATCACCAATTAACCCCTAAATCAAATTTTAAAATCACCACTCCCATAATTAATAGCACAGCAATCACTATAATTACCATCTCTGCCAGAACAGAATAAGGAGGAAAAGTGAAATTATCCAATAAGCTTGAGTGTGACAAGAAGAAACCAAACTAAAGTGCTGAGGTCAGACAAAAGAGAGGGGATAAATCAGAGAGAAAGTGAGCGTGAGACACATACTCAGCCTTGCAGGCATGCCCAGGTGTGTCACTCTAGCATAGCACAAGGATCCCTGCCCGTGGGTGCTTGCCTTTCTTTGGGAGGAAATGGAGGCATGGAAAATGGATAAACGTCTCTAGAAGCTACTTAACCCTGGTTAGTGGGAAGCATAGAGGTCCACCTGCATCATCCGGGCTTTCACTGGTAAGGATTTCAAGGTCTGAGCAGTGAGAAGGAAAAGACACAGCTATGGAACACATGGAGAGGAATAACACATGAACGTCTTTCAAAGAGGAGATTCCCCAGGTTCACTTTGAATAACTAAAAGACCAAGTCAGAATAATTTTCTTCTCAAACACAATATTTTTCATATTTGGTTAATATAGTCTTCATCTCTCCAAAGAGTTAAAAAAAAAAAAAAAGTCATTCTAAAGTGTTATGCAAGAATAGGCAGATGTGTTCTTCACATATCTATTTAATCAGCTCTTTCCAGCAGCACTAAGGCATGAAAGAAAGGTTGAGTGTCCTCCAGAATCCTCAATGAGGGGAGAGCAAAGTATTGTGTGGAGCTCCAATCTTGCAAGATTCCCCAAGCAGGGACACGGCTCCACCATTTGAAAGTAAGGGAGCTAAGGACACCTCCTCCATTCTCACACAAAAGGTACATTTGAGGAGTCGTTATCAATAATTTTTCCAGTTTTTTTGAAAGTAACTCTATTCCAAAGGAACACTGCTTTTGTACATCACAGGTTACCTTTTTAGTGTCTGGGGAGGTACAAGCAAGAATATGAGATGTGAGAAAATATCGTACAAGTGTGTAGGCATTGAAAGGATGTTCCTTTCACTGTTCAATTAAACCCAGAAACTGCTTTTGTTAGTAATTTTCCTTTACTTGTTCATTTACTCATTGAATTCAGTCACTTTAGAAATGGCCGTTTCTCATACGTGCAAGCAAGGCACTGTGCGGGAACAGTGCGGATACTGGGGGCATGGTCTCAACCATGGGTTCTGCCCTTGGGGAGTCTCTAGACCACTGCAGACTATACATAAGCAGCTAAAACGATGGTGTGCGTACACACACACACACACACACACACATTATACATATAATACATACTTACATTAAACACTGTGAGTTAAGAGGACCAAGAGACATAATATCCAAGTATGAATTCTATTTCCAAAGTACATGCCAAATCTGCCCACTTCCCTACGTTCTATCTACAATCCTCTTAATCTAACCTAACCTCAGCTCCTGCCTCATTATGACAATAGCTATCTACTTAATCTTTCTACTTCCACTTGGCCCTCCTTCAATTTAATCTCCACACAGCAACCAATGGTCTTTTAGAAACATAGATCATGTTATGTCCTCCCTTCCATAAAACCTTCCAGTGGTTTCTTAATGTATTAACAACAAAATTAAAACCCTCTGTTCTGGGCACAAAAGGCACCACCCAACTGGTTGACCCCATCATGTTCCATTCCACAATTTCCCACTCTGTTCCAACCCCTGTGCCTTGCTTTCCTCAAATGCACAAGCTCTCATTCCTGCCTCATGGACTTTCTGCTCTCTCACCTTGGAATGATCTTTCTTCCAAGATCATAAAATGTCACTTCCTCAGACAGGCCTTCCCTGAGCCCCCAAAGCAACCCAATGCTTTTTTTATTTCATCATTTTATTCTACATTTCTGCAATGGATTTGTTCCCAGTTGATATTTTCACATTTATAGTATTACTTGCTTTTGTCTGTTCCTCCCCTCCACTAGAATGTAAGCTCTGTGTGGGTAAATTTGTCTTATTAATCACTGTATCCCTCCCATTCAAGAACAAAGTCTAATGTACAGTAAACTCTCAACAAACATTCATTAAATAGTGAATGAAGCTCTAAAAAAAGAATATCAGGACAATTTCTGAAAAATCAGGACTAAAACAAGGAAAAGGGGAGATGCAAGGGGCGGAGACTGGCATTTTCAGATATCTGAAGAGAAACCTAGAGGACAGTTGTGAGGGTAGGCCTAAGATCAATGGGTAGTAACTGTAAAGGTGATTTCTGCTCAAAATAGGGAAGAACTTTCTAGCAGCCCCATAACACACACATGGACTAGCCTACCTAAGGGGATGGGGAAGCCAGATGAGTGCTAGGGCAGAAGGAATACTCTCCAGGAATTTAGACATAGGTTGCGAGGCTGGACCAGACAACGTTTAGGGTCCCCATGGAGAACCTGACTGCCTATGGTTCTTGGATCCTCTGACAAGTCTTTCCTCCCACATAGTGAGGAAGTACTGTTCAGAGCAGGAAGCCACAGATGGTCCAGAAGGATCCTGCTGTGGACTCAAACTCTTGCTGGCAGCTGCTCCCCGGGCTCTGTTGTTGTAATAATGTCCCTGGAATCAAAAGACCAAAAGAAAGTCCTCAGGCTTTGGGCAATCCTCATTCATTGTCTCCTAGTTTGACCAGATTGTATAGGATATAGGTCTACAGCCAAAAGCATTTGCAAGGAGACAGATGGCAAGAACCTAATGAACATCATGGGCAATGACAGAAAGCCTCTAGAGGTGAGGACATCCAGCATCTATACAGCTCTACCTCTTTTTCACTCTACAAAACCCAGAGGTCTTGAGTGTGGAACACAAAGTGAAGCTCTGGTTGTGTGGCCTTCCTGGGAATGTCAAGCACTGGCTTGTTACTAAGGCTCGCTTGCCAATGACACACAGACCCCAGGAGATGGTTTAACTCTACTCTTGTCTCAAAGCCCTTCCCAGTGACTCATAACTTTGACACCAGAACAGCTGGGCCAGCCAGCTGGAAAGAAGACATACAGATGTAGCTGGCTGGAATTTGAGGGGTAACGGGGCTCTCAGCTGTGCAGTCAGCCTAGTATCCTGCAGTGGGCTACAGACTGTGGAAGTCTCCCCCTCTGCAGACAAGTTGTGGGTGGGGACATTGGCTCTGTCATGACCGTCTCTCATCCTACAACACATGTGTGTTTAGAATAGAAAGCACTGCAGCTCTTCCTCAACGGCAACTTGGGGGACGTTTTATTTCTTTTGGGAATATTAGATCCTTGAGCCAATCCATCTGGAGAAGGTATGAGAGAGAGTACTCTGGCCAGAACATACCATCTACCCAGATGTCTCGGCTTAAAACTGAGCTCAAATGAGAGAATGTGTAAAAGGCTGAGAAGTTAGAGGGGTTAGGGAAAGAAATGGATCATTTTTGTTTCTGAGAAAAACATTTAAAACAAAGATTGACTGACTGCCCTTCCACTAACATAACTTTAGATTCATTGATTATTCACCAGAAAAAAAGTATGAAACATATATGTGTAAAATCCTTACTAGAAATGGCTTGCTTAGGCAACATTGTGCACATTGAAGGTACTTATTAAATATTTGTTGATTTTGATCCAAATAGCTTTGGGTATTTTTAAATATCAGTGCATTGAGTACCCTAGTGATTGTAAAGGGGGTTATTTTTGTTAATGAAACTTGAAATACAAGCCAAGACTGATTGATTTTTTAAAGTGTTGTGAATATTGCAGTTCTCATACATAAGCAACTAGTAACAGTGTCTCTGAGGGAGGAGGACTAGGAGGTCAGATTTGGGTAAGAAACTCACTTTTTATGTTGTACTCTTTTATGTTTTATTGACAATATTTTTCTTGTGCATGTGTTTCTTTTTTAGAACAAAATAAAACTAGTAACTATTTTTTAAACTCTTTGTCTCTAGAGACAAACCTGGAGCTTAGACCTACTGATAACCTGCCAGTTCCCACTAAACTAGAAAGAAACAAGGATTTTTCCCAGGATCCCATCTCTTCCCAGTATGGTCAGCCAATAGTAATATTCTGGAGTACAGGATGCGGGTGAGGGAATTTATAGGCATTGTGGTGTCAGTAGTGATAATTCTAGTTGATCTGTGACGCAGATGGATGTATATGGCGGCTGGTGGTTTACACAGCACTGTAAACCTGCCTGCGTGCCATATCAATGGCTGTCTAATTTATTAGCTTTCAAATAAAAATGTAGCAAACTCAGAAATGCAGAACACAATGAAGTCTGACAAAAAGAATCAGATGGGCTCAAAGCAAATAACCTTCATATTTTTTATTCTATTTTCTATAAGTGGGATTCCAGTACTGCGGATGGGAATCTTTTTACCCCCCTTCTCTATCTGCATGTTGATTTCTGGGCTGCCCCCATGATCTCTGGCTTCACTGGCCTTTCTTCCTGTTCACTTCCCACGGCAAAGGAAGCCCAAATGCTGCTTTTGCATCATCCTCAAAGGACACCTGACATTTTGAAAGCTGAATGAGTGTCCTCCTCTGGGACAGTCATCTTAGACCATCTCATAATGACTGCTCCCAGAGAAGACAGGAGATTGACTAAACTAGAGAGAAAAAAAGACTTTATCGGGAGAACGAGGAGGGCAATGTGGAGAGGTGCCCACTGTGCAGGCATGTGATCAATGAAAGTTTCCTCCATCCCATCCCAGTACCCTTTCTGGGAGGTGAGCTGCACATGACCGCCTCCTCTTTTCTCTTTTTATGCGTTTATTCAACACTGAGCTAAGCGCTAAGAAAGGAGCAAAGGCATGCTTCCTCCTTTTTTGGTTCTTCTTCGCCTCAGAGCCGAGTCTATTTCGACCACTTTGAGGTTGCTTTTCTCACCGAATGGGTCACATTATGCTTTTTCTCTTGGGGTTTAAGGTTTTACTGGGGTGGGAGACAGCAGTTTCTTTTCTTTTTGAGACAGGGTCTTGCTCTGTTGCCCAGGATGGAATGCAGTGATGCAATCTCTGCTCACTGCAACCTCCACCTCCCAGGTTCAAGCAATTCTCCTGCCTCAGCCTCCCGAGTAGCTGAGACTACAGGCATGCGCCACCGTGCCCAGCTAATTTTTGTATTTTTTGTAGAGACGGATTTCATCATGTTGCCCAGGCTGGTCTTGAACTCCTGGGCTCAAATGATCCACCCGCCTCAGTCTCCCAAAGTGTTGGGATTACATGCATGAGCCACTGCACCCAGCCTACACAGCAGTTTCGGATTCCAAACTGGACTCCAGCTTGAACCTTGGAGGCAGGTGGCACCCACAGGAGTGTGCATGTTCTCTTGCCTCACTCCACCAGTACGTGCTGCTCTATCCATAACCAAATGCAAAAGTACATATAAAACTGTAAGTATAAACCAGTGCTTTCCAAACTTGACTGCACACTGGAATCACCTAGAGAGCTTCAAAAATTAAAGATGCCTGTGTTCCACACCCAGAGATTGTGACGTAAGTGGCTTGGGTGTGACCTGGGCTGTGAAAAGTTTAGTAGACCCCCAGGTGATTCTAGTGAGTAGACAAGTATGGGAGCCGCTGATACAAATACAAATGGCATCCATATTACAATCTTAATCCCTTCCATTTCAGTGCCTTCAGCCACAGCCCAAGATAATTAACCATGATTCAAAGACCTTTACTTGTGCCAGCTGCATGGAGTGGCTTTAAAAATATCTAAGTTTATTTCATGCCCACCTACCCTCATGCCAACCCACTTACAAAATATAATTTAATCCATTAAAAATTACAGGGAGCCATACAGAAACTTCTTTTCCAGCATGGGGCGTGCAAAGTATTTCTAATGCAAACACAGACAATAGGTATGTTTTCTTTTATGACAGGGTTGAAATAAAGCAGACCTAATTATCCCACCCAGATGCTGTGGAGAAGAAGCCGTGTGAATACTGCATGAGGAAGCCTATCTCCCAGTCTTATCAAACCCACTTTTCTCTTCAACTGTGCCCTGGTAACCTGGGAAATATTATAAATTTTGATTACTGATTGCTGCATTGTTAGTAACTGACTATTTATCATCAGTAGCTGGTCACCAGTGTCAGTCCAGACTTAATTATCTCAGCTGAAGGGAAAGTAACCCCGTGAAAGAATTGCTTTCCAATTAAAGCAGTACGGAATATATGATTTGTCTCTCTGACGATATCCAATTCATACTCCTTTTCATGTTATTTGTGTTGTCTTCTTTTCCTCATTACAAGCTCAGAGTTGTGAATCTTAGGTTCCCTAGCCAGAAACACATAAATATCAAGAGGGCAGCTGTCAGACCTTTAAAAAAAATCAGGAACAGTCACCACCAAAAACGTAACAGTAATTACAGAGTTTCCACTAGCAAATGCTACACTTAGGGTTAAAGACAGCTTTCAACATAACCATTTATTTTCACAGGTTCCTAACCTCCTATAGAATGTGTGTGTAATTACATGGGTATGTATACACACACACACACACACACACAAATTTTTAGAGTTTATTCTTTAGTGGTTAGGATCAGATGCTCTATGCTGTGTTATAGTTATTGGGTCAATGACAAGGAAACAAGGAAATCATTTTTCTACTAGCGCAAGTATTTTATGTAAAGATCTAGGCAATGGCATCTCTGAACTCTTCATTTTTCTTATCTTGTTTTTGCCATTAGTTTGATATTTATTTTGCATGTCTGCCCATTTGCCTATCTAGACAATTCTTTATTCCTGGAGCAAGGACAAAAGTTTGTCTTATCTGTGACTAACTCAACCCTGATCACTTTGTAAACATGGCCTTTGAAGTCTGGGTTGTTTAAGAAAATATTTATTGAGCACCTACTGTGTGCCAGGCATGCTCCCGGCACTGAGTATTATCAATGAACAGAAGAGGTCTCTGCTTTCATGGAGTTTATATTCTAGTGGGCTTCCACCCTAGTCCTTCCATGAGTGGTCAAGTGGCCTTGGGTTATTTAATCTGTGTAAGGCTCAGGTTTCTCCGCTCTAAAGTGGGATAATGATGCTTTCCCTTCATAAAGCTGTTATTAGGATAAAAAGCTTCTGGCCCATGAAGAGTGATTTAATTAAGGTAAGCTTCCATTTTCTTCTTAGTCCTCTGTATCCTTGGGGTTGGCACTGGGAAACTCAAAGTATCCTCACCTTTCAGCATTGTGAATTTTGTATGCTTGTTTCCTATACCTATACACCATCACTTGTTTCCTAAAAACATTTTCTTACTGTAGCTCCAATTTCCCCCTGTCCTCAAAACTTCCCACCCACAGCCTTCTGTGTCTTGCACTGGAGCTGCCTGTATTTCTTAGAAGATGGTAACTGCAGTTTGGTGTTTAACCAAAATTTTGTGGAAACTTAAATTATTGCTTTGGGAAAAGGAGGGTATATTTTTCAGTACCGTGCCAATGTGAAAAGGAGGAATAGCCTGTAGTCATTGGTGTTAAGTCATTATTTACTTGGCTTATAGTTCTCTTCCCAACTGCATTACAAACACCTCAAAGGGTGGGGCCGTTTTACTTCTGTTTACTTTCAGCAATTTAAATTAAGCATTTATTGTCTACATTTATGAGCAAGGAACTGTTTCAGGTGCTGTGGTCAGTACAAAGATGAAGGCTGGTTGGAGGAAGTAGCACTTAAAAACCTCTCTGGAATCTTTTCACCTAGCAGCCAGCTGCCCTATGTTAAGAATATGTACCAGAATTTCAATAAACTGCCCCTAACAAGAAAGTTTTAAGAATTTTTCACTCTTCGATTGAATTGGGTTGGTGGGTGAGGGTTTTGGAGGGATGGCTCTTATTGGATCTTCCTTTGCCTTTTTTTCTCCCCTCTTTTTTATCCTTTGTGTCTTGCACAACTCTTCCCATGACTACGGTTTTTCTTTTAAATCATTTTTCTATTAACAACCCCTCCCCACTCCACTTTTCTATCCTTTCCCATTTCTGCCTTGTGAATTTCTACCCTTCTCTTAAGACTCTTCAAACACCACCTTCTCTGTGAAGTCTCCCCTGATTCCCACTGACAACTAACCACTAATCTCTCTCTTTTTTCTTTGAAAATACTTGAGTGAGCCGTATCATAGCCATCAAATTGACATTATTTGTTTACTAATCTATCCACACCAGTAGTCAGTGAACTTGGCAAAGGCAAATGAATGTTTGATTGGTAAACAAATGGATTAATGAATGAATAATCTAACATACAATCCCTGTCCTCAGAGGATTTACAAATTATGGGGTAGACAGGTATACGAATAAAAAGCTGCAAAATAAAGTGCAAACACATACGTCATATAAGAAAGAAAAACGCTATAGATTTTAAGTTTTAATTTTTCCAGGTGGCTTATATTACTTATTTAGCTCACTTTATAATGAACTGATGCCCTTGGAAAAGTTACTATAGATTGCACTAGGCTTTCTTTTTTAAAAGGTCTTAGTGCTAGTCAGCCTCAGAAATCCTATTATATATACACGCCCAGGTAACGCACATCAGACTGACACACAGCATTTGCCTTTCTACTTGCAAATACAGGTCTTGAAATATACATGAAATGTAAGATGCTGGTATTCTTACAGTAACACAACACTCACATTCTATGAAATCCCTGACCTAGTTACATTGCTGAGGGCATAGCTTAAGCGCATATAATGCCCAGCACAGGAAGAAACTGTTATCTTGAGAAAAGTAAATTTTGCATTCCCCAAGTTCTGCATTATTAAATCTGTGACCTTAATTACATTAGAGTAGATATTTTATTCAATTATATGGACAATGAAATAAGAACTGAGAAAGACATAGCTGCCCCAGAATCTCCTGGGTGTGAAAAGATGATGATATTTATTTTGTCTACTCCTGACAATAAAGTTTAAACTGTTACTTAATGCTCCAGCAAAACATCAATTCAAACAGAAGTTAATTCCTCACAGTCATACTTAACATTATACACTTTTTATCTGAACTAAAAAAAAAAAAAAGCAATTGAATATTTCTGCCCTAAAAAATAGATAGAGTTGGATCTTTCAAAATGTTGGAAAAAGAAAATTAAACATGGCGAAAAGACGAATATTGCCAAATTAAACAAATGGATTTGGGCCTTGCTAAATAAAATAAACTATTCCTAATGCTTCAGTACAAGGAAATACGTGGGCTTTTTTCTACTTGCACGGAAGTATTTCTCACATAAGCACTTTCAAAACAATGATCTTTTATACCCAATAAGCCATGAAAAGTTGAAAGTATAAGTGAGGTTGAGGAAGAAATTCTTTTCCACCTTCTTCCTAAGAGCTGATGTCCTGTGTGCTGGGAGAAAGAAGTTGGTAACGTGTACATTTAAACTCAAATTTATACAAATGTTTTTCTAACATATTCTTTGTGGTTCAACAATTCTTTTATTTTTTTCTTGTCAAACCAGTTGGTTCTAATGAGTCTAATTATTAGTCTTTGTAGTCAGAGTTAACAGTATAACGTAACAGTAACGACTTTCAGTTAAAAGTCAACCCTGTGATGCACAAAACCTTGGATAAGATTAAATTTTAACAGCTTCCAACTAATCTACAGGCAGAAGTCCAACTCAGGTGTTACTATTTTAATAACACTCAACTCTAAAAAGCATAAAGCAAATGCATATTAAAAGAGGAACAAAGATGCGAATTAGAGAACCAAACGAAGGAAGGAAAACAATACAGGTTTTTCCTTAATTAACAACTTTTGCAAGATATAAGTTGTAGACAGAATTTCCTTTAGGTCATATCATTTAAGTGAATCTAGTTGTAAAGCAATTTAGAACTCTCCAGGAACAGTAGAGTTTAAATAACCAACAAATGTGTAGTCTTTTCTTTTGCTTCATTTTCCTTTCTTTACTTCCTTAACAATTGGCAAAATATTCTTAAATTATTAATATAGTACCCGATTTGCTTCTCATTTCCCAATTTCATTCACTAAAACTAAAAGCAAATAGCAAGCCTTAGTAAACTTCTAGCCAGATTTCTTGCTTACAAATATAATGCGGATTTCTGAAAGTGCCCAGTTTAAGGGAAGTACAATCCCATAGACTCCAGTACCTTGCTGACCAATGCCCCCTGCCCAGCCCCATCCTCATCTGCCTTTACAATATCAAGCTGATACTGCAGAAGCAGTTGATTGTCAGGACAGCCAGCTCAGGTAAATTAACTTAATGAAACAGACGACTTTGTATGTATTGAAACTGACTAGGCTCAAATATCCACTCAGCTAATGAGCTTGCGATAGGACCCTGGCAGAGGTGTCATCATCATTCTGCCACTAAAAGCCTTTCTGCAGCCCTGTATCCTATCTTCCTGTCTGAAAACCAGGCAGAAGCTTAACAGCCGCCAAGCTTCCAAAATGCAAACAGCGGCAGTTGCCTATCTAAGTTGTGATTGATGGTACACAAAAATACATGGCTACTTCATAGATATTCTAGCCTGCAACAAATTAGGGATCTAAACCTTTGTGCTAGGCAGATAGCCAGTGTATTGTGGGGGACTGCTGTGGCTCTATAATTATATCCAGCCTGATAATAATCCGTTCTACCGCTGTGAATGGCTGTACCCTGGGACTTTAATTTCACCGTCCCCTTCCAGCAGATAATGCCTGACCCTGTGTCACTTTGACTGTGAAACACATGAAAAAGACAAATGAGTTTTTCTCTGACCATGTTAAATTAACTAATGGATTCTAGATGTGAAACTGGCATAATAATAAGCCAAGGCTCTGCTGGTACTGCATGGACATTCAGACAGTCTCTAAGGGTGTTATTAACCTCATGCATGAAAACAAAACACAAACACCAAAAAAGAATCTGGCCAGTGTGAATAAAGAGTCTGTTTAGTGTGAATAGGGATTAACCACATGGTTTATATTCCAACCAGTTATTTTAGTATTTTGAGACACAGCTATAAGAGTGTTGAATTACTAGAGGTGAGGAAGGATGGGAAGGAGGGCTTGCCAGAGGTTGGTTAACAGATACAAAAGTACAGCTAGATAGGAGGAATTAATCCTAGTGTTCTATAGCACTGTAGGGTGACTATAATGAACAACAACAACCTATTGTATATTTTCAAACAGCTAGAAGAGCAGATTTTGAATGTTCCTAACACAAAAACACAATAAATGTTTGAGGTGATGGATATGCTAATTACCCTGATTTGATCCTTACACATTGTATGCATGTATCAAAATTTCACACAGTATCCCATATATTTGTACAATTTTTATATGCCAATTTAAAATAATAATAAAGGAGGGAAAAAAGAAGACCACGCAGCTGGAGAACATCAGAAGCAGGATTAAAACTCAGTTCTCAATGGTTCTAAAACCATGAAGAATTTCCATAAATCCACACTGTTTCAAAGAAGAAAGAGAGAGTGAAAAAAAGAGCTGTTTTATGGTCTAAAACTAGGCATTAGCTGAAGGCAAACTAACACAGGAACAGAAAACCAAATATTGCGTGTTCTCACTTACAAGCAGGAGCTAAACACTGAGTACACATGGACACAAAGATGGAAACAATAAACACTGGGGGCTGCTTGAGGGCGGGTTGGGGGAGGGAGCACAGGTTGGAAGGCTACCTATTGGGTACTATGCTCACGACCTGGGTGACGGGATCGTTCATATACCGAGCCTCAATGACACACAATTTACCCATGTAACAAACCTGCACATGTACCCTCAGAACCTAAAATAAAGTAGAAGAAAAATTAAAAACAACAACAACAACAACAACAAAAACTAGGCATTAATTGAGCAAGTTTATAATCAACATTTCCCTCTTTCCTTTCAGAGTTGTATTTTGTTTTCAGAAAGTGGCTATAATTCAATATCCTTGAAGATATACTCATTTGAACTAACTGCTGTAAATGTTAAATATCTTAGAAGAGAAAATGACCAGTGTTTACATTACTTTCATTCCAACATAAAAAGGCACTATTGCTTCCAGTAATTAGTAAAAGACATTATAATCTATACAGAGAGTAATTGTGCAAATTCCAGTCTTGTAGTTATGTAGGCACTCCCTGTTACACATGGTCTTAATTTTTAATATGTAATTTCTTTTAGCTCGCTAAAATATTACAGATTTCATATTAATGCAGCTGAAAAGATAAATGTCCTTTCCCATGTTCCCATCAGAGGTCTGTGTGTTCTGGGAGGTTAAAAAATTATAACTCAGCTGTTCCATACCGTATTAAGATTGAAATTTGGCATCCCAGATGTGAATGTTTCCAAAATGAAACAGAATCTGGTAAGCTTTTTTCTTTAAGAGAAAAAAAATATTTTAGAAGCTTATTTTTAAAGTAGACTCATATTGGGTTTATGGGTGCTTTTAAGATAAAATTGTATATAGTTTTATTTAAAACTGTTTGGACTTCTGATGGGTAAAACCCCACATTTATCTAAAATTTTTACCTTTAAAAACAGGCTAATGAAAATCCAGAAGTTGTATTACCTTTCTTAATCAGTGATCAAAAATACATGCTTGCCTTTTCTTTAGGTGGTATATTTTCAAACAAGCTCTCTCTGGCCAAGAGGAATTTATTTTTGCCAAGTTATATTTTATTGTGTGTTTACCATATGTCAGACACAGATCTAGCTCTTGATGTGTAATGACTCATTTAATCCTCACAATAGCTTGAGATATATGCCATTATTATCCCCATTTTACAGACGAGGAGACTTCCCAAGGTCACATGTTAACTAGTAAGTTGGGAACAGGGATTTGAACCTGGGACAAACTGGCTCCGAAGCTCACATTCTTAACTGCTATGTGTATTGCCCCTCTGATCATAGTCATTTCCCTAATCTTACATTCACTAAACATTTAATAAGTGCCAATTAATCTATGTGGAGGGCATTATACTAGAGTTGAGTGTGGGGTTGGGGGAGGCGGTGGGGATTGGGAGGATCCAGAGTAGAGAAAAGGGGTCAATAAAGTTTTTTTAAAAAACGCAATCCCCACCACAGTTCTGCAGGTCAGATGGACATGACTCCATGACTACACACAAAGTAAATGCTACACTTTGCAGATTGGTCCCTCCAGTTTTGGGGAATTGTAGGACCTGTAGTGCAGTGTCTCTGAGGCACTTAGGTCGTCCTGAATGTTATGCCCAGGCCCAATCTACCTTGTGGAAAGGCCCTCCTGGTCAACTGGAGACATTTCCCAGGACCTTCCTAAAAACACTCAAAATCTGGTGGTGAAAGTCCTTGTGTAACATTCTGAAGCTAGGCGTCCTCCATCCCTTGCTCCTGTTAGATATAGTGATCCCCAAGTTTCTCTTCAAAGAATCAGTATGTCAGTATGTTCAGTCCTCTTATTCTTTGATTCTTCATTTTAAAGTTTAACACCCTGGTTCTCTTCGCCCCCTTGCTTCTAGTTTCAGTAAACAACCTTTTCCACCAGTTTTAATCAGTAGTTCACATCTGTTCCCCTGGTCACCTGCTCTGTCCTGACTCATCCTGGTCACCTGCTTTGACCTGAGTCACCCCTGGTCACCTGCTCTAACCTAAGTCACCATTAGTTACTTGTTCCTAACCGTCCTTCCCACCAAACCATTCACCCCACCACTCTGGTTCATACCCCTGCTCTCTTTAAAAGAGCCAATCAGAATTAGCTTAGACTGTGCAGTCCAACCATAGCCAATAAGGGAAAGACACAGCAGTAGGGACCACCTGCATCAGGAATAAGAACCCCTTCCCCTCCCTTGTTCAAGTGGTGTGCTCTCGCCATTACTCCATTCACGAGTCACACCCTTCTATAGAAGTAAAAATTGCCTTGCTGCAAATTAATGTTTGGATGCTATTTCTTTGCGGCACTGAGGAACAAGCATTTCTAACATTCTCAACCTCCTAAGTCAACACCATTTCTTGATGTGATTTACGCCAAACACTTAAAACACTGCTGTATTTTGGATGGATCAAGCCTACTTAATCTTTAATCCTAAAATTGAAAGAAGCAACTGGGGGTCTTCGGTATAGAAAGTGGGGTCAGGCGGCCAACAAAGGGAATATGAATGTATATCCAAGTCACTCAGAAACTTTTATGCAGGTGCAAGAAACTTATGTCAAAGTGGTCATAAGGCTTTAGGAGACAGACAAATGTAACTCCACATTTACTGCTCGAAACCAAAGCTTTGTGTGAAATCTTGAATTTATGGGGAAGGAGAGAGGATAGCCTGTAACCTACCTGTTCTTTTCCTGATCCCTTTCCCCCAGTCCTGAACTCCTGGAGATTGAGCCCCTTTGGGCTTTGGTGACCCCATCATTGGTGTATGTTTATTTGATTGTTGATTTTGCTGTACCGGACACTCCCTTTCCCATTTTCTAACCATCTTGTAACACATGCTGACTCTTTTCCCTTCTCTTTTCCCTAGGAAAATCAATGAATCAATAAAGACATATCGGTACTGGAAAAGAAAAAAAAAAGTCCTCTGTATGTCACGGTGCTTTGTTATTCTTCTCTCCAACTCCAGTGGACATGAATAACAATCCCTCTGGATGTGGCTGCTCTGAAAGAGCTGGCTCTTAGCATTTTGTCACACTTAGCCAATTGTTAAAGTATCATTAACAGGGACCCAGACAGAGATGACAGGTGTAAACAGTTTATAATTTACAAAGTGCAGGATCAGGTTTCTCCACCCCCTCTTCCAAGAGCTCTCAAACACATCTTAACTTGGCCCTGTGTAGGCATGGCAGAAATTCTTACAGGATTGTTTGAAAATAAATCCTATCATGCAACTATTTGGTAAAGTTTTGGCCTTTTGATCTTTTACTGTTAATTCAAACTATGAGTTAATTGCTAAGTTAACATTTCAAAATGCTCTGTACAACTAAATACACACATGTGCCCTGGAACCCTCTGAATGGGCTTTCTACTCTATGTCATAGATTTCCTTCTTTGTTTTTCCTTTTCCTTTTTTTTTTCCACTAGTGGTGCATTGGAGATTGCAGGTTTGAAATGCCTAACAGTTGAAGAGACTCGACACTGCTGCTCTGTGCACAGATGTGGGATTTCTTATGCCTTTTTAGTCAGACCTACTTAGCTGCCTTCTGCATTTTTCAACGCTGACATGTTTCGGTAAAACTTTGACTAACTGGAATACTTGGGGGAAGGGGGTTTCTGGCTGAATGACTTCCTGGTTAAACTAAAAGTTATTTAGAAAGCCCTTTTTATTGAAAATCTTTCTAAAGTATATCAGCATACTTTACTCTTGAGTGAGGCAGCACTGTCAGAGAAAAATTGTACAGTATGTAGCTGTTTGGAAGGACTGTGAACAAATTTAGCAAAGCTACTAACCGCTCATCAGCCTTTCTCTTGCTGGAAAGCAGCCCCTTTCAGTATCCTGAGGCAGCTTAGGATGCCAAGCCCTACTGCTCTCTTCAAAATTTATTTTGCTCTTTAAGCAGAGGCCTGGATCTTTACCAGGGGACAAACAAAGGTCCTGAGGCCACCAGCCCTCAGCTTTCATCCCTCACACCTCCAGGCTTCACTCCCTTCAGTCAGTCTCCACTTAGGTCCACGGCTGCCCCTTCTTCACCTGTGCTGGGAATTCATTCTCTCCAGCCTCCACAAGGCAGCCATCTCTATGCCCTTTCTCTGGTAGTTTCGTTCTCTCCCAACTCACTGATACTCCCTAAATATGCCTATCTCCCTATTCCAAATGAACCTTTCTCTCCACCTTTTCTTCTCTTGAGGGCAAAGTCCTTTCCTTCATTGCTAAACACCTTGCAAGGGTAAGCACAACCTACGTTTACTTCCTAACCTCTTATTCATTCTAAAACTATCTTTTATCTTCCTTCTGTAACTTCACCAAAACTACTCTCAAAAAAGGCCATCAGACTATCTACTGCATCCTATGGCTTTATCTCAGCAAGTCTTATTGATTCTTCCTAAATTTAGCTAAAATTCCTTCCCTTCCCTGTCTTTGCTACCACCATTTTGTTTTGCTGAAATTCACATGTGTGCAGCATAAATCAGACCATGTCACTCACCTTCAATGCTTCCCACTGCACTTGTAACAACACAGATACTCCACATGTACATGGCTCACAGCTCTGATGCTCAGCTCTGGAGAGCTCATGCCTCCTTCTCCACCACATTCCAGCCTGTCTTTTGAGTCCTCAAACATCCTAGAGAGCCCTCTGCTCCTTCTCCCTAATGAAGTCCTCCCCTCACTGCTTCTGGCTGGCTTCCCCACCTTCCGGTCTTAGCTTAAATTTTACCACCTAGGACAGAGCTTCTTTGACCAAACCATCATCTATGTGGGTTCCTGACAGCCCCTCCTCACCACACCACTCTTTTCAATGCGCCCCATTCTCTCCTTTCACGCTAGTGACCATAAGCTGT
Source organism: Chlorocebus sabaeus (assembly GCF_047675955.1). Classification (NCBI taxonomy): domain Eukaryota; kingdom Metazoa; phylum Chordata; class Mammalia; order Primates; family Cercopithecidae; genus Chlorocebus; species Chlorocebus sabaeus. The sequence continues at coordinate 65,374,742 of NC_132926.1, read as the reverse complement.
AGTGGGAAATGAGCTTGTATGTTTACTGGATGGTTGATCTTTTGTCTCCACTAGGCTATGAGTTCCTTGAGTCCTTGGATCACGTCCCTTTTTCACTGGACACCCACTGCTTAGCCCAGGATCGGGCACGTTATTACTGAATGAATGAATGAACAGATGAAGACTTTATACTTTTCTGCAGAAGGGCTGTCTAGAATGACTACAGAAATCTGACCAGACAAGTAACTCAAGAAAGAGTACCTGAAGGAATTCAAATTTTAGGTTTTGTAGCATTTTAAATGTCAGAAAGATGCTCACTCATCCTTGCATATACATAAATCAGGTCTCTCAGCCTGGGGGAGAAAAGCATTTAGCATAATACAAACATATATCCTTTTGCAGGAAATACACAAATATTGTGTTGGGAGTAGTCACTAGGATGGCCTGAAGGAAGGAAGGAGGGTAGCCTGGCAATGGATTGCTGCTAGCTCAGTGAGAGGAGCACGCAGCACAAAAGCCCGGAAGGAGAAGGAAGTGGAGTGATGATGGAGGAAGTTTTACCCAAATGGGGAGGCCAAAGTTAGACCAACTAATAAGGTCACTGACCTGCGGGAGAAACAGGGAAGCTGGGTAGAAAGTGAGATGAAGAACTGCAAGTCCTGCACAACACAAAGATGTGTTTGCAGCTGGTCAGGGGAAGAGGACAGAAAGGATTTGGGTGGAGATAAATAGAAACTGCAGTGATAAGCAGAATGCATGGTGGCATGAGGAGGCTGCAGTAAGCATGTATGTATGAGTAAGCAGCAGGAGTTTCTAATAAGTATGTGATCTTTGGAATCTGAATGATTAGAAACTGTGAGCAAGGTAATATCACAGTTATGCTAACTATCCTATCCTATCAGCTGAGGTTGAAAGAGGCAGCACCTTTCAACAAATGTCCAGTTATTAAATAGGTCATGTTACAACTGCAGGTGTGGAACTTCTGCTCCAGAGACTGCTATTAGAAATGATTTTGTAAAACAGATTACACCTACTCTCTTGATTTTTCAACAATTCAGATTTTCATATACTGAGACTGCTTAAAGCAGAAGTCTTCTATGCCATTCTAAAGCAATAAGATATGCTGGTCATTTTGCATAGCCTTTTAGCTTTTAGGCATTTTTTAAAATGCTTAAAAAAATTAAATACCAACCCCCAAATAACTCAATCAACTCAATCCTATTGACTCAAAAGGAAATGGTTTCAGATAAAAGCCCACATCGCTTTTAGTTCACCCAGTTCTTTCTACCTACAAGTAACTAAACAATTTCCTTTGCATAGGAAAGTTCTTAGAATCATCAGTCATGAAAACAGATGTTGGGCACAGAGGTGAAGCAGCAGCCAGCATCAGTAAATTTGCCATTATCAACTGCCCACCGCCACCCTCAACCCCATTCCCACCCCCTGTTGGAATTGGATTAGCCTTCTGGTATTATTTTAAGAGTGATTGGAATTTAATTTTAGTTAGGAAGAGCTGAGTCCATTGTTTACTTACAAACAAACAAAAGAATCCTCTCTCCAGCACTGGGATTCCTGCTTGGCTGGTTTTAAATAGATGAAGCTAACCAGATATTTACCATCAGCTTGGTGAAGAAAGAGACATTGTCCTGGGGAGCCAGAGTCATGGGAACTCAGTCCACACAGTAATGCATTGCGAACTGTGAGTGGACTATGACCAATCAAAGTCTCACTGTACATTTCACGGAGGTGGGAGCAAAACAGGAAAGAAAAAATCCCCTATGTGCCAGCATGTTGGGAAGGCATCATTGCAATAAAATTGTGAAACTAATGCTGGCAGGCAAACAACAAAAAACAACAACTGCCACAAACTGCAATATGCTTATCAGGGTCTGACCAAGAAAAAAGAACCCCAATCTTCCACAGAGGACACTGGCAACAATCCCAGGTCCTGCAACTCCTGAATAGCTCCATGTGCCGTGTTCCCTTCAGGTACTGCATTGTCCGCGGGAGATGTTCTCAGCAGTCAAGGAACAGCTGCACAATGCAGGCAGCCTCTGAATGGTCGAAAAGCTTTTTGTTCAGGCCTCGTGTGATTTCTTTAAAAAAAAAAAAAAAAAAGCAAAACTGGTGTTCTTTTGTGCTGTACAAAGGCAGCACTTTGCTGACTCCAAGTTCAAGACTCATGGGCTATTAGGAGAGGAAAGATGGACATTGTATTAGCATGTGTGAAAAAAAGAATAGGAGTTCCTTTAAACCAAGTCCATAATAAGAGCAGCCTGGTATTTGGAACACCTACTTAGCTGGAAGCAGCTCCAACAGCAGTTAGAAGGTAAGTGTTTGCAACAATTACACACACATGCACACATGCATGCACACATATAGGCCCATCAACAGGGAAGCAGCAGCATGTGTTCATAATAAATACATTTCTTGAGAATAGGGCAGTAAAATAAAATAGAATCACAGAAAAGTTAGAACTGGGATGCGTGAATTAAGAGGGATGTGACGTTAGTTTGTAGAGAAGCTGTTCTTCCAGAGAAGTTAAATGACTTACTCAAAGACATATGGATACTTCATCAAATCAAGTTCTTAACACCACTTAGGAAGGATGTCCTGGTGCTTCCTGCTCTGCACGTGAAGCAGTGTTGGTTGAGGGGTGAGGGGGCTGTGGAGACAAGGTCAGGGGTTCTAGCATCAGTCTAATCTGAACTTGAACCCCTAGGATATATCAGTGCTGAGGGTTCAAGTCTAGTGTTTCCAGTTGCATGACCTAGACAGAAATTCCTTTATTCTTCATAATTTCAACTGATTCAACCCCAAAATGGGGATAAAGTAACTTGTGCCTTTAGAGTTGCCACAAACATTAAGTGAACAAAGAGTCAACATTAAATAAATGTTGGTGACTATGCTTATTGCCATGAGGAGTAGCCATAAAGGTGGTATTTTCATCTTCTCAGAAATTTCAATACATTTAGAAAAAAAGAGAGAAAAGAAACAGGAAATACACAGAGAATAACCATATAGGTATACAAGTAAGCATACGGAGAAAATACAGAGAATTAATGTAGACAACAGGGAACAGGCCAGGTGCGGTAGCTCACGCCTGTAATCCCAGCACTTTGGGAGGCTGAGGCGGGTGGATCACGAGGTCAGGAGATCGAGACCATCTTGGCCAACATGGTGAAACCCCGTCTTTACTAAAATACAAAAACTTAGCCAGGATGGTGGTGCATGCCTGTAATCTCAGCTATTTGGGAGGCTGAGGCAGGGGAATCGCTTGAACCCAGGAGGCCCAGGTTGCAGTGAGCCGAGATCACACCACTGCACTCCAGCCTGGCTACGTAGCAAGACTCCATCTCAAAAACAAAACAAAACAAAAAGAAAACAACAAAAAACTTGGACCAAATAATTTACACATGAATATTATGCATCTTATCCATCTGTATGGGCTCATTGGTTTCAGGGTTTTTTTTGCAATGATAGGTATTTGTTGATCCTTTAAAAGCATTTTGTCTTCCTCAAAACAATTTATTGCTGAATATTTAATTTCTTTTTTTGTTTGTTTGTTTTTATGAGCAGTGGGTGTCCTCAACTTGGACTGCCAAGACGCAACACCACTTTCTGTCCTGAGATGTCAAACTCACACATGGAGCCACCTCAGTGTGTTGGGATAATGAATTATTTTCAGGTCCATGTTTTCCAAGGTATTTCTGGCACTATTATTTTACATGTGTCCTGAAGATAGTTCTGTTCAGAGGAACAGAATTTCAATCAGATGTGTTTTTCCCTTCAACAAGTTTGTGATTTTTTTAATCTGTTCTTAAACTCATTATATATCTATTAGAATGTACTTCTTAGTAGCTACTCTTCGTGTACTTAGATTAAATATACAAATAATACATGACAACCTTTTCGTGATAAAATAAATAAATGAAATAAACATTTTAGACAAAACTAAAGTCCTGCTTGCCCATCACCTTGTCACCATCACCATCATCATCTTGGACCTTTCACTGTACAATATCCCTGGCCTATTCCACAACAGGGGCACCCTGTTACCATGCTGTTTCCTATGTATTTTCTAGAGTTTTCTTTTCCTTCTTTGCCTTTGTTTATTTGTTAAACCAATATCTTTTTTTGTTAATAAATTCTTGGAGTTGGCATATTTTTCATTGGAAATAATTCATAGCAACTAAGAAAGTATTTTCAACTGTGTGTTTGCAATCAAGCAAATTTTTCTCCATTATATATAAGATAATTTTAGGCATCTACACCCTATTCTTATCTACCACAACCCAGTGTCCCCACAATGGCAATGCTAGAGTTGAAGCCTAGATAGTATTTATTTCTTTGGCCCTAGACAACTTTTCTCAACAGGCTTTTAGCTGTGACCATCTGGGCGAGCTTTAGACAGCGGTCCTGCTTCCTAAAGTTGGAGGCAATCCGGGGTTGATTCTGTAATTTTTGTTTTTGTAGCTCTCCTTCTGACGTATATATCACATATTCCGAATTCTAAGGTTGTTAAAGATCTATAGACTATTGAGTAGGCACGTAATGTGACACGCTATGAAAGCATTTTCCCTGTTTTGCAATCTGAGAACAAAACACATCATTGATAGTCATGACTTGTAAGAATCCTCTTGCCCCTGCAGCTGTACTGGGCAGTGTGCAGAGCTTCCATCCTGCTTCTTAGGTTGTACTCCTGAGAAATGGCTCCCTAGATTCTAGTATGGTTAACTTGTCCTTGGTGCAATACATTTTAATAATTCTGTGCTTGCGTGTGTGTGTGTAGCCTTTCTTTAATTTTACCCCTATAATCCCCTTCAAATCACACTAAAATATATATAATAACTGATGGATTTCCTTCAACAACTTGATCTTCACCACTAGAATGGTTAACACCATTTCCATCAGTGGTGGAAACTAGTTTTCAGGGTCTTTGCAGTTCGGGTACTTTACATTTAATTATTATTTTACTTCTGGCCTGAACTTTTTGTTAACCTCTTGGTTTTTATATAAAATTTTAATTATTTAAGTCATGAGTCATGCCAGTTTGTCTTCCCAGTGTATCTTCAATTCACAGGAGATACAGAATGCACGATATTGCTTCTGTCTGGTTAAAGGAAATTTTTAGTTTATTGAGTAAGCGTTCTTGGGAATTTTCTCATCTCACCGTTTTCTGTTAGTTTTCCTTTCTTTGCAAGTTCTTTTTTTCTTATTTTCTTGTGCTAAACTGCATGCTTTTTACAAAACCCCTTTTCTTCCACTGGTTGGTTATATAAATGATTGATCTTTATATGCTCAGTCTGATACTTTTTCCAAAAAATGTGATAGGATTCAAATACTCATTATTTTCAAGGCATGTAGTTACTGTAGCAGTAAAACAGTATATTTTAAATTAGGAAAAGTATGCATTATTATGCCTTTGATTCACAATCATCACTTCAAATACCACTTTAAAAGTAGGTGAGTAAAAATTATGGTAAATGCAAACTAAACTAGGCTCTGCCGTCAGTACAAACTTATGCTTGCACAGCATGGAGGCTGTTTTCTGTCCCCTGCCTGTAGATTGCTTCCACCATTTGGAGGTCTCTATACCTGGATAAACTCCTGCTTTAGGTGTTCACAAAAGATTCCTTGATTTCTGGCTATAGCTTCAGTTTCTGGCTGTTCCTCCTGGGAAGGCCTGTCCCTTTCATACTGTGAAATCTAGAAGGCATGAATCCCTCCATCATTCCCACAAGTCACTTTAATCTCTACTAGGAACATCATATGGCAAGATAGGGGCTGGGGACAGAGTTTGGCCCCATGTGTCCCTGTTTGCTTGTAATCAAGCATCCCTCATATTTCCTATAGACTGCTGTTGTGTATACGCATGTTAAATACCTCATTTCAAGAGTGAGTGAGAGAGGGAAAAAACTTGGCCCAAACTATCTTTTTTCACTCCAGTGTCTTCCTTGGCAGTTTATTCTCATCTGACTGGCACCAATACCTGCGAACAACTTCTACTTCGGATCAGCATCTTTTGGCACTTAAGATGATAGTATATTTCTACATGGCTGAACACAGACAGGAAAAGTCTTGTGTAAATAATAATTTCCATTAGCAACACTGAACTGATGTCAAAGTTCTCGATCCATCTCAAGACAACAGAATTCACAATCATGATAATATTAAGATGACAACATAAGTGACTTACAGGGGATATTATTCTGCCCCACTTGATACTATTTGGAAGAAACTACAGGAGTCAAATCTACATCATGTCTTTTTCAGGCTGCAAATGCTTGATAACATTCATGTGGATCAGCGGTGATGGGTGTGGGTGTAGACGGTGAACACAGCAGTTGAACCACATGCTAGCCTGGCTACACAGAATGCTAATGGGTGATGATCAATGTGTCCAGTGCATTCTATATTCAAAATATGGCAGATTCAAATGAACACCACACATCTTTATCTCAACCTACTGTGTCAATTTTCAGAAACCCTAGAGGTAAGAGGGGTAAGAATCACCAAAATTCTTATTTGCTTTTTTCATGTTTACCAACATTCAATAACACTTGAAAGCAACGTTCTGAAAGGAAGCAACCACATACTAACATGACATAATAAACTGTTAAACACTGTGCATGTTCCTATACTAAGAGGTCACCCACACAAGTTCATTCTGTTAGTACTAAGTTTGCATTATTGTAATTACAAGTTCAAACACTAATTAATAGTTAGAGCAGACCAGGTGCAGTGGCTCACGCCTGTAATTCCAGCACTTTGGGAGGCCGAGGTGGGCTGATCACCTGAGGTCAGGAGATCGAGACCAGCCTGGTCAACATGGCGAAACCCCATCTTTACTAAAGATACAAAAATTAGCTGGGCATTGTGCGCCTGTATCCCAGCTGCACAGGAGGCTGAGGCAGGAGAATCACTGGAACCTGGGAGGTGGAGGTTGCAGTGAGCTGAGATCACGCCACTGCACTCTGGCCTGGGCGACAGAGTGGGACTCCATCTCAAAACAAAGAAACAAACAAACAAACAAACAGCGACTCGGTAACATTTTACCCATGAATGGGTATCTAGGGCAGAAAAAGAATGTAAGTTCTTTAAGATGCTTTATTTATTCAGTAATGAAGTCTCATGTGCAGAAGCACATGTTATATCTTGGCAAATGCATTGGTAGTGCCCATTCATTTTCTTCTCGTTATCTGAGGACTCTGTCCCTGCTGCTGGGACAGTAGCCTGGGGAGCCATCAGGCATTGAGTCTCTTTGTATGCCTTCTTCATATGAGACACAGAAATTGGTGTAGACTTTTTTTTAAGACTTTGCACAGGAAATATCAGATAATTATTTCTTACATCCTTTATAGCTGTTACCTGCTAACCAAATCATGTGTCAGACTGGGAATTGTGCACCAAAGTCTGCTACCATAACTGATCAATATTCTGGTGTTTATATAAGTCAGAATTCTGGACACCTCTTTGAAAACTAAAGTATCTTCTAAAAGACATTTAGCGTTACCTTTTTTCCTCTTCATTGCTCTATTGCACTTTATTTCTTCCCATGAGATCCCTCCCCAACTTTTTACAGGCATCTATCATTTTTAATAGCCTTTTTTAAAGAACCCTCATTGTCCCTTTATCTTTCATTAACAGGGTCCAGAGAATATTTGTTTTCTTCCCTCTCATTTACTTTAGACTGCAGAGAATTTAAAAGCAACATGGGCCATCTACTGCATCAAAGAAATAAAAAAAAAATTTAGAAACCCAAAAAAGTCAAATATCACACTCTACTAGGATTCTAAGAGAATCTGGATTTCTTTGACAGTGGAGTTTGACCATTTGCAGAAAGTAGAGCAGTCGAAAACCTGTGAGGGTTACCATCATCTTAAACCCTGACACAAGCTGGTTTCTGCATCACACTTAGAGAAACAGTAAGTGCCTGGGCTGAATGACACAATGCATAAGGAAGTGAGGGCAGCAGCTCTCTTCTGTTCAGGACTATTCTGTTTGCTTCACTTCTCCAGCCTGGCAATCACCTCCTTTAATTCCAGAGGCTGCTACTTCAGCAGCACTTGAACCCTGTCTCTGATTTTTTTTTTTTTTTTTTTGTCGTTTTGAAGATAGCATCATTATTTTCCATTTGCAACACTGAGATTCTGTAAATGTAGGTATATTTGAATACTCACAGAGCCCAAATAGCATATCATAAAGTTGAAGAATTTTTTTTCTTCTAAGCTCATAAAATAGTAGCTTTCTCTTTCAAGACGATGTCAATTTTATCTTTCAACTACTATGGGAGGGATGATTGGTTTTTCTGTGTTATGACTATAACTGGATTCCTTGAGGAGATAGAAGTGCTACCTTTCTATTTCACAACTAACTAAATTTTACTTCATGTTTCTGGAAAATTCTTACAAGGCACTTGGGTCCTGTAAAACCTCCTCCCCTGCTCCCTCCTACCTGGCCTGTGAGCAAAGCGACCCAGTTCAGAAAAGGTTCTCTCCCACTTCAAACTCCACTATGTTCATGTTTTCACATTTTTCTATGTTCATGTTCACTGCAGATGTGTATTAAACTTCCATTTTTCTCTTGTTTAGTTTATACTGAAAATACTTTTTTCTTCTTAGAATAATTCTCACTACTCTGGAAACATAACTGGCTACACAGAAATACTAATATAAAAACAATGCTTATCTCCAACATCTAGACCTGTTATCTTTTAAAATAAGGCCAAGAATTTCATCTTTTAATTGACAGAGTGGTCAAGACTGATTAATACATGATGACTGTTTAATCTTCTCCAAAGGTTTACAATCCAACTAGCTGCATGACCCTTCAGGGCTGTTTTAACACAGATTAGGTAGCAGAAATACCACTTCCACATGCTGACACCAGTTTGTGCTGGCAGAAGAAAAAGAAAAGTAAATGGGACAATATGATAAGGCAAGCAGATGTGTTTTGATAATGTGGTCAAGCCTCAATGCTCCTGACCAAGTCTCCAATGTGGTTAAATTGATGCCAAAACTAGCACGTTTTACTTTTATGGTAGACTTTGCAGGCTGTCTCTTCTCTACTTCTCTATTAAGTTCTTTAGTCTTCTGAACTGCTGTTAAAATACATTTGCAAGGTCTTTGCTTATATGACAGTAAATGTTCTCTGTGACATTACTAATGCAGATTAAATGCATCCTAGTAGAAATAGGAAAAAATAATTATCTTTGGCCTCTAATGAAATAACCTGGGTACTTGAATTTGAAGGCTCTCCTTCCAACCACTTCCACTATGGGTGGTCCTTCCTTGTCAAAGTTAGTTTCTAGGATCACTGAGAAATTTCCTTTCTGATCTTCTTTCCTAAGGCTGGTGGATACAGCACTGCTCGGATGCAGGGTCCACGGCATGTGTGCGGTTTACAGAGGTCTCCTGTCTGCCACACAGGACTGAGGTTTTTTGTTTGTTTGTTTTTTGTTTTTGTTTTGGAGACACGGTCTCATTCTGTCACCTAGACTAGAGTGTAGTAGCATGATCATGGTTCATTGCAGCCTTGACATTCTGGGTTCAAGCAATCCTCCCACCTCAGCCTCCCGAGTAGCTGAGATGACAGGCATGTGCCACCATGCCCAGCGAAATTTTTGATTTTTTTTTTTTTTTTTTTTTTTTTTTAGAGATGGGAGTCTCATTATGTTGCCCAGGCTGGTCTCAAGCTCCTGTGATCCTCCTGCCTCAGCCTCCTAAAGTGCTGGGATTTTACAGGCATGAGCCATTGTGCCTGGCCAACTGAGATCATTGTATCAAAAAGTTGCAAGAACAAGAACAGATTTGTGATTACTGTGATATCACCATTTCTAGTCAATGTTTCTCTAACCTGGTACTTATTGCCTTTAGACTTTGGCATAAAAGGTGAAGTGGCAGCCTCACCCTCCACTGATAGAGGCAAGTATGCCAGGGGGAAAGCAGTTTATTTACATACCACTGTTAAATATAGTGAACCCTAAGTTTCTCTTCAAAGAATCAGTATGTCAGTATGTTCAGCTCTCTTATTCTTTGATTCTCCATTTTAAAGTTTAACTTCTTGGTTCTCTTCACCTTCTTGCTTGTAGTTTCAGTAAACAACTTTCCTGCCAGTCCTAATCAGTAGCTCACATCTGTTTCCCTGATCACCTGCTCTGTCCTCACTCGTCCCGGACACCAGCATTGACCTGAGTCACCTCTGGTCACCTGCTCTGTCCTGACTCATCCTAGTCACCTGCTCTGACCTAAGTCACCTTTAGTTACCTGTTCCTAACTGTCCTTCCTGTCAAACTACTCACCCCACCACTCTGGCTCATACCCCAATAGCCAGTCAGGTTTAGCTTAGATTGTGCGGTCTGGCTCCAGCCAATGGAGACAGGACACAGTAGCAGGGACAAGCTGCGTAAGGGATTAAAAATTGCTTCCCTCGGCCGAGCACGGTGGCTCATGCCTATAATCCCAGCATTTTGGGAGGCTGAGCTAGGTGGATCACCTGAGGTCAGGAGTTCAAGACTAGCCTGGCCAACATGGTAAAACCCTGTCTCTACTAAAAATACAAAAATTAGCCAGGCATGGTGGCAGGCACCTGTAATCCCAGCTACTTAGGAGGCTGAGTCAAAAGAATTGCCTGAACCTGGGAGGTGGAGGTTGTAGTGAGCCGAGATTGTGCCATTGCATTCCAATCTAGGGGACAAGAGCGAAACTTCATCTTAAAATTGCTTCCCTCCTTTGTTTAGGTGTGCTCTCACCATCATTCCATCTGCTAGGAGCACCCTTTCTGCAGAAAGTAAAAATTGCCTTACTGAGAAAATTAAATTTATGTTGAGTGCTATTTGTGGCACCAGGGAACAAGCATTTGACATTTCTAACACCACCTAGAGGGCTTGGCTGCTATGGAAAAATGGCAGCTCCAAATGGGAAAGTGGAGACAAGAACTGATCTAGTCTTTGGATGAAGACTTGGAGATGCCATTCAAAAGAGGTGCTCTGAAGATAGGCATCTCTTTATCCTGCCATCTTCATGGCCCTATCTAGTTCTGCCATTCATCATAACTCTGCAGGGTTAATGGCGTAAGTCCTCATTTGCCTTTTAAAGTCAAGGGACACAGTAGAGCTATCTTAGGAGTCTAAGATAGTTCTTAAAGGGGTATTAAGCATTTTGGAAACAAGATGCTTCAATAAAATAATAAATTATTTCAATAATAAGTATGTGTTGGAAACCAAGGGCAGAATCTTTGTTTACCAGAGTCAAAGCTCTAAAACCTAGTGATAACCATAATCCCAAAGGCCACTGAGATTAGGATCACTCTTCATATTATCAGGCTTTCTTATCTCAGCTCCATTTGCCCACATGGCCTTGGGGCTCTTACGCAAGTACTGGCTTTCTATGACACAGAGTCACAAGCGCAGAGTCACAGGCTTATAAAGGTCCATGTTATGACTTCCCTGAGACACTCTGATTGCTTTATAACCTGAAAGATAAACTACTAACAGACATCTGTACATGATTTCAATGAGTTAGCTCATTAGCTAAAAAGTCTGTTCCTTCTTTTCCTATGATAACCCTACTACTGCACCCCACACTCTATGTTTCCTCACATCTTGTGTCCATGTATTCCTTCAACCAATGCTTCTCAAATATGAATGTGTGTGCCAATCACCTGAAGATCTTGTTAAAATGCAGATTCATATTCAGGCACTCTGGCATCAGGCCTGAGCATCTACATTTCTAATAAGCTTTTGGGTGATGCTCATGCTGCTGGTTCAGGAGCAAGGCTTTAGATTACTTGTCAAGCTGACCATAGGGATATAACTAGGTAATTACTGGGAGCTCTTTTGTGCAACCAGCAGACCACTGCTTGGAAAGCCCCCACACTCATTACAGATCCTGATCTTAACTCCACTCCAATGAACGTAACAGTACAAGGGAGAATTACAGTGCTTCCAAAACTCAGAGCCTGCAAACTATACTGAGCCCACCCATTTTCCCTGATTCCGTCTCCTCTCACTTGAACCATTCCCACCTCTTTTTATTGCTCATTATCGCTAGTCTGAGCAAACACAAGCTCCAGCCTGATAAGCAATCAACTGACTTTTCCATAAATATAGATTCTCATGGAAAAACAAAAAGGAAAGGGAACAAAATAGAAAGGTGTTATATATTGAATTTATTTTAGGTTCCAATCCAATTTTTTTTTCCTTAGACTGATTGCCTGATTTCCATTAAGTCATTCTGTTTGCTGTTTGCCTTTGAGTCAGTTTTTCCTGGTGCTCTAAAAGGACTTTGAAACAATTTTTAAAAAATCTATTAGCCTTAAAAGAATTAATCTTTTTTATTCTAGTGGCATTAAATAAATGCTAGCTAGTACTGTGGGCATGCGTACAAGTGTCCTGAAGAGGTATAGCTTTGATGTTGCTGAAAAATCTCATATTCAATTTTATGGAAATCTTTGCTTTGATCCTTCCAAGTCATCTTTATTGAATTCCTAGCCAAAGCATGCGCTAAACCCTCTGAGTGTATTCATCCTACATTTGTATGTTTATTTTTCAAGATTCAAACATAGAAAATTAACTCCTAAGAATTTGAAATGCCAGCAAATTTCAGACATGTATTGCAGAAAATAAGTGGTTCTGACACATTATTAAGGTGAAAAAGGGCAATATTTTAAAAGCATTCATTTTTCCCTCATTTTTTAACTATTTCATTAATATTCTCTAAGTAATGTACTGATTAAGAAGAGGTCTTTGTTTTATCTATTAAGAAAGCTTCTGCAACAGCAGCTTTTATTTCATAACAGTATTATTAATAAGCAAGCATTATAAGACTAGCTAATAATGTCTTTGGATCTAAACCGGGGGATAAAATTCAATGATGTAAACTGCTATGTATCTGATACTTAAAAAAAAACAGGCCGGGCGCGGTGGCTCAAGCCTGTAATCCCAGCACTTTGGGAGGCCGAGACGGGCGGATCACGAGGTCAGGAGTTCGAGACCATCCTGGCTAACACGGTGAAACCCCGTCTCTATTAAAAAAACACAAAAAACTAGCAGGGCGAGGTGGCAGGCGCCTGTAGTCCCAGCTACTCGGGAGAATGGCGTGAACCCGGGAGGCGGAGCTTGCAGTGAGCTGAGATCCCGCCACTGCACTCCAGCCTGGGCGACAGAGCGAGACTCCGTCTCAAAAAAAAAAAAAAAAAAAAAACCAACCAACCAACCAAACAAAAAGCCAAATGGTCCCCTGACTCAATACCCGTGAATATAAAATGTTCTGCAAATAAGGAAGGAACATGATCAGCACTATTAATTAAGGTATATTGTACTCAGATCCTTGCAATATGTAAGCTACACTTTGAGAGGAGCTGAAGTGCTTTTACGGGCTACAAATTAATGCCATCTCCAAAAGTGCTAAACCTTATCCCCGGCCTCACATTTGTGCTGGGGACTCTGACCTCCTGGTTACCATGGTTATTTTGAAGACCACCTAACCTATCACTTACATTTACATCTGCAAACAGGGATGTCTGGCAGCCCTGAAACTTAATTTCCCAGTTTGGGGTTGACCAGTCTTGAATTGGCTCCAAACCTCTGTGGTAATACAGCTGGACACTACAGGCCAGTTACAATGCCTTCGTCTTCCTTGACGGCTTTCTTTTCTTGACTTGAGATTTGATTTATGGACCTTAGTTCTTGCTTCCAGGGAAGATTATGACACTCTCGATACTGTACATTTAGATGCCATGCCCCAGGTGGCTGAACAGTAGTTCTCCAGACTCATGGTGCATTTCAGTGAACATCACATTTCTCATCACACTGGAGCAGAAAACTTGCTTTGGAGTGGTATATGGAGTGAAGTTCCAAGGTCCTGCTTGGGTTCTGGAAGGTGACTATGGGCTGCGAATACATCTCAGGGTTTCTAGGAGTCAGGAATTATAAAACAGGCTTCTTGGTACTTGTGTTACTTTCAAGGCTTTTCTCAACTTATAGTGTATAAATATAATGCTACATACCACGGAAAAGTTAGTGTTGTGCTTAAATAATACATTTTTCATTGACATAGCTTCTTCAGCTGAAGAGTTTTAAGATATGTTTCCAAAAATCCCCTTTCCAATGGGAAAATTGAGGCCAAAGAACAACTGCCCACAGATTAGACCAAGTCAACAGAAGAGATAAGAAAACAACCTTATTCTCTCTGCCTGGATGGCTTCAATTTACCTTAAAACAGTATGGCTTTGCACAATTCTGTTCTGCAAAAGGGTTTTATCCAATGGCATTATCCAATATCATTTTAAATGCTATGCTTAAATGAATGCTGCCTTGGAAACTAAAATAATAATAGGACAGGCCTGGCCTTCTCTGTATGCAATTTCTACTTCTAGAAAGAAGTATACAATAAGTAAAGCATGATCTTGTAGATAGAGTACTCTAAACCACTGATTTAAAGGTTCTCAGTGCTAGCTGATGGAAAGACCAAATAAGCACATTTCAGGCTCTCTGATGAATCAATGAAAAATAAAAATAAAAATCATTATAAGCAAACAACAAAATGGACCTGATAAATCATCTCTTAAAAACTAGATGGAAAAAACATCACACGCTAAATTCCTTTAATATTGCCAGGGACCTACTAAAAGCATACTTTACAAGTCTTTATTAGCCTCTACATCTGAGAGTCTGAATCTAGAAATAGAAATTTCTCTTGGAGTCAGAGAGGTGAGCATTCATAATGGAATAAGTTCCCCCATTCCAAACCCTCCCATAGCATATGGAGAGCTCAGCACTAGAACAGAAACACTGAAGCCTGGAGAGGAGAGATTAGAAGCAGGAGGATCTTGATCATGCTTATCTCCTAGAGAAGACCAGACTACCATAAAGCCCTCATGGATTAGGAAGGCGAAACAAGAATGGGGAGCTGGTATGGCGGTAACTCAAGCTGAAACCCCAAGGACCCACGGTTGTCTATCCTCTGACTGCAGGTTATAGAGGTTAATTTTCTTTTCATCTCCACCAACATTGCCCAGAGAAACAAAATATAAACAGAGGTAGACACAGGAGACATGAAATAAGAATAATTTTATTTATAATAAGTGGGAAATTACCCTCTTCTCTTCTAACAAGGTGTACATATCCAATTACTGTTAACAGAATATGCCATATCAGTACTTTTCTGGTGACAACAGGAATGCAGTACACTCTTTATACAAAATTCACAAGGGAGTTTTCCCCTCCAAATCATTAATACTATGTATAAATTATAACACTTTTCAGAGTATTTAGTAGTATACAAACAATAATCAGAATGCACAAACAGTACTCATGCACTTTCACAAACACCTCTTTGCAAAGTGCTACCTGTACGACTGGTCACAGCACACATTACATTCAATTAGCTGTGACCCAGAAATACTGGTTGCATTGCTCCTGGACCTTCTAAATGGTCATCCAAATGATCATGTTTGAGTCAGTGATGGATCCTTGTACAAGATGGATCTTGTACAAGTAGAAAATATGAAACTGAATTGCTTTCGGGTTTGAGTGCAAAGGGACTGATGGTTAAAGAGTTAATTCTTTTAGAGGCACTTTAAATCACAGTCATTGTCATGTTAAAATATAAATGTTATTCATATTCATTGATTATTTTAGGTCATTCATTTTCAAAATATTTCCTCTTATGACTACTTCTAAGCCTCCTTGGTTTTTATTTTAAAAGCAAAATCAACATATCTACTGAAGGTTAGTCACAAATTTCACATTGTCAGCAATCTCTAGATTATTTTAAGAAAGGAGAGATTACCAAGAAAATGATCCTCTCTAAGGTTATCTGACACCATTTCTCCACCTTTTGGTTCTGGACATTGAAACCATGTCTGTGAAATAATACTCCAAAAGTGCTAATGTTAACAATAGCTAATGATACAGGAATCCCATAGTAGACTCTGAGGACTGGAAACTTTGCCTTTAACTGGGTTTACTGAACAAATGAGAGGGCAAAAGAGATGATTTTCCCAGAAATGTTGATCTAATCTTCTTTAATTATCATTTTCTGAAGGATCTGTCAGCATGTGCCCAGTGGACATCTCTGCACCCTGTAGCCTGGGGACCTTCCACAGCACCCAGGTGCTCTGAAGTAATAACAGTAATAACAGTGCCTTAGGTTTACCTGGGTTTCAGGCTTTGTAAAAACAGGACATCATTTGATCTGCACCAAAACTCTGAGAGAAAAGCTTGGTTTTCTAATAATCTTACACATAAGGAACATTATTTTCAGGATGATTAATGAAATTAGAGGCTCCTAATATTGATTGATCATCACAATCACCTGATGGGCATTGACTCACAGATGCCCAAACTTCAACCCTGGAGATCAGGTTTGTTTTGGGCAACCCAGTCCCTCAAGCAGCCTCATGCCTAAAATTCTCACTCTAAACTATAGGAATCTAACATTGTCAAAAGAGGTCATAGATCAATACCAGTTTCAAACGTTGGCATCCGTTAGCACATTCAACAACTAACACTGCACAAAAGGATCATTAGGGAATAGTCTCTGTTCTTGGGGGCCTCAAAGATGAGTGGCTTTATGGAATTCATAAAGCATCACTTAGATGAGGTACAAGTACAGGTCATGACCAAATAGAACATGGGTGAAATAATCTGAAGGGAAAAAGTAGAGGAAGCGAGTGACATGCAGGGGCTTTGAGAGTAGGGGAGGTGTCAAAATGGATAAGGTAAGCAACAAAAGTCAAATATGCCCATGTTACAATTAAAGTGTAGAATCAATCCTGCATGATAGAAAGTCTGCAGCACATGCACACACACATACACACACACACACTCTCTCTCTCTCTCTCTCTTTGCAGCTCATCCTCTATCAGCAGAAGATTTACCTTTACAAAGCAGCAGATTTGGGGGGAAACATAAAAATAGGAAACACTTACCTAGTGCTTATGAAGTAACGGGCACTCAAGGGAATGTATACATATGGACTAATTTAATCCTCACAGCAACACTATGAGGCAGATGCTATTAATATTCCATTTTACAGAGGAGGAAACTGAGGCCCAAGGAGCTAGAGAGTGGTGGATTTGAACCCAGGTGCTGGCTTCTCTGCAAGTCATCAGTGACATGCAGTTTCTTCACCCATGCACATCTTTTCCTTCCCACCCACCACTAAGTTTTGACCTGATTGTTAACTTCAGATATAATAGGTATCTCAGAGGTTGTAATCACAAGAAGCTTTCTCTTTCAGCTTCCTGTTTGCAATTAAACGCAGATGTGCTACAACAACATCAATAATCCCACTAAAGAATTAGTGTGTCTGGACTGACAACGTAACGTATCAGGAGCCATCAACTTTCTGACAGCTATCGTAGGACTTTCAAACATATCTGCCAGATGTTTGTCACAAGGATTCTCCTGAGAGTAAGTCACAGGATTTTGTCTGTAGATTCTGACTGCAGTTTTCTACATTAACCTGAAGAAATGGTGACAAAGGAAAATACAGGCATGCCAATCACTACCCACCAAATGTCACTGACACCAGTCAGAGAATCACTGATTAACCTGAAGAGCACTGCAAGGTGAGCTACAGGCTTGTTCCTGCTCTTTAAAATGTCCTAGAATGTATAAAATAACAGTATTTATGGCCTAAAGGCTTCCTCTGATGTACACATTTATTTTAAAAAAGGATTTTGTAGTCAACCACTTTTTAAAATATGTTTTAGTTTGTTAAGTTGAAAATTGTAAAGAACAATATTTGGGTGAAGTGATAAAACACATAACTTTACACAGACTATCTTTTTAGTCAAGAGGAGAAGTTCTATTTTTCCAAGCCAGGGTAAAGGCAGGTGCCATAGAGGACTATAGGAATGAAATGAGATGGTGCATATAAAAAAGCTCTGCAAAACTTTACACTAATTACTTGGTCACTCTCTGGGTCAACAAATGCTTTGGTAATAAATGAAATACTCTGGGTTCATTAAAGGGATGCTTTTCTCCATCCTTCAGCATAGCTACATGAGGCCATGGAGCAATTTAGTTAAGCGGCCCGGGCAGTATGAAGGTGAGACAGCCACTGTCTTGGAGGGAGCATCAGGCCACATCCTGTCTACCGGCAGGAAGGTTCAAAACCGATCTATTTTGGTGAGGGGACAGCTATGGGAAAGCTTATTTACACTTACAGGAAGTGTTACTAATGGGGCACTTTTACAAATCCAATAGAAAATAATTTCATAAGTATTGCCAAAACGTTGCCAGATGTGACAAAAATGAATACATTTTCATTCCACCATTGCCAAAATATGCTGGAACATTTTAAAGAGTAAAATTTTTTATGGATTGGGTGTAGGGATAAGTTACTAATGATGGCGATCCTGTCTCCAGGAGAAAAGCATCTCCTGGCACAGACAAGGGCCCAGGAGGAGTTGGTCGTGCTCTAGGGAGCATTCGCTCATTCCCCAGAATCCTTGTGAGTCACCAAAGGACACTTCTCCATTTAGAAAAAAGCAAACTGCTTAGAAAACTATAGAGGGAAAATGAGTACATACAGCACATATGCACATATATTGTTATTAGACAACTACATTATATTACTTTGAATAATACATTACATAACTTTTTATCAGATCTATTTTTTGTGACTGTGTTCAGAAAGTTTTATTAATATATTCACTTTAAACACAAATACATTTCAGTACTTGAAAATCCATTAAGTATAATCTTAGCAAAATTTCTTATAAACCTCGGTGAAACCACCTCTGAACTCCAGGTTCAGTCCCTCAAAGGGATTAAATCTTAAACACACCATCACAACCACAGCTCTGGCGGCTCACACTTGGTGTCATTAGAGTCTATTTAATATGGCAGCTGATGCCTTGTGGTGCCTTGCAAAAGGGGGAGAGCAGAGCCTTGGAGAGAAGTGAATTATAATTGCCTGCCGCAGGACTGTGTGGCGCTGCCTGTGACAGCAGCAAATGGGGAAAATAGGAAGGCATTAGAGAAGGTCTGTTGTACTGATGAAGTGGAATTCCTAGAACACACTGTGCTATAAAATGAGATTTGGCTCCACAGTGCTGGGAGCAAACAATGGACTCAATAGTACCCGGCCTTGGTTGCTGGGCATATTCTAGCTCCTTTAGTCAGAGCAGCCTTTCATTCAAAGGGGCAGGAGCCACACTAGAGAATGGGAAAGAGGGGGTGGATTCCTGGTCCAGAGAAATCCTGAGTGAGATGTTAGGGGGAAAAAACCAACATCCTTTCAACCAGGATGAATAGTACCATGATAAGATAGTTTCTCACACTCCATATGATATAGCAACCACGTCTATCATTTTTTTAAAATAAATAATTATAGAAATGACTGGTGAAATGTGTCCCGCCTTAGCTGGGTTAATACAGACTGTGTTTTGGAAATATCTGTGGTGGAGCATGGATCGTTCCTAAATCTGTATTTCTGGAGATGAGTGGGAAAAGGAAGACTTCAATGGGCAATGATGGGAGGAGGGCCACAGAGAGCCCTGTAGTAGGAAAGGGCTTTCTACAGTAATAAACAGTAATAAACAGTAGCATCAGTAAAAGTGTTTTAAACCATACATTGTAAAACTACATCCTGCCTTAGAAAGAATTATTATTTGCCAGTACATAGATGGGTAACGGATTCCAACAGTTTTAATAATAAGCCAGGAGTTAGAGTTTGTTCCCAACTTGCAAAATTGAGAGGAAAAAAAAAAAAGAGGAGAGAATGCTTACTCAAAAAGTGTCTCAGGCACTAAAAAGATAGTTGAACTGTTGAAATCAAACTGAATTGTATCCTGTACAAGTGGGAGCAAGCCCTATCTAATGATTTATGGGGCATAGTCATCAGTTTGCCCCTGAAATATCCACTTTAAAACAGTTTTAGGTTTTTAAAATCCATTTAACAAAAATAGTTCCACAAAACTACATCACAGATAAAATAAAATACACACATTTATTTGGAGGGGTGCATATGAAGATAATATGTAACAATTTGTATAAAGTATTTGTTCAAAAAGTACTGCATAGCAACCAACTTTGTGGAGAAGATTCTGCATTTTAAGACTTGCCTTGATGAGAGGTGGGTGGTGAAGTCCAAATGATCCTTCCTTGGCCTACCTTCTTAAAAGGTTTCAATTAAGTACATACATACAAGCATATATACATATAAAACAAATATTCAATACCTTTTGGGAGTTTCATGTCAAGAAGCCCTGGAACCAAAAATCCCTGGCTATGGAGAAAGCTCAGTTCCCCAACAGGGCCTCCTCCCTAAGCCAGGAGCGGCAGGCTTGGGCATTGAGATGGTCAACAGCAGATGCAGCCCATTCCTGTCTTATTTGTTGAGATTGTCAGGAGGGTGCCAATTAGTGCCTATTTTGATGAAGGTTTTTGTGTTGTAAACATCTGTCCACTAGCATCTGGTCAGGGCCCAAGTCCATTTCACAAGAAACACCAAACAGCTGTCAGATGGTTCTGACTTTGGGTGAATACCAAATGAACACAATCCTCTCTGCTACTGGGAAGGAGGGGCCCCAGTTCCCATTATCCAGCTCCAGAGACACCCAGTCTCCAAGCTCTTGTTAGCACATTCCCTAACCCCTGACCAACAAGTTCCTTATTTTTGTGAATCACGTTCTGCCCACCCGAGTAAACTGGAATGGATAAAGCCATAATTAACTCTTGTTTGCTTGAGAGCTAATGATCAGTTCAGCCCTTGTTTCTCTTCTTGACTCACCCAACTTCTTTTCTATCTCCTCATTACACCTCAGTGAAGTAGGGGTGAAGGCAGGCTCAGAATAGGGCTTTACTTTCCAAATTACCCACTTTGCTATTTAGTGGTTCAACTATTTGATTTTGTGAAGGACAAGTATTTAAAGCCCATGACTCAATTTGACAATTCAGTTTATTGGTACAAGTAGTTAATACCACGTATAACAAAGTTTTATTATACAAAATAAACTTGTTTGTATCTATACATTGGTTTTGAGTCAAACATTAAGTTAACAGAGCCAGGTGCAGTGGCTCATGCCTGTAATCCCAGCTACTTGGGAGGCTGAGGCAGGAGGGCCACTTGAAGCCAGGAGTTCTGGACTAGCCTGAGCAATGTGGCAAGACCCCCTCTCCAAAAAAAAAAAAAAATGTAAACATTATCCAGGCTCAGTGTGCACCTGTAATCCCAACTACTCAGGAGGATTACTTGAGCCCAGTAGCTCGAGGCTGCAGTAAGCTATGATCATGCCATGCCACTACACTTCAGCTTGGGCAACAGAAGGAGACCAGTCTCTAAAAGATAAATACATATTTTTAAAAAATCTAATTAAATAACAGAGATCTTTGGGCCCTCTTCGTTAGTGAAAATTCCTGAGTACTGTGTTCCCAAATACACAATCTACATTACCTACCATGTAAACACTGCATTCAGAACACTCACCCAGGGAGGAAACACTTGATATTATGACCTCAGAGTTTCTTCCTCTGAGAACAGAAGACAGGAAGGCTATAGCTCAGGGCATCATGGGCCTGATAAACATAGGCTCCTAACTGGGCACTGGACCCAACAAAGGCAAATAAAAACTGTAGCAAAACACAGTCACCTAACCCCTAATGCCTTATTTAATATTTTAGAAATATCCAGTAGGATCTAATTTAGCTCTCTGCACATGGTAGGCATGTACTATATTTCCTAAATAACATGAAATCATGATTATTTACTCAGTTACTTTAAACCAAGCTCTGACACACAAAAGAACATAGAGACAGAAACTGACAGAAAGATTCATCTGGACACTATCATCTCCTCATCATCCTGTCTTTTTAGTTTTACTTGTCAAGAACCCATATCCTGCTGGTGACAAAAACATTGAATTTATCTAATTATATTAGGAGGATTTGGTGTCAAATATTAATAGCTAATTTTTATTGTATCATCATTCTGGTGCATACTGTTTCATTTAATCATCAGACTCCCATTATGAGGTAGGTGCCATTAGTATCTCCCCTTTACAGATGACGAATACGAGGCGCAGAGATGTTAAATAATGTTCCCAAGATCTCACAGCCAACAGAATAGCAACCTCCAGAGCCCATACTTTTAACTACTCTATCGTAACACCCCTCTAGAAGAAAAGCTGACTTCCAAGTGTCATTTTGGTGTTCAGCTTCATTTTGTGTATGTCTAGCACTAATATGGTTTTAGTTGTTCTTCCTGATCTGAGTTTCAAAACTGGAAAATCACTGTTACCAGTAACCATTTTTATAGAACACACGTCAGTCACTCTGCTGCTGTGAGCTGGATGTACTTGGAGTGTTGCAACGTTACCTTCATCATCCACTGAGAATGCCATCATTATACATGCAAAAAATAGCTACTGTGTCTGAAATTTACTCTCCCCACTTTCTGCAGACTCTGGTGTATGCTTACTCTTCATCCAAGAAAAAGCAGAGTTGGCACCACTGTCAGAAAAGCACTTAACACCACCGTTTAGGTTGCGGGTGTGCTTCTCTTCTTAATATCTTTAGAAAATAATCTTTAAAGTGCTTGGATCTACTCTTTGAAGGTTTGGAATAGAAAAATGTGTTGAAGTTTGAGAACTCCTCTCTGAGGACTAATTATATCATAAACTTTGAGGCTGTCTGGTCAAACACATCCCACCCAATGGTGGTTGAAATACTTTTCTTTTTGTTTTTTGAGAAAGTCTCACTCTGTCTCCCAGGCTGCAGTGCAGTGGCACAATCTCCACCTCCTGGGTTCAAGCAATTCTCGTGCCTCAGTCTCCCAAGTTGCTGGGATTACAGGCGTGAGACATCACTCCTGGCTAATGTTTGTATTTTTAGTAGAGACGGGATTTCACCATGTTGCCCAGGCTTATCTCAAACTCCTGGCCTCAAGCAACTGGCTTGCTTTGGCCTCCCAAAGTGCTTTTCTTAATACTTGCAATTTTTAGTTAAACTAACTGAAGAAGTTCTTATAGCTTTATTTAGACAGAGCTTATTTTATCACATGTAGCTTTTTTGCACATACAAAATAGAAAATAAAAGTGAAGTTAATTGGTTAAGGTAGTCCTAAAACCTGTGTTAGACTTCGTATTCCGGATATGGCTTCAATTCACAGTCATCAGTGTGTGTTTTTTCTAATGTTGTCTTATATGCCATCAAGAGCACTGGTGATGTGCACATTTTAATTTATTCAAAATCTTTCAAACTATGTATCATAAACTTAACAATCTAGCTGCTGACTAGATGGTAGCATCCTCTGTGTGTTTTGTCACCTTTCATGGGATCTAAACAAAAGTGCTTGTGCTGAGATTCAGTAACACTAGAGGGCAGCCTCCAAGTAAAGTTTGAAACAAGCGATAGCACAACTATGCAATAATGTAGCATGTAATAGATAAATAATCTATAATTCGGTTTCTCGGCATTATGATACCAACTCAAATACTGTGTCCCAACATTTTTTAAAAATCAAATCATTCCTTAATTTTTACTTCTAATATGCCTTTAAAATAAGACATCCAAGCAAACAGTTTCATAAAGGTTCTCTAGAACCTTTCTAGATATTCGGTTTGTTAAAGCCCCTTGAAAATAGTTGATTTTTCCAATCCTGTTTTGTTTTCCTTTTGTTACTCAGCTTCTTTTTAAAATACAGAATGAGAATAAAAACATTCATGTTACAAGTTTTATTTAGAAACCCCACAAAGAAAAATGCAACATGAAAGATAAATATAGAATACCCATCTTTTTTAATTTTTATTTTGCTTTAAGTCCTGGGATACATGTGCTAAATGTACAGGGTTGTTACATAGTTATACATGTGCCATGGTGGTTTGCTGCACCTATGAATCCATCATCTGGGTTTTAAGCCCCGCATGCATTAGAGAATACCCATCATTTAAGGATTCTTTTAAATAGTATAAGTATTAGCTAAACTAGTAGAGACATCAAAAGATTCTTCCGGACAACTGTACCGTATCAACACTTATCTAAAGGTTGAAACCATAAAATGAAATTTGTGATTCCCCAATCATCTATGCAATGAAGATTTACTTATTCCTAAGTAAAATATCACTGAACACATTTTCCTGTCCACTATATAAGCGGTGTTCAATTTTAGCACAACGCAGCAAAAAAAGAAAAAAAAGGCCTAGCTGTCTGATTAACACTGTCTTATTAAATCAACACAATTTAAGCGTTATTTGTGTTTTGTGAATTACATCATCTGTAACATCTCAGTTGCACATGGCAATTTAAAAGATACTCATATAAATATGCCCAATATTGCGATGGGGTGAGAGGGAGAACACATGTATATCTAATTTCAGAATTTAAAAACTTTCATAAAGTAAAATTGTTTGGAATGAAATAAACAGGAACTAGGTGGCTCCCTATATGCCCCGATTTTTACGTGAACAGACCATTTAGCGCTTGGTCCTCCTGCCCATTTGTAACAGTGGTTTTTATAGATGCAATGAACGTGCTTCCGTCTTCCTCGTATTAGCCACCTCATATTATGGTGTGAATCTCCCCAAGGTTGAAGAAAGTGGTCCCAACTGCCAGATCAAATGGCGACAGTTTAAACATACTCAATCTTAAAAACTTTAGCACTCTTTGTGAAGAGCTGAGGGTGAGCACAATAGGACTAGTGAAAGATTCTCCCCTGGCCTGAAAGCTTGGGAGGATGAATAACTCCTCCCTCCTCAGGCCCAGTCCCAATGCGCCGGAAGATAGTTACCCCCCTGAGATTGAGAGAGGCCATCAGGGTATCACGTAGCAATTACGTCAGACTAGGACACTTCCTGTTTAGAGGAGACTATAAAACCGCTGCCCCGTCCTCACTTGGGGCTGACGCCATTTTAGGCCTCAGCCTGTCTGCAGCTAGGGTCTCATGAAAACAGCGCATTGCTCCACACCGACTTGTGTTGTTTGTTGGTGTGCTCTCGGAGGTCCGACCAATACGAGAGCGTTGCAACTAGGTGTTGGACTTTGGTGTTGTGCTTATTATGTGTCACTTAAATACGGTTTATGACAGCAGTTAAATGTTTTGTTTGTAAACCTGGGTTCCTGTCTGGCCAATGCCACAACCATCCACTCAGCTCCCCAGAGGTGATACCTTGGAACCATTTTTCACTCCTTCCCCTCCCTTACCCCACACATCCAACTGGCCTCAAATCCTGTTGGCTGTACCATGCCAACATACCCAAAATCTGTTTCCTTTCTCCACTCACAGTCCTAGCAGATTTATACTTCTAAAACACATATCTGGTGACATCATCCTCTTGCTGAAAAGCTTCAGCCACCTGCAGCACCCTGGGCAGGACCCTCCACAAGCTGCCTCAATGCCTCCTCTGTCTTCAGAGCTTCCCCACATCACGTTGTCCCTGTGCTCCAGTCACCAGGAGGGCCCCTTGCTGTTCAGGGGCCAAGTCCTACATTCCCCATCTCTGGGCCTTGCTCCTGCCTTTCCCTTCACCTCACTGTTCCTCCTCCCCCTTGCCTCCCAAATATGGAGACCTCACTCCGCAATTGAAATGCTTTCTCCTTCAATGGAGCCCAGCCTGATCTCCCAGCTGGACAGAGCCACTTTTCGCCTTCTTAGCATCTTCTGCATTCTACATTTGGGACAGAGAATAGTCAGACCTTACACTAGAAAGATTTTTCACATCTCTACCTTCTTCACTAAAATGTGGGCCTACAGTAGGCACGCAAGCAGTAAATTCTGAACTAGTTCATCGCTGTCTCTCTGCAGTGTGTAGAACTTTTCCTTGCCAAGAGTAGGTGCTAAATATATTATCTATTGAATTAAATTGAGCTGCTGCTTTCACTAGATCTAGTAGCCTGAACCAGGGTACAATGACCTTTGTCAGAGGGAAGATTCACTTAGGTTGTGCCATGCAGTCTATTTCATTCCTTGCTAAAAACGTGTTTGTTTTATAGGTATGAGTTGCAAGCCCCAGGAGGATATTCCTGACAGAGTATCTAATTCAAACTTCTGTCCCTCCAGTTCTACCCTGTGCCAGGGTCAAAACTGCCACCCTTATGTAACTATTTATTTTTATCCCGACCATAAAATAAGACTAGAATCCCAAATAAAATCACCTACCATTTGCCATTTGATATTTCTTAGGGTGACTTTGACTCAAGACTCTAAGAACCTCCAGAGACAGTGAGTGTCCCCTCCTAGCAATGGTATTTCACCGAGAAGTAGGAATTTAGGTCCCGGTTGCACTAAAGCCTCAGATGAAATCCTCAAAAAGCTACTTCTAAACTTGTTCTGTGTCAGGATTCACTTCTGTGTAATAGGAGCCATGTGAGAACAACTAGGATTGGACAATTTTAATACTTTTTAAATTTTAAATACTGAGTAAACAACACGGCGATATGGAGGAGCACAAAACTCAGATTCATATGGTTTGGGACCTTGTCCAGGCCCTTCCCTTACCAAAGGTGTGCTCTTAGGCAAATTACTTGACCTCTTTGAACCTGTTATCTCATCTTTAAATTGGGTGTAATAATACCTATCCTGCCTAGCCTGGAGGGTTGTGATAAGACGAAATAAGGCAATGTTTATAAACACACTTTGAAAAATACAAGCACTATATAAATAGTCTTTATTGTTAATAATAACACCATTAAATACAGTCAGTAAGCCTGACTTCTAATTGTATTGTAGAACTCAGCAAGACTAATTTGGGGAAACGTATCTCCTTCCTGGGCAGAACAACCCTATCTAAACACCTCAAAGCTGGGAGCCAATCTATTCTCTCCCCAACAAGGTGCCACCCAGGAAGGTGTGTTAAGCACTTTAAACATGGCCAAGGAAAAACAATAAAAGATGCAAATACATAATGATTACTTTTCACAGAACAGGCAAGTTAAGACTAAGTATGGTTGATGACTTGCATTGTCCTATTCGTACATTTAAAACTCTTTCATGTTCTACACAGAATTTGCATTTCAATAACAATGTGATAATGTCAAGTTATTCACAACATTTCAAAGGCTTGTCTTGCACACCTGGCATGTTGGAAGATCTGCTGGAGAACTCGATGTAGCTGTTTTCTAGCAGCAAAGGCAATTACATTGTCCTTTTAATTCTTGGGAACGGATGTGTTTGGGCAATATTAACAGGTTTTGTGTTTTGGACACAACAAAATATGAAAACGAAAGCATCACACTCGGAGATATCCCTGGAGAATTAATTAACCAGCATATTGAACATGTTGAACTTCCCCTCATCACAAATGAGAGGAAACACCTTGTAGATAAAAGTTGACTTTTTAATAGAAACCTTTCCCTGTACTCTGAACATCCCTTTATAATTAAAAAAAATGTATCCAAAAGATGTGTTACCTTTTCTCTTGACTACATATGAAACTACTCTGATCTTTCTAACTTTTGACATCTCCTCCTTGGACAAAGGTGGGATCATGCAACAGAGAGGACATTTTTTCTATTAAAAGTAAAGCCATACTGCATGCAGTCAGACACATACTCTAAAAATTATTTTAGATAACCACTACCCTGAAACACAGTACAGCAAGTATTATGAATCAATTTAATTTTGGTAATTTCTCATTAAGGTGCCTACAGATCGGTAAGTCTAATTGTAAAAGCTAAGTATTTATAATTCATAAGCATAATTACACTAAACTAGATGGGTTATATGCTATTAGGGTTTTGTATAAGCTACAAAATAATTGTTCACAGAGAAATTTAATTCATAAATTGGCATTAATATATCTAGCCTTTATTAGACCCTCTAGTTAAAAGTTGAATGTAAACAGCACATTAACATCCTTATTTAGGTTTTTGATATCTGTTCTAAAACTCATGACACAGGAAAAAGTACTTTTAATAAAAAATAAGGCCCACTCTTTCCGGTGTGGAGTCTGGAGACAACGTGCAGAAATGGCACCTCGAAAGGGGAAGGAAAAGGAAGAACAGGTCATCAGCCTCTGGCCTCAGGTGGCTGAAGGCGAAAACGTATTTGGTGTCTGCCATATCGTTGCATCCTTCAATGACACTTTTGTCCATGTCACTGATCTTTCTGGCAAAGAAACCCTCTGCCGTGTGACTGGTGGGATGAAGGTGAAGGCAGACTGAGATAAATCCTTGCCATATGCTGCTATGTTGGCTGCCCAGGATGTGGCTCAGAGGTGCAAGGAACTGGGTATCACTGCCTTACACATCAAACTCCGGGCCACAGGAGGCAATAGGACCAAGACCCCCGGACCTGGGGCCCAGTCGGCCCTCAGAGCCCTTGCCCCCTCCGGTATGAAGATGGGGCAGATTGAGGACGTCACTCCCATCCCCTTTGGCAGCACCCACAGGAAGAGGGGTCGCCGTGGTCGCTATCTGTGAACAAGACTCCTCAAAATATTTTCTGTTAATAAATTGCCTTCATGGAAGAAAAAAAAAAAGATGCCCAATTCTCCACAGTGTCTACAATATTCCCTAGTTGTTATGTTTGGTACTTTGTAAAGGGTACACTTGGACAATGGAAATGCTACTAGGTCCAGCACTTCTGTAGTATGCTTTTATTTGAAACAACTGGGGCACCACTTAAAATCTCATTCAATCTTTGGAAGGAATGGCCTCAAATCCAGCCAGAAGCCAGTAAATATCAGCAATTTTGATAGGTAAATTCCTTTAGAATTAGAAATGATTCCTCCGAAGATTCAAATACTCCACACCACTTACAAATTTCAGTTGTTCCCCAAGTGATATTTCCTTCTTTGTATGACCATTCTGAAATGATGTAGAATCACATTTTTCATTGTAATGAGAATCTAGTGTGGTTTGCATGGCAAGACAAAGGAAGCAAGTTCATGTCACTACTGGCTGAAAATACTCTACCTAAATACAGCCTCCAAGGCATACAAAAGAAAATCTGTAATCAGAAATCATTAATTAAGGTTAATTAAAGTCCACATTGTATTTGACTGACATCCATACAAAAAGTACTCTTTACTTTTCTTAAGGCTACGTGTGCAATCTTGTGTCTAACCCGACACCCAAGAGTAATCACAATCTTGTTATCATTTGAGAGGAGAATGAACTGAATTCAACAAAATTCTTTTTAATGAAAAAAGCTTTGATCTTAGGCCCACTGTTCTCCTCCATTCCATGTCTTTTTTTGTTGTTTAAACATTTAGCCTATGTGAATATGGTAAAATGAACAGAACCTATTTTCTTACCCTGCCAAATAATCAGGGGTCCATAATACTGAATTTACAAATGCACATTTTCTTTGCTTCTTGGAGATATCTGAGGGGAAGTGGAGAAGGGATGGGAGATAATTGAAGCC
This sequence comes from Chlorocebus sabaeus, assembly GCF_047675955.1. NCBI lineage: Eukaryota > Metazoa > Chordata > Mammalia > Primates > Cercopithecidae > Chlorocebus > Chlorocebus sabaeus. Next base: position 65,345,448 of record NC_132926.1, on the reverse strand, counting down.
TCTGGGTGAGCCAGACCACATGATCAAAAACTGCTGTGACACTTAAAAGTGTTTCTCCACAAGAAATTCCGGTGCCTAGAAGCCTGGTGAAGCCAGTAGCAATTAAGGCCATGTTATCCTTTTAATTTACTTCACATTATTGGCCTCTAAAATCAGTCCTTTAGTGTGGTTGGGTAAGGGATGGGTCAACAAAATAGGCACGTGCATTAAAAATGCTTGTTGATCTTACACAAAAATTTTGGCAGGCTGGATCTGGAGAAATTTAAAACGCTGCTTTGAAGCTCACTCTGAAATAAAAACTAGTCATTTTCTAGTAAAAAGGAAAAAAATATGACTAATTTTCTAGATTAGTCCCATTTGTAAGGAATTCAAAGTTTCTTCTTCTAAATCAGCCTAGATTTTCATTTATGCTTTACATGTCTTGAATTCAGCACTGTTTGCTTCCAGTGTGAGATTATTTTATGTTTTAATCTACAAAGGAATTAAATTGCTTGGCTTAGACTGGCAGGAGTCCTTGAAAGTCCACTTGAGAAATGGAAACTGAAACATGAAGTGTACCACTATCTGTTACACAAGGCCAAATTTGCCTAACAGAAGCAAGCTGTGTTCTACATCACACGTGAAGCACATAAATCACCGGAATGTGGGTATGTGTATCACCCTCTTACAGCAATTTACTCCCCAAATCCTTTCTTGACCAAGTCACACAACGTATACACCACTGGAGAACATTTTCTAATCAACCCTACAGTCACAAACCAAAAAAAAAAAATAGCAAAATATTGAAATTATTCAATAAATAAAAAATGTTCATATACTATTCAAGAGTTGACAAAGCAGCAGACCCACCGTCCAAAATGTAGGTGCCTTTTGTTGCAAAATACAGTAAAATGGTCTCTAGCTCCTTAGCAATGAGTGTCAAGCGTAAAAAAGGAAAGGTTAAACCTGAAGTAAAGCTCTACATGTTTCCATTGCCAAAATAACACACAACACACAGCAATCATGATGTCATTTTATTTATTTAGTAATCTGCAGAGCCAAAACGAAATTATGAAGCTGAAATTTTAAGCAAAGTCGTGAATGCCCTCATTTACCTCCACATTTGTGAATAGCCTTAATGAAGAGTTTGCACCCCTTTGCTTTCTTGTTGAAATATGAAAGTGACATCAGCCTCTGGACTGTATTTTGATTTATTTATTTATTTTGCCAGCAAGACTGAGCAGGAGGCAAATCCTGGAGTAAATATCAGCTGGATGTGCACATAACAAGGTCCAGGGAGACACTCTCAGAAGTTGCCTCTTTTAATCCAACACTGAATTATATGAGAAGCGGTTTTCAGTTTTTCAGAGCACAACTGCCAAAATAACTGCAAGGCTTGCAAGCCCTAGTATATCTCAAACCTTTCCCAAGACACCCCAACACTATCTGAGGCACTGAAACTATGGCAACCGAATAAGAAAGCAGCCTCCATGATTAATAGATGAAGATCCCAGCGACAGTGTCTAGCTAGGGCCATCATTCATGATACAAGAAGAATTAGGACAGAATCCATCTCGAAAACCATTAACAAGTATTCTTATAAAAATCAACTCCACTGCCATTCTGCCACGTATACTTGAGTTTAGAATGCTATAAACAATTTGGTTTCTATTTATCACTCACTATGCAGGAATGAGAATATTCTTAGAAACTCAGATGCTCATGTTTTAAAAATAGTGAAAGGCTTAATAGAATGGTTTTCCACCTGGGTATTTGAGGCCTAAGAACAAATACATTGAAAAACCAAAATATGTGAATGAAGTCAAGTGGCTCTCTGGGTAGAAAGGCGGAGGGACAGTTGTTGAATTGTTTTGAGTGTTTTTTTTTTTGTGGAATGCAATTTTGTGTAAAGCATTCCATTTTCAGGAAAGGAACATTTCCATTCAGCAGCTCAATCAGTATTCTCTCAGTTTCCTCATTCAAGGACAGTAGGAGTCTGGGGGAGGGGCGGGGAAGTGCTGAAGTCACTGCAATATTAATGAAAAGATTGAATATTCTTCTTTAAAAAACGAATGAGGAATAGGAACAGGGAAAGAAGAATGGATCCATCACAGAGAGCTTGTCTGTAAAACTCTCATAGAATATTAAACCATAATTAATACAATCTTTATTTCTTCCCAGTCTCTAACAATGTTTATTTTCCAATGGCATGTTTTCATTGTATTTAATGCCAGATCCTGTTCTGTTCTATAAATGCTTCAAATCAAATCATGGCCAAAGGCTGGTCTTTGAAGTGCAGAGGGGCAAAAGGGTTAAGAAAGGGGTGAACAGCACCAATTTTAGAGGTTCTTCTGCTAAATTTTTTTAATTTGCATGGGTTCTTTGAATTTAATTTTCTACAGATGACAATTACAGGTTAGTTGGAAATTCCTAGAAAGCACCCAGGAGTATTAAAAGAAAGCTTCAAGTCTAAAGGCTGCATGAGGAAATATCTATTACTAACAATACTTTCAAAGCAACAGTCACCATACTGGCTGCTAAGAAGGATCTGAAACTTCAGTCCTTGCAGCATGTTAATTACTGATTTATCTCACACTCTTTCCATTCCCTTTCCACTTACAGAGTTTGAGAACATTTTATTTCCTACATGAAAATAACTGTAACTCTAAGCCATGGAGGCATTCCTAGAAAACATAATGGTAGCAGGGAATTGTGGTGATAACATCAATTTATTTCCCCTTCAGCTGTGCCTTTTAGAAGTCAGATTTTTCTCACTGATAAGAACTTGTATGACTATCATTTGAATCAAATTTCAGGTTTTGTAGTAGTGTGTCTGTCAGTAGAATAACTGCTATCTCTACTGGGGTCAGCCAATTATTTCCTGCCTTTGGTGTGGAAGGCAGTAGTTTGCTTTTGCTGGGAGATTCACACTCTCCCAAACTGATTTCAAGCTTGGCCAGGGAAGAGTGACTTGGCAGATGCATGGCCACCCTGAAGACCTTCTTGCAGAAGGCCTAGCCACAACCTCCTCAAGGGTTCCAATCAGCAGCCGGGTTTCTCTCCTAAGACAGGTGTGGTCCTTGGGAATTCAACTCATCCCTAAAATAGTCATTATGGGTTGCTTTCAGATTCTAAATGTAGGTGCAGAGTGTACATTTTATTATTAAAATGTTAATAAGTGACAGCTATCATTTTTAAAAAGCTATCCCTTGGGCTCCTATTTGATATAAGGCTCTGCTTGTTGTTATTACTATTTTTTATATATAGTGTTTTTTTCCTTCCATGTTTCGGGTGTGATATTTCAAATTCCAAAGTTTCCCTGCTTCCTGTTTCCCTGCAAGTGTCGTGTTCACATGCTCCTCAACTTAAAACCCAAGACATTATGGCCTGTTTATGGTATGAATGTTTATTTCTAGTCCAAAGGTTGTTTCCTTTTGCATCATCTCTTTATATTACAGATTCAGAGCCATTTCCTTTTGTACTATTTCCCCTGCCCCCCACAGTAAAGGTACTATCTGCTTTTTCAAAATCCATTCCTAGGGCGTTTTTCATTAACTACTCTTACTCAAGTAAAAATAATACCTTATGTTGAATGACTGCTTGTTGTGTGCCCAGCATTGTGACATGCATTTTACAGATGTTACTGTGCTATGCATTTTACAGATGTTATCACATTTATTCTTCTCAAAACCATAACATTATCATCATACAAGCACTTTGCAAATGAAAACTGAAGGAGAAAAGAAACTGGCTTAAAGTCCCACTGTTAGTAAATGGCAAAACAAATCCATGTGTCTTGTCTGTCAAAAAAGCATGACTTCAGCAATGCCTCTAGAGCTGTCCACTTCATTCCCTCCAACACTCCCTTCACATTTATTAACTTCATGCCACAAAATCTAATGAATTTGGCCTTGGTACAGCAAAGATGGAAACTTCTAGTAGTCCTGGTTCACCCTGACATATCTGTGTTACACTAATGATTACATTGATTTGAACTATTTCAGAATTTAACTGAGCAAAAACAATTACCTTACTTTTAAAATAATTCCTGGCAGAGTGGCACTCCCATGACCTTGCCTGATTTAATGATCATGTTGAAAGCAATGATTCCTTGACATGGTTGGTGTTCTAATTAATAAAGTTGCTATCCATGCTCTAAGTGAACTATACAATTTCAATGAATTCAAACATATTATTTAGTTGCATGATGTGATTTACACTAAAACTACATGAACACTGTATATTCTTCTAAAAATAATTTAGAAGATGAAGTAGGATCTCTGTTATATCCAGGGTCTGGAGTGGGAAAGAGGGGGTTAACATCAAACTTCCCAAATTTCCAGAGTGCATGTAATATTTCGCTAAATACATTCACATTCATGATTTCATCTTCTCCCAGCAATCCTATAAGTTGGGAAGAATAGGTTTACTATTCACAATTTTCAGTTAAAATAATGCAGCCTCAGAGAAGTTAAGTGATTTGTCCAAGGTAGTAAGAGTCTGGAACCCAAGTCTTCTTGACTCCAAGTGCAGAATCCTCAACAGCAGATATACTGTACGGGTACGGGGAAGAAACATGGGTTAATAAAGTATGCTATATTCTCCTGACAGAAAGTTGAATTTTAAAACTACTATTAGCAAACTCCAAAAAAACAAGAACATTCTGTGGTCAGTGGTTAGAATGCAGAACGAATGAGGCCAGGGTCAAAAGCTCAAGCCCCATAAATGCTGGCTGTCTTCTTAGCTCTGTTTCTTGGCAAGTTGATTTTACCTAACTCAGACTCCCTCCAGTTACAACCAGGTGTCTCACAGATGTGTGCTCTTGGACACAGGAGGGGACTGGGTGAGAGTGTGGGAATGAACAGGCTCCAATCCATCACTACCACTGGAAAAACAACACAGTGAATGTTCCGCTAATGATGCATGAGCCATACCACCTATGTGCTTGGAAGATTATACACACACACACATTCATGCATGAAGTATCTCATTTGATAAAAACATGATATAAAAGGCAGACAAAATAGATAAAATAAAGACTAGTTGTTTGCAAAAAAAGATTCACTGTTTATTCATTCAACAAACACTTGTTATGGATGGCCCATGATGTGCCAGGCACAGTTTTAGGTGCCAGAGTGAATAAAACCTAAAAATGTCTATCCTTATGGCATTATGTTCTAGTGGAAGACAGAAAATCAACAAGGACAACATATAGTTTGTCAGACTGTGAAAAATGCTAAGAAAAAAATAAGGACTGCCAAGCGGTGGGGAGTTCTGTGGGAAAGAGTAAAGTAAATAAGGGGATCAAAAGACTTCACTGAGAAAGTGACATTTGAACAGAGACCTGAAGAATGTGAGAAGCAAATCATGTAGCTATCTGGGGAAAGAACCATCCCAAGGCATAAAAGAGTAAGTCCTTGCAAAGGCCCCCAAGTATATGCCATGCTTGACAAATTCAAGGAAGCTCAAGGGGTGGAGGTCAGAGAGGCGGGAGCCTGAGTGCAGATCATGTGGTGCTGCAAAGACCAAAGGAAGGACTTGGCTTTTATTGGAATAAGATGGGAAAACATCTGAGCAGAGCAGTGATCTGATAGGGCTTAGTTTAAGAAAAAATCACTGCTGTGTTTTGCCTGTTGCATTGAGAAAAGAGCAGAGGCAGGAAAGCTAGTTGGGAAGCTGGCATGAAAACCTAGCAGGAGAGGACCATGGCTTGGTCAATTTGAGGGCCACACAGAGGAGGATCACTGCAGGCATTCTGAAGATGGAGCCAACAGCATTGCAGCCACGATGGTTGTAGGTGTGAGAGAGAAGCTTCAAGGAGAACTAAACTCAGGCCAGCAACTCAAAGAATGGAGTTGCCATTTACTATGATGGAGAAGATTATGAGAAAGGCAGATATGGGGGAGAAAGATACAGAATTAGGTTTTTTAAACCTAAATTTGAGATCTCTATTAGGTTCAGGAGGAGCTGCCTACCCACTAAGCGCTGGTTTTTTGTGAGGTCCAGGAGAGAGGTCTAAGCTGAAGAGGTTACTTGGGAATCATCAGTGTATTATGGTTTTATACGATACCCTCTATTGGTGTAAATGGAATTATTGTAATAAAGTTTTGCAAGAGCTCATCTGTTTCACAAAGCAAGATACCCTTGTGTATAGACTATATGCAACAGTCCCATGGTCAGAAGTCCTGAACTCCTCCCCTTGAGGGTTGTGTGGTATGACATCTCATTTGCTCATTTCAAAGGGATTAAATGCCTCCCTCCTTTCTCCACCTTACCATATCCCCAAGAGGCAACCATGTGGTTGCCAGCAGAGAATAGCTCAGTTGCTCTTGCAGCACATTTTAAAGCAGATGAGAAAAGCCTTCATGATGAAATAGAAATATCTCAGAGAAAACTTGGCTCCAAGGCATCCCAAGAGAGTGGAGGGTCCTGATATGGGAGGGCCCAGCAGAATGCTTCAAGGCATCACCTTCCTCCAGATGCACTAATGTGGCTGCCGTAACACAAAGCTCCTGTATAAATATGTCAAGGAGCACTCGTCTACTCTAGGAGGACAGAAAATTGTCTAAACCTAAAGAAGGGTGTGGAGAGGGGCAGTGCAGAGATAGGCTTTCCTAGGCATTGCCTTACACAAATGGCAGATGCCTAATTAAAGCATTTGCAATTAGCTTAGCTTGTTCTGTAATTCCTTCCTGCAAACAAATAAGATGGAGAGACTATATTAGCTCTTGGCAATCTAGTTCTAAAAAAACTTTCATCCCATCATCACTCTTTTGTCCTGTTCTGAAAAGAGCTGAACCACAATGTACACAGAATAAACTATCTGACTTAACTCCTGGTTCAAAATAGTATTTTTCCTTCCATTTCATATAGGAGTAAAGCATGACTACTTATTTTGAATCTAATACAAGTTCTTAATTTGGATGCCTTATTTTTATTTGGCGAAGATAACAGTCTTCCTAATTCTCTCTATGCTTCTGATTCAACACATTAGACTTCACTGTGCAATGTTACCCGCCTACTCAAAATACAATTGCTATATGTGTTTAATATTGGAAAAAGCATTTACTAGATTTTGGAAGAACTTGAGGGGTGTGTGTTTGTGTGTAAATAAAAAGGTGCACTTATTGATGCCTTGTAATAACCACTCACTTGATGGCATATATATTTTTTTCACTGTAGGGAAAATAAAGAAGTCCACTCTGAGTGGAAAAACTATTTCATTCATTCGACATTTACTTGACTGTTCTATACTGATTCTTATAAAATTTTAACCTATTTAAGAGTAGTTGTTACGTCCAGTAAGTATATTCAGCTGACGGCTCCTCAGAAATGATTTTCCGTATCTGCTTAACATTTACATATGTGGATTATATGTGTTATTGAGAATGTAGCACAGCTCAAAAAGGTGATAGCCGCAAAACCTAACATATGGGGAAGGTTGTCACCCACAAACACTGTAAGTAAGAAACATAAATAAAGTAGAATGCTTCTTTACAACAAGTTGAAAAATGACTCATAACACAAAAGTAAGATTTTAAATTTGATGTTCATTCTTTCCTGCTTTAGACTGGTTTGCAAAGTGCCTCATTCAAGAACGTCCTAAAACCAAAATAGTAACAGGGAGCAAGGGTTACTCAAGATTCAAATAAAAATTACCATACACACGGCATGGGTAAACAAAATTCAAATAGCTAGTGCAATTATTTTTTTTAATAGATAGTTTAGGTTAATAGGTGGAGACATAGTTCTGCCACTGTATTTAAGGTTAGGTTAATAATTAACTTTGGTGCCTGGAGTAGTTTAATCAAAGCTTACTGTAAATCATAAAACTGCTCCATGCAGACTAAGCACAGCATTAAAAAGTCATACAAAATTCTTGCAATCTTGACCTCTGGTAGCCATTTGGGTATGGTGTAATAAAGTGTAGAGTATTTTCATTCAGAATTAAACATAGGCATCTTTACTTTGGGGAGAAAACGTAATTAAATAATTAATTAAACCACCAGTCTTCCCCGCCATCACTGTAGCGTACCACGGACTCGATGCCCAAGATGTGTCCACCAGGGGAAGAACGACGAACAATTTCAGGACTAAAGAAAGACAAGGCAAAGGCACTCGACCTTCCTATCCTGGAAAGACTTAAAAGCCAGCGCTGGGGGGCATTAAATAGCTTTTCTGAGACCTGTTGGCACAACACTGCAAGTGGATTAAATGGCTTTTCAGATCTGAGGTAAAGAAAGTTGTGCCTACAAGCGCGAGTGTGTGCGTGTGTGTGTCCTTGCGCGCCTGTGTTTTAAACCTTTCACAGATCGCATTCAGTAGCGTAAAAAAGCTGAGCGTAAAAAAAGGAGCGATCCCACTGTGGCTGTGCCTGGCCACCGCAGTTCCAAAGCAGCCACCTTTCTCTCCAAGACCGACGCGAAACAGCCTGCAGGGCTCCCCATTGCGATGCAGGCCGGAGGCTCCCTGGAAGTGCTTGCCCTGGCTGTGAAGACAGCGCCTCCAGTCTCCCATCCTGCCCCGCTCCACGCACACCTGGCTCTGCTTCGCCCCTCCCTGGATAGACACACTGGGAAATCGTGCGCGGGGCGCAGATGGCTCGGGATGCTGCGCTTGGAGCTGGCTATTTGCAAGCCAGCGAGTCCCGGCCTGTGTCCACACGCACCTTCGTCACAGCCTCTGTCCACAGTGGCCGCACCTGCCTCCAGGTCCTGCTTCCCCGTCCATCCCTTCCCCGACTTGTCCAGCAAGTACTGCGGGCCAGGAGGTTCCACTCTCCAAAGGGCCGGGTTCTAGCTCCTAGCTGCATCCGGAGCTGTCCGTATGATTCCCTCCAGGTCCAGCTTCCCTCAGACTGCACACGCGGAGCCCCAATCCGGTCGTGCCTGCCGCCTGGCTTTCAGGGAAACTTTCCAGAAGCGCCTGGTCTACTGACCCCGCCGCTGTAAAGTGGGAGGAGGCGCTGGGCGGAGGGGCGGCGAGGGAGCGGGAAAAACAGCGGAATCCCGTTTCCTTTCCCGACGTCCACAACTACGGGACCGCTCCCTGGCTCCCCCCGTACCGCTTGGGTCGTGCGAGGAGGGAGGAGACCTCAGGATCCTGTTTTGCACCATCTCCCCAGCGAGGAGCTGAGCAAAACGCGGAGAATCGGGACAAGAGACACTTCCCGCCCCATCAGGATCAGGCAGGGTGGGTGGACACTACCCCGCTTACTCTCCAGCGCCCCATTGCCCCCATGGCAGCGCCCTAGGACACAGTGAGGAGTCGGGACAGAGCCCTTGTCTGGGTTTCAAACCCAGGGCCATCTCCTGCCAGGTCTCTCACCCTTCCCCCTCCTGGGTCATCTTTCCAGAGCGAGACCGCGCTGATCCAGGAGGAGGGCGTACCGTGCGCCAGCCCGGTGCAAAGGGCTGGGTGTCTCATGAGGGACGCAGTCGCGACGGGCTATATCCTTGCAGCTCGAGTTGGGAGCTGCGGAGGAGAACAGGACCCAGGGCGGGGGCGCCGCGTCACCCGAACGGCTGCTCCTGGACACTTATTCGAGCAAACAAAGCCTGGAACCTCTGGTGGCAGCGGCCACAGGAGCCAGGATCTCACCAAGAGACAGGGCGCGCGGGTGCCCAGGGCCATTACAAGTTTCTCGCACTCCACGGAGCCCAGCCCAGACCCCACACTGACAACAAAAGATTCTCTCCGCTTCCACACCGTCTCCGCGGAATCCCTTCTCCCACCTGGCTCTGGACGAAAACAGCGCTGTTCTACCCAACCCCCTCCAGCCCTCGAGGGCAGAACCCCTTCCCCCGCCTTCGACACCGGGCCAGGGAGCTTCCGAGAATCCCACCCTCTAGAGCCCGCTCTGCTCCCTGCTTGGCCCGCGTGAGGATGAGCCTTGGGTCTCGCGCACACACACACACCCCCGGGAGGAACAGCCATACGCGCCGTCGCGGCCCGGGGCGGCGCCGGGCGTGTGCGCAACGCGGGTGGGAAAGCTCTCGACTTGTAGCCGGGCGTACTCTGGGGCGCGGGGCTTGGAGGAAAGGCAGGCAGGGCTCATGGTTCCCCCCCAGGACCGGGCAACGCTCGGGAAACAGAGACACAAGACAAAATAAAACGCAGGCACCACAAAGCCGACAGCACGCGCTAGCCACGGCCCCGGAACCCTCAGGCTGGAGTTCTGCTGCCCGGGAGGTGGGGAGCGCCGGGGCGCCCGGGCCGTACCTTTTCGGTGCATCGACGGACAGGCGGCCGGGGCTCGGAGCGGACTGGTACAGCGTGTATCCCATTTAGTAATCCATTATCGAGGGGATCTCTCCGGGCCGCGGGCTGCGCTCTCTCCTTCGCAAGCCTTTGTCATTCCTACATGTGTGCTTGTCTCTTTGGGGGAAATAGTCGCGGCGACTACTTTCTGGGATGCAAACGCGATGTGTTCATCTCCAATGACGAGCGGAGAAGGGGAGAGGAAAAAAGAAAGAAGCCAAAAAAAAAAAAAAAAAGAAGAAGAAGAAAAAGAAAAAGAAAACAAGGAAGAGGGTAAATGTTCAAGAAACTCTTCTCCAAATGCAAATTCCACTTGGATTCCACTCCGGTGAGTCCCCTTGGTGGTGTCTGCGCCGATTAACAAGTCATTTCAGGGCGGGGGGTGGGGCGGGGGCTGGGGCAGGGGTGCAAGGCTCTGGCCGGGCTCTGCGGCCGGGAGCGCGGTGCCGCGGGTATGGTGATGCTGGACGCTGCTACACGCTGCTAAGCGGGCATCGCGGGCGACCGGCACCGCGGAGGAGCGCCGCTGCTGGGTCCCGAGCGCCTGGGCAGCCGAGTGCGCGGGGAGCGGAGTTGGAGGCAGCCTCACCCCGTGCCGCTCACTACTCCTCTGTCACCGGAGAGGCCGCTGCTCCCGGGCGGAGCCAAGTCCCGGACTGGATTGCGCAGATCGGACTCTCCTCCCGCTACTCCGCCTACTTTGGCTGGCGTCTCCTCCGACCCAAAGGAGAGCTGTGGTGTATGTGAGTGTGAGCGAGCGAGGCAGAGGTGGGGAAACTACGCAGGTGGAGCCTTGGACCAACTGGCCAGCGCCGCTTCCTTCCACCAGGATTCCTGGCCCCACCGCGCGCTAGGCGGAGGCTCAGCGGGGGCGACTCCGGCTGGAGCCCAGCCCTCACCTCCCCCACCCCCACATCTGCTCTAGCTAGGAAAGGAAAAAAAAAAAAAAAAATCCCGGACAGCATTGCTGAGTCCTGCCAAATCAGAAAAATAAATAAAAATAGACGTAGTGCAGGAGCGAGTTACAAGAAAGGTTTTGTTCATCGATTTTCTTAAATGGAAAAGTTTTAAAGGATGAGGGTAAGTGAACGGCGAGCCTTTCTGATTCTGATTACTGTTATCAAGAGGTAGATTCCAGAAGCGATGGACGCTCCACGTAGCTAGAAGAATTGGATAGAAGCCGGTGCGGTTAAAAATACACTTGGAAGGTAAGAACACAGCTATTAGTTACGCACATACACACGTTAATAAAGCATGTGAAGTAAGCAAATAAACTACAGTGTAGAGAATGGCGTTTTTAAAGAAGGCGATCTATTTTAAAACTTCTTAAAGTTTACATTGTGTGGACTGGTCTTGGAAATAAGTAAACTTCAGAAATAGCACGCAAACAATTCCAGTGAGAACCCAAAAGCTTTATGGAAGAAGAAAATCGCAACCACTTCCAAGGCGCTATTGTTATGATCACACGAAGAATGGCAGGCACTGCCTTCTTTCACCACTTGAACTTTCAGTAGCTACAAAGTCTTGCAGTTACAGGCTTGTGCCAACTCGTCGGGTCACACCACGTTCCCCTCCCCCTGCCGCTGCGCCCCGAAAGCAACTGAGCGCCGCCACTCTTGCTCCCCAAGGGGGCTTCGCCGATGGTGAGGACCACAGTCGCAACCTTTAAACAAAGTAACACCGGGCGACCCAGCTATTCTCGGAGAGATATTTACTAGTCATGGAATTGGCTGAGAAAAGCCAAGTGCGGAGGGCCGGGTCTCAGTCCCACTTAGGCCGAGTTCCTTTATATTGGAAACTGTACCTGTTCCCTAATTGGGACTAGGACCACTAATAAGTCCATGTTCCCTTTTCTGTCGCTTCTGCAAGTACAGACATCTGCTGAAGAGGCTTCACGAAGAATAAATGCACACGGGTCAACACCTATTTCCCCCTCCCCCCACTACCACCACCTGGAAAAGGTAGGGAGAATGGTAGGGAAAAAAAAAGAAAAAAAATAAGGACTTCTGCTGTTCTCCAGAACTGTCAGCAGGGGCCGCTATCCCCACCTTTCCCGGGCAAAGGCCGCTACAGACCTAGGGTGGTGGGGGGCGCGGCCCTAGGTGCGCGCGCAGCCCCCGCGGCTCCGAGAGCCGGCCTCGGGAGGGGTTTGGGGAGTGTGGATCGGTGGCCGCATTCCTGCGGGTTGGGTGGGGGCCGGCTGCAGGACGTCCCCTCAGAATCCCGCGGGGTTCGGAGAAGGATCTGGAGGCCAAGACGGCTCGATACCCGGCTGCGCTATTTAACACCCAGATTTTGGCTGATGACTGCCGGGTCAGTGCGAGCTGGTCCCCTAGCTCGTCCGTGCGCTCCAGGCGCTGTACCGCTGCCGGGTAGTCCGGCCCCTTTGGCCTTCGGGGTTTTCTGTCCCGCGCTCCACTCAACCCCGGTCGCCGAGGCTCATTCTTCGCTCCCCGCCGCTGATTTACATGCTAATTGTGTCTGGGAAAAGTTCTTTAATTGGCAGAATTAGGCAGAGCAAACGAATTGTTTCACAGGCCGAACCAAATTAATTTCGAGTTTAGCTCCTTCCCTTAGAGAAACAAATAATTAAGTTGTTTCATTTGCTTTATGGATATACTGGAAATGCCCCACAACGAGTTTCCGGATATTGTTTAAAGGGACATTATTTTCAATATTAATACTTGCATGTTTACTTTGTAGTAACGCTGAGCCAAGAAGCGAGCGGTTAAATTTACCTCATTTAAAATTATAACATACGAGAGTTAAATAATTGGAGTCTACTTTTCACGGTGAAGAAATACCCCCCAGAATCTTCCTAGCACTCGCTAGATCCTAGTCTCACCATCCAAGTAGGAGCCGGTCCTGACCACGTGATATTACATTTCCACCTGCCAGAAGAGATGCTCCGGGAGCTGGAAGAAAAGCCAGCTATTGTCAGGCTCCCGAAACCCTCAGGGGAGCACCTGTGGGGAAGCCAGGCGATGAAATCTCATGATGTCATTTCCCCATATGTGCGCCTCAGACTCACTTCCAGAAGCCTGCCATAAGTTTTCAGTAAAACCACTGCCCCTTCAAAGCCTTTGAAGTCTGCAATTTATACCCTGTCCCTTCAGGGAAAGAGAGCCAAAGAGTTAAAGAATCACAGAGTGATTAGAAGGAGACTTCACTGTGTTTTTTAAAGTGACATAAAATGCAGTGTTTAAGGCCCCGGTCTCTGGAGGCTATCTGCAGTTAGTGTAACTTAGCTGGTGATCCTGGGCAAGTCACTTATCTCTCTGAAGTCCCAGTGAATTCACCTGTAAACGGGGATTCTCACTCTACTCACTTCCCGAGGAGCCTGTGAATTACATTAGATGGTCTTTGTAAATCTGGAGTCTAAGGCATACACTGCTTTGTAAAGATTAAGTGTCACATTGTCATTCTTGCCATCCTCCACATCAGTCCTACCATCACATTTTACAGGAGTCACATGGTGGCCCAGCGGAAAGAAGTGGCTTGACCTGTATCAGTGATTGGGTCAGGGCTGGAAGCTACCTGTAACAACTCCCCCTCCCCTTCTTAAATGCCTGCACGACAGTTCCTGCCTTCTTCAGATCACCTGGAAAAATGTGGAGGAAGATTACAATAAAGCAGAAAGATAAACTCAGGTTCCCGGCAAAGACCATATCTAGCTGTTGGATCAGAATCTCTGCTTTGAGACAAAAAGGAGTAATGAACTTGGGAGAAGGGGCTGCTGCTACTCAGTTCCTTGAGGGTTCATGGGGGCACACTTGGAGAGCACAGTTTGTACATTCAGGCCATTATCATTTATCATCAAGAAACCTATCTGTACCCTCAGCCCCTTCTCCAGAGTTCCCTCCACCTCTTTGCCTTAAGTCAGTGGTTTTAAAATCCACTTGCACATTAGATGACCAGGGGAGCTCTTCAGTGATGCAAATCCCCAAGCTCAAGATTCTCTTTCATCAGGAAGGACTGGGACCTGGGCATGGGTAGGTTTTAAAACTCCATAGATGATTCTCATTTGCAGCCAGGGATGAGAACCACTGTCACATTAAATCCTAGCTGTGTTCTAGACCAATTACTTTTCCCTAGCCTTTTCTTGTGGGAGGCTATTTCTTCTTCTTGTCCCTTTATTCCTCTTCACAAAGAAAGTGAGGTCCATGTCCTTGCTCCTCATGCTGCTTTCAGGCTGTTTCTCCTCCTCTAAAAACCTCTGACTGACCTCGGTAGCTAAACTCTACAAATACATTTGTGGTCTCATTTTATCAAATTCTTCAAAGACTTTATTGTCCTCCTATCTGTCCCTCCACCTGTCATCACTTATGGTAGTGTTAGCATCCATATAACCACTGACCCTCTGGTTTTTTCATTTCTTACCTTCCTCATCTACGTTGTCTTTCTACTCGCGTCCTCCAGGCTTCATGCTGGGCCCCATCTTCCAGATCACTAATTCTGACATCCTGCTTTCCAATCACTTCTTCTCCTTCAATCTTCCTTGCTCATGCACCCCCCTGCATTCACTCTGATTTCTTGAGGACCTCCAGATTGTGGGTTTTGCTTCTCTCTCGATCCACCTATTCCCTCCTTTTTTCATTCCTCTCTTTGTCTACCATAGCTTCATAGTATCAGTTCCTCTCTCTTGCAAATACTCCATTTGCTGCTCTATCTTTTGGTCAACATCTATGTGACTAAAAGCTAGTTCTGAAGTGTGTAAACATCAGCCGTCTCTGCTCCTGAACTAGGCAGCTGAAGCCTGCTGGAAAAAAATGTCGATAGGTTGTTATCAACCTCAGTCTCATCCAAAGCACCGCCTTATCTCAGTTAGTTTCTGACTTTCTCCCCTTAACCAGCTGTCTCATCCTTCATGCCTCATACTTCCCTGAAAAAAGAAAACAGTCTATCAGAAAGGAACGTTCTTGCTTCTGTACTCATTATTTTTTTTCTTTCTCTCTCTCTTTCTCTCTTTCTTTCTTTCTCTCTCTCTCTTTCTTTCTCTTTCTTTCTCTCTCTCTCTTTCTTTCTTTTTTTTTTTTTTGATGGCGTTTCACTCTTGTTGCCCAGGCTGGAGTGCAACGGCACAATCTTGGCTCGCTGCAACCTCTGCTTCCTGGGTTCAGGCAATTCTCCTGACTCAGCCTCCCAAGTAGCTGGGATTATAGGTGCCTGCCACCATGCCTGGCTAATTTTTGTATTTTTAGTAGAGACGGGGTTTCACCATGTTGGCCAGGCTAGTCTCGAACTCCTGACCTCAGGTGGTCTGCCCGCCTTGGCCTCCCAAAGTGCTGGGATTACAGGTGTGAGCCACTGTGCCTGGCCTGTACTCATTATTTTCCAAGTGTCTCTTATGAAGGAGGCAATGTCCCTCCTCTAGTAGGAGGCCAGTCCCTCCTTATGTTCTCAATAATTCACACATTCTCAGAAATTCTGTCCCATTGTCTCCAGACCCTCTCCTGAATCTGCCCATCAGCATGTAAGCAAGCTTCAGTCTTTCCCATCTTAGAAACAGTCTGCCTTGGTCACCGGGTGTGGTGGCTCACTCCTGTAATCCCAGCACTTTGGGAGGCCAAGGCGGGCAGATCATGAGGACAGGAGATCAAGACCATCCTGGCTAACACAGTGAAACCCCATGTCTACTAAAAATACAAAAAAAAATTAGACGGGCATGGTGGTGGATGCCTGTAGTCCCAGCTACTCGGGAGGCTGAGGCAGGAGAATGGCGTGAACCTGGGAGGTAGAGCTTGCAGTGAGCCGAGTTTGTGCCACTGCACTCCAGCCTGGGGGACAGAGTGAGACTTGGTCTCAAAAAAAAAAAAAAAGAAAAAGAAAAAGGAAGAGGAACAGCCCGCCTTGGTTCCCATTTCTTTCAAGCTACTCTCTTCTCTCCTCTCTTTCAAAGCCAGACAGCCCCAGAGATTGTTGACAACCAGTGTCGTCCTCTTTCATCTACTCAGTCCCCTTTTGCTAGGCTTCAGTGACATTCATGACAGTAAATACAGTGGATATTTTAACATTTTCATTTGATTTGAATTATCAGCAACAATGAGCTTGTTTCTTGTGAAATACTCTCTGCTCTTGGCTTTGAGGACACACCACTGTCTCTTGGTACTCTCACTTTTTTTTTTTTTTAACTTAGTTTTTCTTTTGAGGAAATTGAAAGATTGTCAAAGAATAATATAACCAACATCCCAATTTTCGTTACTCAGAATTAATGACTGTTAATATTTTGTCATTTTTGTTTATCGTCTGTATTTTAAGAAATAAAACTTGGTGGATAAAACTTAACTTCCTTATCGACATCTCTTTCTTACTCTCATTTTCTTTTTTTATAAGTAATGATACTATGAGTTTTCTGTGCATCCTTACATTTTGTTTCTGTACTTTTACATATGCCATATGTATCTGTAACCAATATATAGCAATATTTTTGGTTGCTTTTTCTCCCAAATTAACATTAAATTCTATTCTCTCTTGTCCTCTTATTCATTCTCCAGATTGTAGCCTAAGTGATCTTTGAAAAATGCACATCTGATCACATCAAGCCCCTGCTTAAAACACCTCAGAGGCATCCATAGACACTCACAAACCATAATACAGCCTTAACACTGTGCATGATTAGTTTCTTGCCTACCTCTCTGGTCTCATCTCTGCTGTGCTCCCATCACTGTCTCCCTTTCTTGCAGCATCGCTGGTGTTTCAGTTCCTGGAAAGCTCCATGTTTCTTCTTTATAACTACAGGCCTGCCCTTGTGCTCCTGCCTGGAATAGTGGAACTTCCCCTTCTCCCTGTTTATCTGACTAACCTCTACTCATCCTTCAATGTCCCCGCCTCAAACAAGACTTCCCTGATAGTCGTCTGGGCATGGTGGCTCACGCCTGTAATCCCAGCACTTTGGGAGGCCGAGGCAGGTGGATCACAAGGTTGGGAGATCGAGACCACGGTGAAACCCCGTCTTTACTAAAAATACAAAATATTAACCGGGCCGGTGGCGGGTGCCTGTAGTCCCAGCTACTCAGGAGGCTGAGGCAGGAGAATGGCGTGAACCCGGGAGGCAGAGTTTGCAGTGAACCGAGATTGCGCCACTGTACTCTAGCCTGGGCGACAGAGCGAGACTCCATCTCAAAAAAAAAAAAAAAAAAAAAAAAAGACTTCCCTAGTAGTCTAGAATAGATCATATTCCCTATTATGTATTCTCGAAGTACCCTGTGAATTTACTTCACAGTACATATCAGACATTACAGCTAGTATTAATATTTGGTACAATTATTTGTTGAATGCTTCTCCAGCACTTAACCAAGAGTGAGGGTCCATAAAGGAGGGCATGAGTTAGTGAAACAATGAGTTCCTTTTCAAGGATTCAGTAGGATAAGGAATAGATCCTTTGACGGAATAGGACCATTTAAAAAGGAAAAGAAAAAGAAAACACTAGAAATATATTATGCTCTTCAGATTTTGAGATTCCAGTTCTAAGGATGAACAAAATCTAGGCTTTCTCCCAACACTGAATTTTGACTGTAATGTGTCTAATTTGCTTTTTGAATGGGGAGAAAAAGATTTATAGATGAAAGTGATGAGTACATATAACAATTACAGAAACAAGCTGCTTGAAAATAAGATTCAATAAGAATTTAAATAGAACTCTAGAAGACTCGTGGAAGGAGATAAACTGCAATTTGAATTCACTGGGAACAATGTCAGAGCATCTCCAAGGACCAGCTCTACCAGCAAGCTAGAGTTTACTAACAGTGATTTACTGTCTGCCCCTCCATGAATAGCTTCATGGTGGGCCCCCCACCCTGTGTACAACAACCATTCCACTGTACCACAGTAGAGCTTTGGCTTTATTCACTTCTGATATCAAATTTTTGTTTGGGAAATTAAGAGAATGGTAGATTAGAAATAAGGTAGTGAATGAACAATACATGTTAAGTAAACCAGAACTCCATTTTTTTCCTCCACAAAAGCTCTTTACATTTGGTTGAAATCTCTAGTTATGTAACACAGAGCAAAGACTGTCTTCAGCCCTATTTTCTTCTGTCCGTTCCAAAATAACTTCTTTTAATTGCCCCACCTACTAATATTTAGACTTAAAGATATCTACTGGGATGTGAGTTTGTTTAAAAATGCAGTTACCTAAATGTAATTTATACTTTTCATAACCAGATAAACTGGTTGATTAAGTACCACTTTGGAATTTGCTATTTGGCCTAAAGAATGATGAAAATTAAAATATACTTGATTTTGAGAACTGCCTTTCAAGGCCTTTGCTTCCAGGTAGCGAAAGCCCTATTAGAAGAGAAGATTGTTCTGGCACATGCTTAAATATAACATTATGCTTCAGTTTGTTCCAATTCTAGTTTTTAGATTATGTGAGAAAATTCTGTACTGATATCAACTGAAAGATTTTTTCCAGGCTATTTATTATAATGAATGTGTATTTAAGAGTAATTTTATAACCAGAGAAAGGAAGACAACTAAGGGTGTTTTGTTTGCTTTAACATTGAAACTTTAAAACAGAAGACAGCTGTTTTAAACATCTAAACTTAGGCTGGATAATTGGAACAATGAATGTTCTTAAAAAAGTGATATGCTTGGATCTAAAGTACGTTCTTAATGAAGTATAAAAAACTACATTGTTGAATATAAATTTATCATCTGAAAGCTCCCCTGTATATGTAATTATAAAATATAAGGGTGGTTTCCCAATATCTTAACTTGATCTTGAATTTTGGATTTTGTGCCTGGGACAAGTCTCTAGTTAATTGTCCTATAAAATGCTAACTAAGCAGCTAGATTTAAGAGTGTTTTCAGATATAACTTTTTGACTGGAATGAGCTTAAATGATAGATTTCAAAATAAATAATATATAATAATGGTACTTTCCAAAAGTTTCAGATGATTCAGTCACTAGTTACTAGTGCCTGATTTGTACTTCGCTAAATATAAGACAAGTAGAACATCTGATGTCAGTTTCTTTGTGAAACCTCTTAAATATATCTTTATTCATAACCAAGTACTTATTAATATAAACTAGAATGTCACATTTTAATGTTTGAACTGAAAACCTACACAAACCTGTTTTCTTAAGAACTACTGTATTGTGTCATTTAATTGTATTATTAAGACTCTTATAAAAACATACATGTTGATTTCCTCATAATTCCTCTCCCTTTCTTTGCATGCCTCAAAGCAATTGAGTCATTTCCTTTCTCCCAGTCGCCTTTTAAAGCCTTTCCTTCTGTTGAAGCAAACTTTTCAAAGTCCCTAAACTTTTTCTCCTCCTCACTATTACTGTTCCCTTCTATTCTCTACTTTCTGAACAAGATTGCAGACTTGGATTTTTAAGTTATTATAGTCCAATGTTTGCCTTTTTTTTATTTTTTATTTTTTTGCTAGATTCCCTTGTTTTAGGGAATTTCCTCTTTTTGTTTAATTCCTTAGTCAATACATTACTTTTTTAGGTTACTTTTTTTTTTTTTTTTGTAAACTGGTTAGTTATTTTTCTTACAAAACACACCAGATAAACTTTAATAAGAATGGTGTATGACAGTGTTAATTCGCTAACTGTGGACCAAGAATTAGCCTTAGACTCTCAGGTTCCTTTCAGTGCATTGTTGATGAAGGTGACTCAAAATGCAGTGATACTTACCAACATTGCTTCTCCTGATCATGTAGCAACATCCTCCTTCCAGCTGCTCAGACCTCACAATCTTGAGCTGCCGTTGACTCCTCCCTTTTTCCCCATTTGTCACATCCATTTCATCAGCAAATCCTGTTAGCCTACCTTCAAAATATATCCAGAGTCTGATCACTTCTCCTTTTCACCATTATCTCACTGGTTCACACCACCATCATTTTCATCTGGGGTTTTGCAATAGCTTTAAAACTGGCCTCCCGGCTTCTGAACTTACCTCCCTAGAATCTAATCCCAAATAGCAGCCAGAATAATCCTTTAACTCATTCATTAAAATCATGTCCATCCTCTGGTCACAATCAGTGTATAAGCCAAAACCCATTATCACCTGGCCACTTTTGCAGCTCTCTGGCTTTGTCTTCTCCACTTCTTCCCCTCGCTCACTCCGCTCTGGTCAACCTGCCTCTTGCCCATTCCCACCATGGACTCTTGTTTCTCCCTCTTCCTGCAAAACCATTTCCTCGGATATCGGCTCACCCCATCATCTCCTGCAGGTCCTTGCTCCAATGTCAGTGTCTCAGCCAGGCCTTCCCTGACCACATAAATAGCAACTCCCTGTACTGCTTCCTACTCCCCTTACCCTATTCTACTTTTCTTCATAGCACTTGTTGCCATCTGACCTTGTATATATTTACCTGTTTGCTTAATGCCTGTCTCCTACCACTTAGTGGTAAGCTTCATCAGGGCAGAAATGGACTCTTTCATTAGCCACCATAACCATAACCCCAGCATTTAGAATAGCACCTGGCACATCCTATATCTGCAGTCAATATTTGGTGAGTGAATGAGTGAATAACCACATCTTACCACATTTAATGTCAATCACATTAGGACCACTGAGGCACGTACTATAAACTAGGTAATATCTAAAGCAAATGAGCAGCTTTCTGTCAAAAAATACTCCCAAATGTAGAGGTTTTTTAAAATGTACTTTATTTGTCTAATGTTTCAGTAGACAACCTGTGGTACTTTTTTTTTTTTTAATCCACTTTGCTGGATGATGCTACTTGCTGGTTATTTCAGATGATCACCTCCACAGACCACAAGGAAAAGAAGAGCTAGCTTTTTGTCATCACCTCCATCTAGACATCTATGATCTATGTTAGTCAGCTGGAGCAGATAAAACAAAATACCACAGGCTCCATGGCTGAAACAATAGAAATTGATTTCCTCAAAATTCTGGAGACTGGAAGCCTAAGATCCAGGTTCTGGGCAATTTGTGTTCTGGTGAGGTCTCTCTTTCTCTTACTGACTTACAGTTCAACACCTTCTCACCGTGTTCTCACATGGCTTCTCTTTGATGCATGAGAGCAGAGAGAGAGATGTTGAGAGAGAGAGAAAGAGAGAGAGAGTTAGTTCTCTGGTGCTTCTTCTTAGAAAGGTACTAATTTCATAGAGTCAAGGCCCCACCCTATGACCTCATTTAAGCTTCCTTACTCCTAATACAGTCACACTGGAGATTAAGGTATCAACATATGAAATGTGAGTGAACACAAACATTGAGACCTTAACAGCCTCCCTTTCAGGCATAGCTGAGTCCCGTGGTATCCCAGGCCTGCTCTTGCCTGGGCTGGCTTATATAAAGGAGGGGCCAGCAGGACTGTTATCTTGAATCTCACATTCAGAAAAGTTCTCTAATGATCTATTTTGACATTTTCTTCAAATAATGTTCACGCATACCAAATACATTAAAATGTTATATATAATGTATTTCTATGTATATGAAATATATAAAAATATGCATAACATATATACCCCAAAGCACTGCATTTTTATTTTACAAATTAAATATTCATATTTGCACAGGTGTTTTAGCACTTCTTGTTTTTTTCATGGAGTGGAAGGATGAAAGGTCTGGCTCTATCTCAATATCAGAGAGTCCTTACCTTCTAGATTTGGGTACAATGTCCACCAAGCTGACCATCCTTATTAATCTTATCATCCCAACATTGGCCCTTCCTGGCAGAAATTCTTTCCTATGTTTTACTGTCTATACAGATGTGTGCTTCTTGTCCCCTAACTGTGACTCCCACCCATCTCTTGCCTTCCAAACCTCCTTTTTATAGTCTTTTCTTCTCTGGGACTTCTCCAAAATGAACAAGGCCTCCCATATCCTCAGTGTCTTCACTGACTCATCTTTCTATCTCCTACTTCACCCCTACTATGGCAGGCAAAAGGATCCCAAGCACTTTGTGGCCATTTTTGGGTGACAAGGACTTTATTAATGTCAGGGTAGATGCAAAAACATGAAACCTGCTCTGCCACGATGGGGTTCACAGAGAAGCCCCTACAGGGGCACAGAGACCTGGTTCTGTAAAATGAGGGACTCTGCTGAGACATTGTTTGGCTCTTGGGGAGGCAGCATATGTGTGAAAAAGCAAAGACTTGAGAGCTAGAAAATCCAGGTGAGCCCAGGCAACCCTGAGCTTTTTTTTTTCTTTTGAGATTATGTATCTGAAATCTCCAAGCAGTAAATGTTTGGAGTACAAAAAGGACCCTAGTGAATAAACATGGCAAGCATGCTCTTGAAGCTTTATGGGGGAATGTGTGATTTCCCCATCAATTGTCCCAGTGTCTTCTGCATTGGCTTAATTCAGGCCTGGGGTCAACTTTCCAGGGTGACTGTGAAAGAGCCCATAATTGAGGCTTACATTTCCTTGCAATCAAACTTGGGTGTGGGGATCAAAGTGCTTGTCACAAAGACGCCTTGCAACTTTCTTTGATAATGAATTTGGGACAAAGACTCTATTTTTTAAAAATACACACAAAAAAGGTGGTGATAATGGAAAAGAGAAGATAAACTGAAAACATACAAAGTTTTGAAAAAGACAAAAGTAGGACATTATCAAAGCAGCACCCTTCTGGGCTGAAATCTTCCCCAAACACTGAAACAATGGCCATGTGGATACTATTCTAAGAGCTTTGGAGTATTATCCCATTCAGTCTTTATAGTAATGATTCTAATATGTAAGTCTTTTTATGATTTTCATTCAGCAGACAGGGCAAATGAGGCAACCAAATATTAAGAAGACTTGGCCAAAATTTTATAGGTGTGAAGTGGCCTAGGCAGAGTCAGCACCTGCGCACCTACTGCTCTGCATGGTCAGGCAAAGAGGGTACACATCTTCTACGCAGTTGGTTCCTTGTTTTAGCCCTTAAGGAAAATACACATAAGTCCAAAATGTCTTTGAGGCATGCGTTGTTTAAGGTTACTGTTAATTTAACAAAATATAGGTTGGTCCAAAATGTGTATAATGTTATAATGAATCTTTCTCTAACATAATTTCAGCAAATTGTTTACATTTAAATGTGTACTCATTCAAACAAAAAACAAATTATAGGAAAATCTTAATTACAAAAGAGATAAAGCAGAGGTTGGTAATTTGATTTGTGAAAAAGATTATTTACTTTTGAGAGGGATCAATGTTGAAGAAAGCTCTTGATTCAGGCTTAATGTCTAACCTGACTAAAATTATACTTACAAGCTATGTCTGTTGCATGAAGAATGAATGCACCGGAGGTTTTGTGCTTCCAAGTGTGTGGTCAATTTCTTCTGGACAGTGTTGGGCATGGCTGTGTACACCAGTTGATTTTCCTCTTGAGCTGGTTCCAGAAAAAGTGAAATACAAAAATGTTTTCTCTTCTTAGAGTATGAGCTTCTAACAACAGCAACAATAAAAATCAACTTTCTGCACTGGAATAACTGACTATTCACTTGGAAAATAGTAAACTTAATTCCTATCTCACACCACTTTCGGAAATAAATTTCAGATGGATTAAATATCTAAAAGTAAAAGAAAAACAAAAACAAAATATCAGGGTTAAAAATATGAGGGTTAAATGCCTATATGAGATAACACAATTATGATCTTGGGGGAGAGAAAGCCTTTTTACGATACTAAAAGCAAAACCTGTAAAGGGAAAAATTAGAAATTGTGACTATTTTCAAAATAAAAGCTTTCCAAGGCAAAATATGCCATAAATAAAGTAAAAAGACAGAAGGCAGATTAAGAGAAAATATTTGAAGCCTAATTTACAGACAAAGGATTAGCATATAGAATATATAAGGGAGTTATGCAAATTTAATAAGAATGATAAACTATTTGATAGGAAAAATTGGCAAAAACGCATAAAGGGGCAATACTTAGGAAGAAATGAAATTGGTCAATATATATTTCAGATGTTCAACTTCAACATCAATCAGGAGAATACACATTTAAGCAGTAATGTAATATTTTCTTGTACTCATCAGATTGGCAAAGATATTAAAGTTTGATAATACCAAGTGTTGAAAAATATATGTTGATAATACCAAATGTTCAAGCAACCTCGTAAATTACTAGTGAGAAAATAGATTGGCATAGCCACCTAAGAGGATAATTGGACAGTATCTATTAAAATTGATAATGTACATATTCTGTGACCCAGCAAGTCATCTTTGAGAAACATTCACCTTTGTAGACAAAAAGGCATGTATAAAGATTATCATCGCAGAATTGTTGGTGATTGAAAAAAAAAAAAGAAATAAATAATTATCAATAGGTGATAGTTATTTAAAATTGTTAAGAGACTGGACACAGATTAGTCAATGGTTACAAAGTTACTGTCAGATAGGAATAAGTTCTGTGTTCTATTGTATAGTAGAGACTAGAGTTAACAATAATAGATTGTATACTTCAAAGTACCTAGAAGATAGGCTTTTGAATGTTCTCATCACAAAGAAATGATAAATGTGTAAGGTGATAGATATGCTAATTACACTGATTTGATCTTTACACAATGTATACATGTAAGAAAATAGCACATTGTACCCCATAAATGTGTACAAGTTATATGTCAATCATAAAAAATAAAATAGTTAATAGGATCTGGTAATTATATATTAGAATATTATGCAGCAGTTAAAAAATAACAACTACACATATACTACTATGAAAATTCACCAAGATATATTTTACAAAAAACAAGTTAAAGAAGCCTATGTACCGGAGGATTTTTTAAAGTGCACAGAATAAAAATAACTTCATAAATCCATGGGTACATTTTATTTTCTGTTTTAGAAAAAAATCTGAATACATGCTTGTACTTAGAAATTGATTATGGAGGTCAGACAAAAACAAGAAATAGGGAAAGGATTCCTTATTTAATAAATGGTACTGGGAATACTGGCTAGCCAGGTGTAGAAAGCTGAAACTGGATCCCTTCCTTACACCTTAAACAAAAATTAATTGAAGATGGATTAAAGACTTAAATGTTAGGCCTAAAACCATAAAAACCCAGGAAGAAAACCTAGGCAATACCATTCAGGACATAGGCATGGGCAAGGACTTCACGACTAAAACACCAAAAGCAAGGGCAACAAAAGCCAAAATTGACAAATGGCATCTAATTAAACTAAAGCGCTTTTGCACAGCAAAAGAAACTACCATCAGAGTGAACAGGCAACCTACAGAATGGGAGAAAATTTTTAAATCTACCCATCTGACAAAGGGCTAATATCCAGAGTCTACAAAGAACTTAAACAAATTTACAAGAAAAAAATCAACCCCATCAAAAACTGGGCAAAGGATATGAACAGACACTTCTCAAAAGAAGACATTTATGCAGCCAACAGACACATGAAAAAATGCTCATCATCACTGGCCATCAGAGAAATGCAAATCAAAACTACAATGAGATACCATCTCACACCAGTTAGAATGGTGATCATTAAAAAGTCAGGAAACAACAGGTGCTGGAGAGGATGTGGAGAAATAGGAATGATTTTACACTGTTGGTGGGACTATAAACTAGTTCAACCATTGTGGAAGACAATGTGGTGATTCCTCAAGGATCTAGAGCCAGAAATACCATTTGACCCAGCCATCCCATCACTGGGTATATACCCAAAGGATTATAAATCATGCTGCTATAAAGACACATGCACAAGTATGTTTATTGCGGCACTATTCACAATAGCAAAGACTTGGAACCAACCGAAATGTCCATTAATGATAGACTGGATTAAGAAAATGTGGCACATATACTCCATGAAATACTATGCAGCCATAAAAACGGATGAGTTCATGTCCTTTGTAGGGACATGGATGAACCTGGAAACCATCATTCTGAGCAAACTATCACAAGTACAGAAAACCAAACACCACATGTTCTCACTCATAGGTGGGAATTGAACAATGAGAACACTTGGACACAGGGTAGGGAACATCACACACCAGGGCCTGTTGTGGGGTCAGGGGAAGGGGGAGGGATAGCATTAGGAGATATACCTAATGTAAATGTCGAGTTAACGGGTGCAGTACACCAACATGGCACATGTATACATATGTAACACACCTACATGTTGTGCACATGTACCCTAGAACTTGAAGTATAATAAAAAGATAAATAAATAAAAAACAAAAAACTTGATTATAGAGGTCAGAAATGGGGAACAAGCATTTAGGTACATGGGGGTATTGCTATGGACTGAACATGTGTGTACCCCCAAAATTCATATGTTGAATTCCTAACCCCCAGTATGGCTACATTTGGAATAGGAAGTAATTAGGGTTAGATGAGGTCAGAAGGGGCAGGATGGGGTCCTGAATTGATGGGATTAGTGTCCTTATAAGAAGAGACATAGCTAGGCACAATGGCTCATGCCTGTAATCCCAGCATTTTGGGAGGCCAACGCAGGCAGATCACCTGAGGTCAGGAGTTTGAAACCCGCCTGGCCAACATGGCAAAACCCTGTCTCTACTAACAATACAAAACTTAGCCAGGTGTCATGGTGGGTGCCTGTAGTCCCAGTTACTCTGGAAGCTGAGGCAGGAGAATCACTTGAACCCAGGAGATGGAGGTTGCAGTGAACTGAGCTCGCGCCATTGCACTCTAGCCTAGGTTACAGAGCAAGACTCCATCTCAAAAAAAAAAAAAAAAAAAAAAAAGAAGAGACACCAGAGAACTCTCTCTCCTCTTCCTCAGTCTCTTTCTTTTTCTCTTTCTCTTCTTGCACAGCAGGGAGGAAAGTCCATGTGAAGATACAGTGAGAAGGCAAGAAGGCATCCATCTGCAAGCCAGGAAAAGAGCCCTCACCAGAAACCAAATGCTGTGAGAACTTGATCTTGGACTTTCCAGCCTCCAGAACTGTGGGAAAATTAATTTCTGTTGTCTAAGCCACACAGTCTGTAGTATACTGTTATGGGAGCCTGAGCAGATTATGACAGATGTCAAAGAGGACTTCAGCCTTAGCTGATATGTTAGCTGTAATCTTTTTATGTTTTAGAATGAGAATGTATTTATGTATTACTCATGCAATTAAAACATTAACTTTTTAAAGTCAACTTTCTCTTTCCTCTTCCCCCATAACTGCCCTTTTCCACTTTATCTTCCTTTGAACAATATTAATCAAGGCCTGTGGCAGATATATACATTCTGAGCCTTCCAGCAAAATTTTTCAAAAAGACGTCTCTTCAGGTCAGAGTCCCTGAAAATAAATCTTCTCACCACAGAACTCAGGGGTGTGTTTATTTATTTTTGTTTAATAAAATATTTATTGAACTTTTAATAAAGTTCAATTAACTTTATTTATTATAAAACAATATTATACTAACACTGTCAGAAATTTAAAGACAAGACAATTTTCCTCATTACCCCTCCACTGGAAACACAGACCTGATTTCCATTTTTAGGCATTACTTTCTAGGCTAACTATATGCTTACCTTTCTTTTGGTAGTCATCAAATAGTTTATATAATTTTGTACATAACTTTTTTTCACTTACCATAAAGCTTTTATAATTGCCATTTTAATGGTTACTCAACATTTTATTCAGTTTTAATTGACTTATCTATTCCCTGGTGGTCAACATCTAGGCCATTTCCAACTTGTTATTGTAGATAACGTTGAATAAACATTTTCACATACATGAATTTTAAAATGTGGGGTATTTCCCTAAAATAAGTTCTCAGGGGTATTACTAAACCACATGATACAAGCAGATTTTATGACTATTGATCAGAATCACTCAATAGAGTTCCAAAGCCTCGTGCCAATTGATGATGCCACCAGCAATGTGCAAATATACTCCATTTTCAGCATTGGTAATACAATGTCAATGTTTTTGCCGATGTAAAAACTTCAGAGGGGGATTCCTCAGATCATCTAAGACTACTTGGTAAGCTGATTGAAAACCACAGAGATACGTAAAAGGACCTGGATTATCTTTTCCAGCTGAGGCTTCATCTCCTTTCTCTAGGGACAGCACCTTGAGGCTTCTGCTCTCTCAATCCATATGGTTTGACAGGACCCCAGCCCCACCCTCAGATTTAAGAATTCAGCATATGACCCAGCTTGGTCACGGATCTCTCTTTCTCCTTCTCTCATCCTTAATTTCTCTCTAACACACACACACACACACACACACACACACACACACACACGGTGAGTGGTGGATCCAACAACAACCAAAGCAGAGCCAAGAGGAAAGAGTAAGTCCTTGTGACAGTGTTCGAGTCCCTCGATCCAGCTGGCAATGATACCAGTCTACCCCGGGATTCAGGACCACTATATAGAGTTGAGCCAACTGTGAACTGCAAAGCATTCCCAACCAAAGGGGTAAACGGGTGCTGAAATCTGTTGTGTGCATCTGGGAGTAAGGGTGTGTCTATTCAGAGAAAGATACTTGTTTTTTTTTTGTTTTGTTTCATTTTGCTTTGTTTTGTTTTTTACTAAAAGTCTCCATTGCTTGCCAAGCCAAATGCTCACTCAGGATCCCCTTTTTTCTATTCTCAGAAGGTGCTATGCAGGCTGCCAATAGCTTTGCAGTTATGTGAACCAATAAATCTCCCCTCTTAACTGAAGTCAGTTTGCGGTCTCTTTCTGTCACTTAGAACTGAATGAATCCTGATTAATACATCAAAGTAAGGGATTTTAAAACTGGGAGAGATCTTAAAAATTCCTGAGTACCTAGTGGATACTCTACAGATGAAGAGACTGAGGAGTTTAGCAACGTGCCCGAAATGATCATACCTCTATGTGAGCAGCAGGATAGCACTAAGAGACTGGTTCCCAAGTTAGCTTTCTTTGTAACAGAATATATTGCCCTTCTATTTACTACCCCTAATATCATTTTATAAGTTTGGGTTTGAGAATCGAACACTGCAAAGATGGTTTATCTCCTCTCAGCTACTCTGGCTACAATGCTGTTGTATTGGCCTCTTGGGTATAACATTGTGACTCAACTACCAGTGTTTCTTAATGACGTAAAGATTTGAAAGATATGAAAAACAAAACATAAGATGTGATTTAGTAAAATTATTGCTGTGTATAAGAAGTCAACTCAGAAATTGCCAAAACACTAGTATTAATTTGTGAGAATACTGTGATTAAGGAAATTAAACACTTGTACCCTTTGGCCTAACATTTAAAGAAATAATTTTTAGATATATTTACACCTATCCTTTAGCTGTTATTAAATACTGTTTAATTTGTGTGTGGTTGTTTCCCAGGCCTAAGCAGAAAATTCATCACAGGACTTAGCAGACTCACAGCTAAGTTCTCCAGAGGGGTAGGCCCGGGCCAAGGACCAATGAAATGCTAAAAGGCCTTAGTGTGTCTTCTGACCACGCCCCATTTGGTTCATCACTCCCACTTGTTTCTGATGTTCCTGAATTTTATTTATCCTGGAGAATCTGTCTTCTGCTCCATATGCCTGCTTAAGCTGAAAAAGCAGGGAGCTTTCAGCTTTTTGATAAATATAATGAAAGACTGCCCAATTTATCTGGGATTCTGTCAAAGCCTGTTGTAGTCTCTTCCCAGACAGAAGGGAGTAATTTTCTTCCACCAGACAGCCTTCTCTCAACCCAAATTTGCCCTGCGACAATATTGAATCTGATTATCTGCTAAATTCTATAGATGTCTTCTTGTTTTGAGGCCTAGAGTTTTTGACAGTGAACTTTGAACAAATTACTTTTCAAGGAGTAGGTCCTTGGCCTTCTGCTCATTGTGAAACCCATCTCAACAGAGCTCTCAAACTAGCTCCTCCTCTTATCTCATTTTGCCAGTGAAATGGTATTCAGAGAAAGGCATGCAGTGGGTATTATCAACCCAGAGTTGCCCCTCCTCTCACTAGGAGCTGGACCCTGCCTCTGAGCTTGGATTTTATCTCCTTCTGTGTCTCAGGAAACTTCCACTATCTATGCACCTTTGTATCATGTTTTAATCATGCTCAAGTCTCACCTAAAAAAAAAGTTCTTAATCTAAAATTTCCCTTCAGATATGGCCCTACCTTATTTTCTCCCCTTCATCCCATATTCATTAAAGATTTGTCTGCATGTACCATTTCTACTTCCTGATTTACACCATTCCATATAGGCACCCTTTTTAAATATCTTTCCATAAAGACAGCTTTAGCTAAGGGCATTAGCCAAAGACACCTAAATGACCCAAACACAGTGGATCCTCCCTGAGCACTTGTTAATAATTTCCCTGCTGACTCCTTCTCTTCCATCTGGTCTCCAAACATTTGGGATCTGTACTGGGCCCCCTTTGCCTTTCTTTACTTTCTTATTCATTTCCATGATTTTAAAGACTATCCATATGTGATGACTCCTGAATATGCATCCTCAGTCCATAACTCTCCTCTCAGAATCAGCTCCATATGCTCAATTGCCTGTTTGACACCTCCATTTAGATGCCACATGGTCATCATCACCCAAACAGGACTTTGCTTTTCTTCCCAAAAACCTGATCCCTGCTTAGACTTCTCCATCTCTGTTTCTAGACTAGAAGCTCAGGGACGTGACTTGATTCCTCTTTACCCCTCATAATTAATCTATCATCAAATCCTGTCTGTACTGTTTCCAAAATATGTCACGTCACTCTCTTCTTTTCTGTTCCAGTGCTACCAGCCCTGTTGAAGTCACTATAGTTTCTCAATTGCTTTGCTACAACTAACTTGTTTCTTGAGTCTAGTCTTGCTTCTGTCTAACCCATTATTCATACTTCATCCAGAATAAAAATACAAATTTCTTTATCGTACTCTGTTGCATAAAACCATTTAGTTATTTGCCACTGAACTTAAATACTTTCCATGATCTACAAGGCTTGGATAATCCTCTAGCATGTGAGCTTCCTGAGGACAGTTATCACTACTGCCTTGTTCTCTATCTTATCCATAGTGCTTAACGTCATATTTAACACATGGAAAGCATTTGATAGATATTTTTGAAAACAAAAAAGAATAATAAGCACTCACCATACTGTATGTGTAGTTTTTAAAAATGTTTTTCTAAACTAGTATGTGAGCGCTGTGGAAAGGGAAACCACGAGTTTTCTTCTTTAACCCTTTATACCTAATAGTTAGCAAAAGAGTTTGTAATAATTATAAAATAATTAGAAATGATGGACGGGCTGTACATGGCAATATAGTTGTATCCAAAAATGTAGTGCAGAGTATAAGAGGTATGAAAGAAATTAGATACTGAACACAAAAATATCTAACACACAAAATATAATATCTAACACACAAAAATAAAAAATACACACATGCAGACAGCAGTATACATTTTGCAAAAGCACAAACACAAAGATATACATTACACACATCAGATTGGCTGCTTACAAAAGGAAGTGGATGGGCTTGGGAAATAAGATAAAATAGAAAAATAACTGAAGTAAGTGAGGGAAAACATTTGTTAAATGAATGATGAATGGATTCTGTAGCTGGAATGAAACTCCAAGGTGAGTAAGCATGAATCTTTAAGGGACAGCAAAACAGAGAACTGACTTCATTTATAAAAATCCTCTTGTTACTTGGGGATTTCCTCCAAGGTTTTGAGAATAAAGATGGAAACGAGGTTGCAATGGCCTGGTCAAGTTGTAATATTCTCAGAAAAGTGACTTCCAGATCTGACTTTGCTGGTCTCTAGGAAAGCTGCAGGCATGCCACCAACCACATTCTTAGAGTTTATTTTTAAATCAATTTAATTAGGACAAGTAAATATATGTCATGTGGCACTCATAAGAGAAAAATGGATTATCACATTATATTAATGAGGCTAGGCATTCAAAGTGTGGGACGGCTGTCTTACAATCAAAACCTCAGGCTCTGTACAACATAATTTAAGATTTTTCCGAGGTCATCATATGACATATCTGTGGCTCAGCCTGAGTATACAGTCTGCACTTTTCTGTTTGAGAACCACAGGCTCCAGCACTTAAAGCACCAGAGGAGCCAAAGCAAAATTTAAACATATAAATAGATGTTCATGAACAAAGAAAAGTAAGAAGGCAAAATTGCAATAAATCTCATTATAAATAAATACCAGTATTTTATCAAGGAAGGCCAGCCTCACTATCACACTATCATGGGCACATATGTGACACACACAAACACACACACTCTTTGTTGTATAGCTTAAATTAGACAAATGTAATTCTCAAAACATCGTGCAACTGCTACTTTTCTTATGAGGTTTACTACTTGGTAACTGCAGCTGTGTTGCATAATTGATCATGAAATATTTATAAATTTAGGGGATTTGATTTCCAAACCTCATCAATGAGTCTCACATATCAATTTAATTGCAATCATAAACTTGGCTTCAGCATCTGGATTACCACATCCTATGTTTCTTGATCATCTTAACTACCTTCATTTCCAAACAGAGAAGGTATTAACTGGGGATCAGACTCCATTGATAAAATATAACCAACATATTCTGTAGTGAGGAATATAACCTGGAGTGTTTTTACTTAGTTGCGGTATCGAATTTGTCACAGGTGGTTTATCTAAATAATAATAACTAGCATTTCTTCAACACTGTTATGTGCTGGATTTGGTTAATCAGAATGGTTGATACAAGTGGTTCTCAAATTTGAGTGTACCCCAGAATTCTCAGGAGGGCTTTGTTAAAAGACAGACTGCAGGTCCCATCTTCAGACTTTCTGAGTTAGCAGGTGCTATGGTTTGGACATGATTTGTTGGCTCCATGAAGTCTCATGTTGAAATTTGGTCCCCACTGTTGGAGGTGGGGCCTGGGGGAGGTTTATGGGTCATGGGTGTGAATCCTTTACGAATAGCTTGGTGTCATTCTTGAGCGAGTGAGTTCTCACTGTGTTCCCATAAGAACTGGTTCTTTTAAAGAGCCTGTCACCTCCTCCTTTCTCTCTTGATTCCTGCTCTTGCTGTATGGTCGGCTCCTCCTGCCTTTCACCATATGTGGAAGCAGCCTGAGGCCCTCACCAGAAGCAGATGCTGGTACTATGCTTTTTGTACAGTCTGAAGAACCATGAGCCAAATAAACCTGTTTTCTTTATAAATTACCCAGCCTCAGGTATTCCTTTATAGCAACACAAATGGACTAAGACAACAGGTCAGGGTTCGAGCTTGAGAATTTACATTTCTAACCAGTTCCCAGGTCATGATGATGTTGCTGACCCAGGGACCACACATTGAGAATCATTGGTTTCTGCTATGCTTCAGTAAGAACTAAACTCCAAAGTCTCTTGCTTTTGCTAAGTCCTATGTGGGTGGCAGCCCTCCCTCATGTTATGGCTATACCATGTGCATACACAGCTTTGTTGGTAGCTACAACCCAGGAAGAGAAGGATGGAAGAAGCACAGAATCTCCTTGACCCACCTGGGACGTGGATCCCTTGACTCCCCATCCATTAACTAAAACTCATCCCAGGAGCCTCTGGAGATCCCAGGGATATTCTTTCTGCCACTTGGGTGCTTTACATTTACAGTCCTTTCTTTTCACCACAAAGCTGAAAGGCAGGTGTGCGTACACCGGATTCAGAGAGAGAAAATTTGAGCCTCAGGGTAATTAACTACCTTCATTGATTACACAGCTACCAGGTAAGGGGTGGTGGAACCGGGATTTAAATCCATGGCTGTCTAACCACAGAGATGGTGTGATGTCCTCTTCAGACCACTACTCCAAACGTGCTGAAGTGGCTAATTCCACTCCAGGTTGGCATGGAGTACACTGCCTAGGAAACCCATCTGACATCAATAGAAAAGATCTGCAGTTGAGGGCTTGTAGCAGGCTCCTGCCTCAACTTTCTTTTCTTTATTTTCCCCTCCAAGACAGAGTCTCTCTCTGTCACCCAGGCTGCCAGGCTGGAGTAGCCCAACCTCGGTTCACTGCAGCCTCTGCCTCCTGGGTTCAAGTGATTCTCCTGCCTCAGCATCCTAAGTAGCTGGGATTACAGACATGCGCCAACATGCCTGGCTAATATTTTTGTGTTTTTAATAGATACGAGGTTTCACCATGTTGACCAGGCTGGTCTTGAACTCCTGACCTCAGGTGATCCTCCCACCTGGGCCTCCCAAAGTGCTGGGATTACAGGTGAACCACCGCACCTGGGTTTTCTTTCTATATAGAGTCTGCAACCTGAGAGTCTTTCAAAGTAGAATGAAATAATCTGTGTATTTTCATAGTGTCTTATACTCATGTGATGGCTAGATATTTTGAGGAAAGAAATCCTGAAGGGAGATAAAAAAGATATTTAGAGAATAAAACACTAGATGATGGCAGAAGAAAGGTCATCACAAGTCATGATAGATGGAGTTCTTATTTGGAAACATTCAGGAGAAGTTGAGACTGCCCAGCTCTTAGTCTAATTGGCGATTTTGAGAAGCTTCCAGCCATGTACCTCTTTTTCCTGTTTCTCTATCTACAGCTTGATCCCATCACAAATAATATCTATTTTACGTTTTAAATACAAATTTCAATTGAGTGACTTGGAACACAGTGATACCTACATAACATTTGTGGAAGAGTTTGAACACAATGTTGACATAGTGCTGAGAAAAAAAAATCAAAAAAGTAAGTTGAAGGGTGCTGTTGGGTGTCTCCCACAATGCTAGGGTTTCCCATGCTTCCCAGCCCTTCACGAATATATCCCTACTGCACCCCCCATCCCCTCACCCCTACCCATCTTGCTTGGACAGCTCCTACTTCCTGCTTCCTCCAAAAAAATTTGAACATTCACTGTGCTTTCCACCACTCCTGGGGCAGGCATACTGTCCAGTTGATCTAATATAATATCACATCATATTAGTATAGTGGCTGTTTCATTTGTGAGATTCTTAAAAGCAATGCCTGTGCCTTTTACTACGGAATCCTTATTTCTGAGTACATTACCTACAGCATGGAATAATGAATGAATGAAGCAGATTGTTTAATTGGATTCACTAGGATTCGTTTGAGGTGGCCAGACAGTCACATGGTTCACAGCTGAAGAAAGTTACAGTTTATCTTTTTATTTCTTTGAAGGTCATTAAAGAAAATTATTATTTTCCAAGTGCAGAGAACCTCTGAATGTAGTTAAATAAATACACTGTTACACTGGAAACAGAAATGTCAACTCAGATCCGCTTTACTAATTGGGCCTATAATTCGTTTAAGGTCGATTTCTGGTACCAATTACATTCAGTTTTTAAATTTCCTTTTCTCTCTTCCTTTTTCATGTGGGATCCACCTTTTGGTTTACATATCAGGAGTTTAAATATTGACCTTAATTTTTCTGGGAGTTGATATATATTTTTTTTACAGCTTTGATCACAACTAGATTGACTTCTTCAGTCACATAATTTGGGGAAATTTGTCAAGGTATGCAATCCATGTATGGATACTGAACTACTGGTAATTATCCTGTGGGTAGGATCTTTCACTTGAGGATGTTGTCGGAACAGTAACATTGCTCAGAACAATTCTGAACTTACATACAGAGGACATTTTCATATGGATCTAATAAAAAGCCTTCTTAAAATATTGTATTTTCATTATTATCAATCTAGACCATTGCTCCATCACAGAAATAGGTCAAATTCCACAATCCCACCACTGCTGCTACTGCTACTACTATTACTACCACCACTGCGACTACGCACTACCTCTCTTACTCCACTGTGACTACTATACCTATACACACACTCACACATACATGCACACACTCAATTCCACAGGCACCCAAATTATGTTGCAGTGGGGGCTGGTTTTAATAAGTATTAATTTATGTATGTTTTCAGTCATTCATTCAACAAAGATCCACTGAGTGTCTACTCTCTCCAGGTAACTTTTACCTATGAGAGATGAACAAAGCAAAGTCTCCATCCTCATGAAGTGTACATCCTGTTGCAAACAATAGACAAGCAAACAAACAGATGAGAAAGCAATGCAATTTCCAGTAGTGGGAAATGCTATGAAGAAAAATAAAGCAGAGTGCTGGAGTCAGAAGTAACCTGGTGGAGACTGGGGAAGGCAGGTTATTTTTAAGTTTCCTATTGCTGCCATAAGAAATTACCATATATTTGATGGCTTAAAACAATGCAAATTTATTATCCTACTGTTCTGGAGGTCAAAAGTTCAAAATGGGTCTCACTGGGCTAAAATAAAAATGTCAGCAAGACTGCATTCTTTCTGGGGGCTCTAGGGGAAAAACTGTTTCCCTGCTTTTTTCAGCTTCTAGAAGTCACCTGCATTCTTTGGCTCAGTGCCCTTTCTCTATCTTCAGAATCAGCAGCCCAGCATCTTCAAATCTCTCACTTACTCTCACCCTCTCATGAGGACCCTTATGATTATGTTAGGCCTATCCCAATTATACAGGATAATCTTCCCATCTCAATATTCTTAATCATACCTGCAAGGCCTCTTTTGCCATGTAAGGTAACATATTCACAAGTTTCAGGGATTAGGATGTGGACATCTATCAGGGCTGTTATTCTCCTTCCTACGGGGTGATCAGGGAAGGTCTCTCTGAGGGTTTCACCTTACAGCAGAGACCTACATGACCTGAGTGAGCCACTGGAGGACCTGGTGGGAGGCTTTTCCAGAAAAGAGCAAGTGTAGAAGCCCTTTGGCACATATGAAGTGCCAAGCAGAGAAAAGGCCCATGCAGCTGGTACAGAGTTGGGAAAGGGGATGGGAAAGGGGAGGGTCTGAGATCCTACAGGAAAGCTGGTGCTGCAGATGTGGGCTTTGCAGGTCTTCCTAAAACGCAATTGGAGATTTCGTTCTGAGTGGGATAGAAAGCTTACTGGCAGATTCTTAGAGCGGACAGGCATGATCTCATATATTTATAGAACTCAGTGAACTTGTAGAAATTCCTTTCTTAGCAAAGGTTTTAGGAGCATATTGAACTGCTTCCCGGGCTCTTTGGTGAGTCACTCAGTGAAGAGGGCGATGTGTCCTAAACCAGAGAGGAAGAGTGAGATGTCATGAGAGTTCTCTGCCCTTCCTCCTCTCCCTCCGCTGACGGGCTGAAATCCTGTGTTGATGGATCTGGCTGAGTGTTAAGAATGTCAGGTGGGAAGTAGAGTGGAAAGTGATAGCTTCTTAATAGATACTTTAGTAGAGGAGCTGAGATGATCTTGGCTCTTTTTCTTTATTTTTATTTTTTCCAACATGAGCAAAGAACAAAAAGATATCTAAGTGTTGGGAATATAAGCTCTCTGGCAGAGACCTGAGAAAGCATGTAGTCCATAAAATAGCTTGTTATATAGAATTAACCTAATTAAAAATCACTGTCATCCCATTCTACCCCGCAACATATTAAGATAAGTTAACTATCCAGAAATATCTTTATAATATTTTTGTAGTGCCATACTTGGTAATGTAATTTTACCTGCAAGCTAAATTGGTCTGGCATGATTTTCCTGTCATACAACCATATTGGTTGTTATTTTATCATCACTACTTATATTCTGCAAGGATTTTTGTATTAAGTATTTTCATGATCTTGGCTGGCATTAAAATTAAACTGATGAATTTAATGTTATAAACATAATTTTTTTCTCTTTAATTATAAAGGATTTTAGGAAAATGGTATGTTTGTAGTGATATTTAACTAAATGGAAAACTAAATGTTTGTATGAACATAACATAGCTCCCTACCTCTGGAGATCATACAATAATTATTTTAAAATCAAGATACTAGCCCGGGCGCGGTGGCTCAAGCCTGTAATCCCAGCACTTTGGGAGGCCGAGACGGATGGATCACGAGGTCAGGAGATCGAGACCATCCTGGCTAACACGGTGAAACTCCGTCTCTACTGAAAAAAAAAACAAATAACTAGCCGGGCGCAGTGGCGGGCGCCTGTAATCCCAGCTACTCGGGAGGCTGAGGCAGGAGAATGGCGTGAACCCGGGAGGCGGAGCTTGCAGTGAGCTGAGATCGCACCACTGCACTCCAGCCTGGGAAACAGAGCAAGACTCTGTCGCAAAAATAAATAAATAAATAAAAATAAAAAAATAAAATCAAGATACTTTCTACTTTATTTATTTATTTTTTTTTTTTGAGACGGAGTCTTGCTCAGTCGCCCAGGCTGCAGGGCAGTGGCCGGATCTCGGCTCACTGCAAGCTCCGCCTCCCGGGTTCACGCCATTCTCCTGCCTCAGCCTCCCAAGTAGCTGGGACTACAGGCGCCCGCCACCAAGCCCGGCTAATTTTTTGCATTTTTAGTAGAGACGGGGTTTCACCGTGTTAGCCAGGATGGTCTCCATCGCCTGACCTCGTGATCCGCCCACCTCGGCCTCCCAAAGTGCTGGGATTACAGGAGTGAGCCACTGCGCCCGGCGTCTATTTTCTTTTTGAAGCTCTTTTTTTAAAGTATGAAGTCAGCAGCTTAGGACCAAAGACAATAAAATTCACAGTTTTGCAGCTGCTATTCTTGTTTATAGGATCTGGGGCTGTAGCTAAACCTACAGTTTGTTTGGAGAAGAAATAGCCCTCCCTGGGAATGTGCGAAAGACATCCTGACAAGAGCGTCATGGATTAAATTCTGTGTTCACAGCAAGACTTCATAAAGACAGAGCATCAATCAAGAATTTAGGGGAGCAGGGAGAGATGATTGCATTTATCTTGGCAAGGTCCATGTTATTACAGCACAAGACTATAGCCCAGTGTGGACCATAACCATGCCTTCTGAAATAGCCCAAGTCAAGGAAAAGCAAAACTGCCATAATTGTAAATAAGTGGCCCAGAGAAGTCTGCATTATATCATAGGGGTTTTACATACAATTATAACATCAAACAGATTGTTAAAAAATCAATTGAAATTAATAAAAAAAAATGACTAGACAAATAAAGCTGTCTCTCTGTGACCTTTCCCTTGAATTCTGCCGTGGACATGGTGTGGTAAATTGTACACAAAGCAGGCTCCTGGCAATTAAGAAGCCATTTATGCCTTATAAAAGCTTGAGCATTGGGTTTTAATTAAGAATTTCAATTATCGTAAAGCAAATCATTTTTCTTCCTTGGATAAAAGGGATTGAAAAGAAGACACTCTTAAAAAGTTTTGACAGTAAAGATTGCATTAGGGGAACTAGAGAAAGTTAAGAAGAAAAAAATAGGAAAGAAAAGAGGTGAGAA
The DNA here is from genome assembly GCF_047675955.1 of Chlorocebus sabaeus. Taxonomy (NCBI): domain Eukaryota; kingdom Metazoa; phylum Chordata; class Mammalia; order Primates; family Cercopithecidae; genus Chlorocebus; species Chlorocebus sabaeus. The sequence continues at coordinate 65,306,150 of NC_132926.1, read as the reverse complement.
ATAGAGGATAAAATAGAAGAAACCCATCAATGTACTGAATAGGAAGAAACAGAAGCAGCAAGCTTATCCTGGAAAGGCAAAAAGAGAGTGTTTTTTCCACACGTTAATATTTAGAACATGGCTAATATTTGGCTGTTCTTATTAGCTGAAATAAGCTGAATGCCAAATCTAGATGGAAAGTGAAAAATGTAATCCATTATCCAGATGTTTCCAAATATCTGGGTTTTTTGGCATCAAATAGTTAAAACATCTCAGTGATCAACTGAATTTGTTGTTTTGTGTTTATACATGTTGACATTAGAAAGCCAGACATTGTCTGGTGCCTGTCCATACAAAATATGTGTCCAACTCTGAACCTGTTTAACATATAATTACACTTTTAGGGCAGCCTCTTCAAGCATGTATTTGCTTTAAGCTCTGGTGCAGTGCTGTGCCACCACTATTTCTGTGTATTAGAAAGAGACTTAATGTTAGGCACGTTGTCATCACCCTGAAAAGAGGTGACAGTGTTTTGAAAGATACTGCAAAATACTTGGAGAGGAGAAGAATGCCTCTCTTTCAACAGCTTGATGCTCACCGGTGCTCAAGTATTTTAAAAATCATTTTAATTTGGAAAAGATTGAAGAATATATTCTGAAACTAGTGGAAACAACAACAACAACAACAACAACAACAACAACAACAACAACACACTAAAAAAGGGGTCTTCAAGTGCTTTCCGTAAAAAGCCAGATAGAAAATGTTTTGGGCTTTATGGGCCATCTCATCTCTGACACTACCTCTCAACTCTGCCACTATCCCATGAAAGCAGTCACAGACAATACATACATGAATGAGCATAGCTCTGTGCCAATAAAACTTTACTTATGGACAATAAAATTTGCATTTCATAGAACTTTCATGCATCACAAGATAGTCTTCTTTAGATTTTTGTCCAACCATTTAAAATATAAAAATGACTCTTAGCTCTTGTACTATGCAGAAACAGGCAGTAGGCAGCATTTGGCCTGTGAGCCACAGTTTGCCAACCTCTACCATAAAACATGAGAGATTTAGATTAATAACAATAATGCAATAATAATAGTGAACATTTGTAGCATGTTTAAAATTTGCCAAGCACTATACTAAACACTCTACATGTTCTACAGCAATTATGTCCTCAAAATAGCCCCATCAGACAGATACTATTATTTTCTTCAATGTACAAAGAAGAAATGAAAATGCAGATTTCAAGTAACAGAGCCACTGTATACAGTTATGTGGATTGCATACTGTGCATGGGTGGCCATTCAAGGGAATGAGTCAAAAATGAGCCCTCCAGTCTCCTTGGACTTCATCTACCCAACAAGGTACCTGTCTCTAATTCGCACCAAGGTCCTAGGGCTAGTCTTTTAAGTAACTACTCCAAGGTCACTTTTATTAAGTTTCAGGGTTGGGATTTGAAGTGAGGACTTTCAATCCAAAGACTCTGCTAAGCTGCTGAGGCAATTTCCTGCATACCTTTTGAATGTATTTTAAATGTATTTTAAAGGTAGTTTTTGCACAAATCTTGTTTGTTTCTTCATAAATTCTCTCTTAGTTACCCACGACTAATAGATTCAGTTACTCTAAGGTGACTTTGTTCCTGAAATTAGACATGTTTGTCCTCATAGTTGCTTCATGCAACAATGTGTCAAAGTATCAGAAGACATTAAACAGCACTAGCACCAAACATTATAAAAATGAAAATATTGTGAGATTGCAAACACTTGTTTCCTCTTTACTTCTGTAATTCTTTCTCACCCTAGTCAAGACAACATATTTTCAAAGGGGTCAAGGTGAACAGCAGCTTAAAATAGCAAACTGAAATATATTGTACCATTTTTGCCTGTAACATTACTTAAATAAACTGTCATCCCCAGTGTAATCAGTTGATTGTGAGCTCAGCTAAATAGCATGCTAAAGTCATAATTCCAACTTGCCAAAGTGAATTCCATTCTCCAAAACATTCTCTTCCACTATTTCTTGTACACATTTCCTTCTCCATCTATCCCTAATGCAGGCTCCCTTTTTTCCTAGATACTAAAATGTCCTCCCCTATACTCAGCTTAGTTCTAATTTCACAAACTATCAATAATCTATCATAGTGACTTCATGTTAATCTTAGAATGCTAGTTTTAAAAATCATTTCACAGTCCAGTTTGAGGCTTTCCACTGGGGGCCTGTCTATGGTGTCCATACAAATGTCTGAGCCAGGCACTCAAGACACTGTAAGGGTGGTCCACTTTTACTTATCTAGTTGTTCACTGTTCCCTCAGTTCAGTCCATCAAATGCATTTCCTTCTTATCCTCACTCTTGAATGCATATGCACACGCCCATCTCTGAGTCCTTGCTCATGCTGTCCTTGTTTGGAGAGCCCTGCTTCTTCCCCTGCGCATCTGTACTTTCACACACTCTGCCGAGGTGCCATGCCACATTCTACCTTCCCCAGAGAATTTCACTGGGTTCCCAGCTCAGGATTTTTATCTCTTTCTACCACGGGTTCTATCTTTCAGCTATTTTCTGTTTGGGATGTTCTCAGATTTGCTTTGCCTCTGTATTCTGTAGGCCAGAAGATTCTAAACTCTTAGGGCAGGATTGCCACATTCTCCTGCAGCAGCCATGAGATCCACATGCCAAACTCTGATCTGCAAACAATGCTTCCTCTTTTGCTTTTTATCTCTCAGCCTAAGATCTGATTATGATTTTCCCATTCTGTTGGACCTGTGAAAAAACAAGCCAACAAGCAAAACACAACTAAAATTTAGCTTGTCTTGGGATAATCTAACTTCTCCCCTGGGGCTGTGCCACAGTTCTGGCATCTTCCACAGAGCCCAGTGGTGTGGAGGTTGGAGACACTGGGTCCTCTGTTATTGCACACAGGGTAGGCCTGAGAGCTTGTCATCTCTGTCCTCAGTTTTAATGATCTTCTGCTGTTCCCATGTCATGCTGTGAGCCCAGGAATCTTTGTGAAGGCTGCTTATATTTCTGTCAATGTGCACAATGCAGCCATCCCTCTCCAGGCTGGCAGCCTTCCTAGTGGGCTGCTTAATGCGGGACACAATTCCTCTCTGCTCTTGAAACTGGTCCCAGACCTCCGCCTCTTCCACCCTTCCCCAAGCCCAGGGAACTGGAGTTTGGAGGAACTTCTCCATCCCTGTTTCTTTAGAATGTGAATAGAGAATCTCTTTCCCCAAGGGTTTAGGCTTTTATAAAACAAAGACACAAAAGCTTGTGGTTTGCCCTGTTTCCCACTCTTTTCTGTGTCTCTTCCAATTGAGCAGAGATCTGATCTTGTGCTAGAATGGGGGTGAGGTAGGAGAGATTTACTGGAAAGGGAGGAAAAAATGAGAAAGGCAGAGAAGTAGTAAAATAAATGAATATTTTAAAATAGTAACCATCTGTATGCACTTCTTGTTATTTCTTACTTTATCTTATACACAACATTGATAGCAATGCAGAAGGAGCTTAATAAAGACTTTCTCAATTAACTCATAGAGTTCAGTCTTTGCATTTTCTATGAAAATGATGAGAACTTCCATTTCTACCACCAGAATTTTTAAGGCATTCTTTTATGTTTTGTTTTCTTTAGTTTTACAGCTGCATTAGGTTTAACCAACATTGTTGCAATTTTAGTAAAAAGGCATCCTTTTTTTAAATAGATGCTTTTTTCATCGTAATGTAACATCCTTTTCTGTAGAAAGGCATGAGGAAGAAATGTAGAATCTGTTTACTAAAAGGAACTTTGACTCTCAATGAAATCACCAGATAAGTAGGTGGAGGTAAAGTCTGAGCAAGCAACTGGCAGGAGAACCCCCTCTGCTTACCTAATTCTTTGGCATAATTAATTCATTCACAAACAATGCCTATGTGGGTTCTGCCAGGTACATCCCTGTCTGAACACCTTGTTTCATCCAGATGAATCTTAGGTATTTCTGCTGGATTTCAAAGGATGCTACAAACAAAGCATACTCAGGGAACATTCAGTATCAATAGCTGGATCCTTCTACATCAGCCTTAAGGGACCCAAATGGCAAAAGCAGCAGAGGGTAGTGGTGCCAGCACTGTAGCCAGACCTTGTGGTTTGAATTGCAGATCTTATTAGCTGTGGGTCCTACGGCATGGCACCTCTGATCCCCCTATTTTCTTCTTTGGAAACAAGTGGGGATAAATATACTCATATTGCAAGACTATTAGGAAGAGCAAACGAGAAAATATGTCCTCTGCCTTGAATACTGCTGGGCACATGGCAAATGTAATGTAGCATTAGCTATTATTATCATCAGATCTTTTTCTGTCCTTTTTGTCTGCCATTCCCTTCCTGATTACACCTCTTTACCCAACAAAACCTCTGAAAAAGACACATCTAAAATTTTACCATTTACCATTCTGTTCAACATAACTGGAACTGCAAATGACTTCATATAACCTGTCATTTTAAGACACTTGGAATCATGTCCTGCTTAAAGCCATCGCTTTGAAATGGGCAACTGCATTCTGATTTTTGCATTCCTTCCAGGTCTTTACGCAACTGTATTTCCAGTCAGTCTTTAATTATGTTAGTTTAATCATGTTAGATATAAGGAATCAGAAGCCCAACAAAAAGTAGCTTCAATAAACAATGAAAGCACATACAGAGTGGTCTATATATCTGGAAGTCTACCAGTAAGAAAAAACTCTGGACTGTGAAATTCAATGACTCAACAATGTCATTGAGGTTTCTTTCCATTTTTCCTCTGCTTACCACAATGGCAGATTCCCTCCGAGGCTAGCCTTATCTAGGCGGTAATATGACTTAGCCTTACCTCACGGTGGTCATTTGACTGCTGACATTTTCTCAAGATACTTCCTTTCACAGGTGTGCTTGGAGAGAGCCAGAGAGACGCCCATTTCCAGAAGGTTTCAGAAAAGAGAAAGTATACTTCTCAGAGGTTACAGAACATTTCTTCTCCGGTCTTATTGGCCTACATATTGTGTCATTCATGCTTGAAGCAATCACTGTAGCCAGGGGAGGGGAGCACACTGAGTAGGTTATGCCCGAACTACATACCTCACCCTCAGTGGGAACAGGGGGCATTCAGCCTCCTTCAATGGGCAAGGACTCATGGGAGGTGTGGCTACCTGAAAAAAAAAAAAAAAGCCAGAACAATTACCCAAAGAAGGAGAGTGGACCCTATGGTGGTGTATTAGTCACTCTTGCATTACTATATTAAAAAAGTTGAAACTGGGTAATTTATACAGAAAAGAGGTTTAACTGCCTCATGGTTCTACAGGCTGTACAGGAAGCATGATGCAGGCATTTGCTCAGCTTTTGGGGAGGCCTCAGGAAACTGGCAATCATGGGGAAAACGAAGGGGGAGCATGCACATCACGTGGCCAGAGTAGGAGCAAGAGAGCAAGGAGGAAACTGCTAGACACTAAGTAGCCAGATCTCATGAGAACTCATTCACTATCATGAGAACAGCACCAAGAGGATGGTGCTAAACCATTCATAAGAAAACCACCCCTTAGCTGGGTGCAGTGGCTCATGCCTGTAATCCCAGCACTTTGGCTGAGGTAGACGGATCACTTGAGGTCAGGAGGTTGAGACCAACCTGGCCAACATGATGAAACCCCGTCTCTACTAAAAGAATACAAAAATTACCTGGACATGGTGGCAGGCACCTGTAATCCCAGCTACTTGGGAGGCTGAGGCAGGAGAATTGCTTGAACCCGGGAGATGGAGGTTACTGCGAGCCAAGATCATGCCACTGCACTCCAGCCTTGGTGACAGAGTGAGGCTCCGTTTCAAAAAAAGAAAAAACAAGAAAGAAAGAAAATCACCCCCATGATCATATCACTTCTAACCAGGCCCCACCTCCAACACTAGGGATTCCAATTCCACATGAGATTTGGGCGGGGACACAGATCCAAACCATATCAGGAGGCCATTTCAATATCAATTATAACAACCATGCTACCTGACTAAAATCATTCTTCTGCTCTCTGCTAAAAATCTGATTTCACCTCATCATACTCAACATAGGACTGTTTCTATTTTTGTTTGCTTGTTTGTTTTGTTTTGTATTAACAGCAAATATCATGACCCATACATGTCTTGACCACAGAATTGTAACTGGCCACAGCATTGAGTCAAAAGATACTACCCTTGTCAAATTCATGGTAGAAATGACTATAAAGAGTTAAGTGCATACAAAGGCCTATTCATATATTTTAAAAGTAATTCTATATGGTGCCCTGCTTTTAAAAGTGGATTTTAGTGGAATTAGAGTTGAACAGCTTGAGCATATGTTTAGATACATTCAATTTTAGTTTCCAGCTAATTTAATGAACTAGCAGTGAATAGTATATGTCAAGGTGAACAGGTGCTTCAGCCTCTGGCCTACCAGCCCCAGTGTGATAATCTGCTGTTCTGCTGTTCTCGATCTGTTCCTACCAGGTCTCACATGAAGGAAGATGTTCACCCTAAGGACAAGGCCCCCGCATGCATTCTCAGTACGTTCATGTTTTCTTTACCCATTCCCTTCAACTCAAATGCAATTGAATAAGAGACATATTTTTTCATAGGTATGAATTTGAATCAGCCCTAATTTATAAAAAGAGAAAGGTTGTTTTCAAACTTTAGTTTTTGCATTAGGCAGGTTTAGCTAGTTATGCTGCAATAAGAAACAACTCTTCTGGGCTTGCCACAGCAACATTTTGTTTTTCACTCAATGTGAGCTTACAGCCGAGGGGATGCTCTGCTAATCAAGACCACCCAGGCACCCAGCTGGCGGAGACACCATCTCAAGGCAGCTCACAGGGTTACAGAGTTGAGCGAAGGTGACATCACCAATCACAAACTCATTCTTTATGTTTTTGCCCTGGAATGACACATCATTTTTGTTCTCATTTTATGACCAAGATAAGTCACATAGGCCGTGCCATGTGGGGACAAGGAAAAACAATCCTAACATATGCTTTGAGAAGGAAAAATGGAGTATTTGTGAGTGTTCTAATTACCACTATAGATTTAAAAACAGAAAAATCATTAGTAACAATGGGTTAGGATATACATCACTGTTCTGCCTGACCATTGCACCTCCTGCTAGCCAATAAAACTTAGTTGTGCCATCTCTTAAGCTGAGGAGGTTCTTCTTGGACCATATATTCTCCATGTTGACTACATGGAAAGGGGGTTTTTTGGATATTTTGCTGATGTTCACATATTGTTAAATTCTAGTTTAGCAAAATTTAACGTTGTACATATGTACCTATATATTGTAGCATATTGTATAGACAAACACAGGGTCACTCTATAATAGGTTCAAAAATCAAAAGATAAAAACAGTTCTCCCATAACACAATGAATAACCAGACTGAAAATTTCACTTAAATGGTTACCTAATATTAATCTGTATAGCATCATCTTCTTTTTAGAAAGACCTACATATGTATATTTATAATGCCTCAGAAAAATCTGGAAGTAAATTCATTGAAATGCTAATTGTATCTTGTTATAATATTAAATAGTATATTAATTTTTATTTTACTTTTATCTGCATTTTCTAAATTTTCAGTGATGAATGTCCTAAATAATAAAATCATTATCTCATTGCATTTGTGGTCGGGTGAAATAACTGAAAGCAACTGTGGTAGGCAGGATTCTGAGATAGCACCAAGATTCCTCCCCGCAGTGTACCTTGTGTATAAGGAACACACCTTGTATAATTCTCTCCTATTGAGTGTGGGCGGCACTGTGAATACCGTGGAATATCACTCCTGTCACTATGTTATGTTATGTTACATGACAAAAGGGATTTTGTGGATGTAATTAAGGTCCAAAATAAGTTGAGTTTGAGTTAATCAAAAGAGACATTGCCTTGGGTGGGCCTGAGCTAATACAGTAAGCCCTTAAAAGAGACAAGCAGCAACAGAGGCCTTCCTCCACTGACCATGAGGAAGTAAGCTGCCCAGTTGGTAGAGGAAGGGACCATGGGTTCAGCACGAGAAGGTGGCATCTGGGAGGCCTGATTGACAGCCAGCAAGAAAACTGGAACCTCAGGAATACAGCTGCAAGGAAATGAGTTCTACCAATAATCGGCAAGCTTGGAAGAGGGCTCTGCCTCTCAGATGAGCTAGCAGCCCTAACCTACTACTTGATTTTAGCCTGGCAAGGTCTTGAGCAGAGACCCCAGCTAACCCATGCCTGGACCGCTAACCCAACAGGATCAACAGATAATGAATTTGTGCTGTGTTAAGTTACTAAGTTTGTGATCAGTTTGTTATACAGGAAAGAAACAAAACAAAACAAAACAAAATACACAGAAATGTCAACAACTGCCAAAAGATTGTTCTGCATAAAGTCAAGAAAAAGAATAAACACTTATTTTTTTAAAAAAATGGTTTTTTTCAAATGGAAATCAAAATTGCAGTTAGCTTTGTGGGAAGTTTGTTATTGGGAAGGGGCAGGCAGGAGCCTGCTGGAAATGTTCTACGTCTTGATTCAGGTAGTGATTGGTGTAGATATTAAAATTCATTGAGATGTATAGTTAACGACCTGTGTGTCTGTACTTAGATCCCAATAAAAAATAACGAACTCAAGTCAGTGAGCTTGACATCAATCATTCCCAAAATTCTCTTAGGCAAGTCTGTGTGTCTTGAGCATGATAGGCACTCAAGAAATACTTTTCTTTATTGTAGTAAAATACACGTAACATACAATTTGCTATTTTAATCATTTTAAGTGTACAATTCAGTGACATTAAGTACACTGGCATTGTTGTGCAACCAGCACCACTATTTATCTCCAGAGCTTTTTTGCCATTCCAAACTGAAAGAAATATATCTTATTGTTGAGACACTTGGCTCTGTTTTTTTTTTTTTTTTTCTTTCCCTATGCACAAGTCAAGGAACAATACTGGATGATTATCCAGGCACTTCTCACATTATGCTTGTTTATGTGTGAAGTTAACATGAGCACTGATATGCTTCTAGGTTTTTGTGAAGTAAAAAATCTTGGAAGATGGCCATTTATTTTACCCAATTTTATCAGCTTTGTTTTTTATAATCCCTTTCCAGCCCCCTCATTCATAACTTCCTCGCTCAAACCATATTCTCCATTGTAACAAGTTATTTGTGATTCTCAGAACACCCCAAGACCATTTTGCCCTTTCCTGTGTACTGCACCCACCCCCCCCCCCCCCGAAATGCTGTCACACCCTTCCATGCCCGGCAGACTTACTCAATTCAGAAAATTGCATTGAGCACTTGCTCTGTGCTGGGCCCTGGGTGCCCACTGGGGAACCTGCCTCAGTCTTGTAGGGAGGTGGGCACTAGTCCTTTAAGTCGCTGTGCAGGTATCAGCTTTTTGTGACACCTTCTCTGACTGCCTTCCTTCTGTGCCCCACTCTCCCATTGCCATCTCTTGAGGCTCTCTTAGAAATGTGCGCATACAGCCCCCTACTTCAGAAATCTCCCTATTTCTTGACTTTTTTTATATCCTGTCTCCTCTACTTAACTGAAGTTTACTTGAAAATCAGGTTGCACCTAGTTCACTTTTGTGTCCTCTGCACCTGCCATACTGCTGGGCCAATGGTGGACCCTCTTTTGATATTCATTGAATGACTGAGTTGAGTGTTGGGTAAGGACATCAAGGTTATAATTACATTAGAGGTGCTACCTAAAGATCAGGGCACCTTAACATCTGAAGGTCACTGAGAAGTTTAGTTAATAGTTGTGACAGGTAGAGAAAATGAGGAGGGCGCTGTTAAAGTCTTTTCTGCATGATGGGCTTATTAATTAAACAGCAGAATGTGGGAACCTATGAACATTGACTCGCTCCCCTAGAAAAGGGCTCCCTTTCTTATTAATTAAGTTGAATGCAGTACAGTGTAAATCTCCCAATGCTTATTCCACTCAGTTCATACATACTAATGAGGACGCATGTATGAATGTGGTGGTGGAGGAGGAAATCATTTATTCAGCAGTAGGAAAAAAAATAACATCAGGACGTGGACCCCCTGCTGACTTAACACACAGTTTTCTTAAAGATTTATATTGACAGACTAATTAAGTAACTGAGTGCATTAGATAAAGAGCATGTCATTGCAAAGGTTACAAGAGACTCTTCGTGTTTCTCCACTTAACATCCTATAGATGAGGGAGGAGAGTGTGGACACAATCTCTCCGGCTCTTTCCTCCACACATTAGCTACCATGTTTAAGTTTTCTACTTCCATCAAAAATTAATAACAGAATGTTCAGAGAATTTTCGGCATTCCCTGTAACTATAGAAGACAAATTTTGGTATGAGATGACACAATTATGTTTGTCTCCTTTACACTGCCTGTATTTAACATTTTAAAATGTAGGCGATAGTCTCATTAGCTAAGAGAATGTATTCTGAAAACATAATCTCAGATTTTATGACTGTGCTTATGTTATTTACTAACTTCCAGAAAGAGGAAAAAGGGTAAGAGAAGTCCTCAAGTTATTGTTTCATCTGCAGGAAATGACTTGAGCTCCTCCTGGCAGTGAAATATGCATTATTTTCTACAGGCCCACATGCTTAGTCAGCTCTATTTGTATCCTGCCTCATGACAGTTTAATGATGGCAAAATCGAAACAGTGCATGTGAATTTCATAGTATATTCACCTAATATGTTGTGTTTTGAATGTCAGTCCAAACAAAATTTTTAAAAACCTACAGAGAAAACATTTGTATGCGTGTGTGTGTATGTGTGTGTGTGAATATATAAAGATGGCTTTTAAAGTATTTCATAAAGATATTGAAATGAAACAATCTTCTCATAAGAAATCAGGTGACGTGGTATTACAGTTTGCTTCCTACCCTTTTTCTTTTGTGTATATTATGGGCCTAAAGGTGTAGGAACAATTTACAATAGGCAAGTGCCACTGGATTGATTAATTGGTTGAATGGGTTTCTTTTGATTGTGGCCAGAACAAAACCTGGAACTGAGGGCCAGAAAATGGGCAGTGTCTTGGGCAGTGTCACATAGCCTGTTAGAAGCACAGCAGAGGCCAACCCCTCAGCTCACCTGATACCCAGTGGGTTGTCATTTCACTAGAGAAAGACACATAGTTGCTAAAATTTTCCCTCTTTCTTTGCTTTTCTTATTTATTTTTTTTCCCATATGGTGTCTTCCATCTGTATTTTGATACTGTATCTATTAGCAACAACAAAAGATCTCACTTTTGTTTTCATTTTTAATTTCTCTTGATGCATCCAAATCTTTTTCCCACTGGGTTCCCAGCTAACTCTTTCCACTCTTCTTGTCAGTACTCTGTTCCTGGGAGGTCTGGGTCTGTTTACTATGCTTTCCTGGCTGAATCAAGATAGCAGGAAGAGTTGGAGTAATGACTTTGTTCCGTTCTCTATTTTACCACAAAAGTTGAGGGAGGTGGGGTGGTGGGAAGAGAAATTTTAACTACGGGTGAGAAACTCTTTGCTTCCTTTTATAAGAGAGGAGGTTTTTCCATCACACCAGCTGCTGTGTAGTACTAACTCATGAATCAGATCACATTCTTTCACCACCTCGCCCAGTGACACCTTCCTCAAGGCTGGACTTCTGCTGGAGAAAAGCAGGAGGAAGCTCTGCAAAGTGAGCAGAAAATATTCAGCAAGTCTTGGAAGAAATATAATATATGGCCAGGTGCAGTGGCTCACCCCTGTAATCCCAGCACTTTGGGAGGCCGAGGCGGGCAGATCACCTGAGGTCAGGAGTTCAAGATCAGCCTGGCCAACATGGCGAAACCCTGTCTCTACTAAAAATGTAAAAATTAGCCAGGCGTGGTGGAGCATGGCTGTGATCCCAGCTACTCAGGAGGCGGAGGCAGGAGAATCTCTTGAACTGGGAGGCAGAGGTTGTAGTGAGCCTAGGTTGCACCATTGCACTCCAGCCTGGGCAACAGAGGAAGACTCTGTCTCAAAAAAAGAAAAAGAAAAAGAAAAAGAAATGTAATATACAACACAAGAGCAAACTGTCAAGCTTTGATTCTTGGCTCTTGCTCTTTTCCCAGTGTAGGCCCTTGGGTAAGTCATGATCACTTTGGACCTCATTTCCTCATCTACAAAGTAGGGACAAAAATTACCTCCCTTGCAGGCAGGATGTGAGGATTAGCTAAAGCATCTGGAATTAATTATTCATTTTATCAAGTAGCATCAACAGGTAGGACATAATTTCTTGGAAACACTAACAGATTTTCTCTGAATCAAGAAGTCAAGAAACAGAGCTCTGGCACCCAACATCCTTCCCTCTGTATCCCCACCACCATATATAAGTTTTCTTTCTTGGGAGTAATGGTAGGAGAAAGAGTTTAGGCTCCTGGGAGGGTGACATCAGGGCCTCAGCCAAGTGGTCTGAGTCCTAGGTGTGTTCAGGTCCTCAAAGAGAGCTGCAGTGCCAGGCTGGGCACTGAGGCAAAGCCCAGAGAGCCACCGCAGCAAGGGTCCTTCCACCAGCTCCACGGTTTACTGGCTAAGCACTCCTGCTGAGTTGAGGAGAGCAAAAACGAGCCTGTGGAGCAATGGCGCCACCCAATCCTGCCAGGTTCGCTATGGCTCCCAAGTTCCCTCACCACCTGCTGGGGGATGGGTTGTGCCTTCCTGCCATCTCCATGTACCTTGTGATACAGGCCTGCTCCCTTCATGTGCGAACATTGCCCTCTTGGGTGCTTCGTGCTGCCGGTGCTCTGCTCTATCACCTGTATCCCCATATGCCCCAGGCTCCTGCCTCCAAGCACACAGATGGCTTCCCTGCTCCATGAAACAGTGTCTTCCTTCATCCTTAGACTGAAACACTGGCCTTTCTAAAGTCACTTCCATATGTGCAATTTGAAAGTGTCAGCGCTGGCTTTGTAGACAGAAACCCCACCTGGAGGTGGAGATGGACAACCTCAGACAGCAAAAAGGAGCTGCAGGCCTCCATGGATTCCCAGCTGCCCCGGAATCCCTTGTTTCAGGGGGAGTTCACAGGAAGCCATGTTAGGGCATTTCCATGTCGTCCTGGGCCCAGACTTTCAGCCCAGAGCAAGGACTTCAAGTCTTGGTCGACCGCCATGACCGGGCCTCCGCATGGCAGCTCTCAGTGCAAAAGCTGTGCAGGCCTTCAGAAGAAGTCGAAGGTTCCTCTGCCATTTCCAGTGTAATTCTGTGAAGACCAGGCTCATCCAGTTTAATTGAGTCAGCTCCCCTTCTCATATTCCTTCCACTGTGATGAGAAGCAGAATGAGGCTCACTATAACACTGTGAAACAGATCAGAAGAGGCAGAACCTAGGGTACAAATTCATTTTTCTTGTTGCCATACTTCCTTGCTCATTCTAGTTTCTTTGCACCCTAGAGCTCTTGTCAGCGACCCATTTTGTGAATGGAGACATTTCTGCTTTGAAGTCATAATTTATCCTGCAAGAGCTGCTAAAAGAAGCACTTTTAAACTCAGATCTGAGCGAAGGTTGAGAATTCTAAGTCACCTCCAAGCACTTGGGTAAATTGCAAAGAGTAGAGTCTTCACCTCAGAGAGTTAATTTTAACTTATTGCTTTTTCCTCTGAAGAATGTTTTCTCAAACATTTTCTCCCGCTTGCTTTCATTGCAAATTCTGGCTTAGGTCATACAAATTAGCAGTCTGTGATTTATTTATGACATTTAGTTTGCTGTAAGTTAACTTGGGACTATCTCATCATTAACTATCTAGCTAAACAAGAGTTTTAAAAATTAGCCTATGGGCCGGGCGCAGTGGCTCACGTCTGTAATCCCAGCACTTTGGGAGGCCAAGGCGTGTGGATCACGAGGTCAGGAGAGCGAGACCATCCTGGCTAACACAGTGAAACCCCGTCTCTACTAAAAATGCAAAAAAAATTAGCCGGGCATGGCGGCGGGCGCCTGTAGTCCCAGCTACTTGGGAGGCTGAGGCAGAATGGTGTGAATCCGGGAGGTGGAACTTGTAGTGAGCCGAGATCACACCACTGCACTCCAGCCTGGGCAACTGAGCGAGACTCTGTCTCAAAAAAAAAAAAAAAAAAAAAAAAAAATTAGCCTATGGAAAGCCTAGGGAAACATTATATATTTTTTGACCTGCTCAAAGACAATTACAATTACTACTAGCCATCCCTCTTCATAAGTCTTAGAGAAGGGATGTGGAAGAGAAGTCAAGAGGCTTCACTCACTTGCATGTGCCTGGATTCAAATCATGTCTTTCCCTATGGTCATTTCTGTGACCTTGGACAAGTTACTTAACCTCTCTGGGCCTCAGTTTCCTCAACTGTGAATGGAAGTAAAGCTTCTGCCTTCCTCCTAGGCTTGTTGCAAGTAGAAAATGAGTTACAGATGTACAAAGACATTAGAAGGCTGCCTGCAACATAGAAGCAAAATGTAAGTACATTTTATTATCAAACTGTCTTCTAAATGTGTTCAGAATATGTAAATACATGGAGAAGAGAGACATACAGGTAGACTGGGCAAATATTTATTTGTAAAAACAGGTATCTTTTGCTTTTATGGTTTGGTTAATAATTAAATGGCTATTCAAAGCAGATCAGATTTAATGCAAAGACGTTCATAGTTTTAGTCACTGAAGGTGTTTTGTTTTTTGTTAAATACAATCAGGTGCGTTATCTATTTAATTCTTCTAGGTCTTATGACAATGCTGTTTTGAATCCCATGTTTTAAAGGTTGACAGAAAATGTCTTCAATGTGTGAGTTTGCATAATAAAAGCCACCTGACTGAATAGAGCTATATTAAGTGACCAGCGTCTCTGGTATCTCCTTCTCACCACTCTTCCATACCTTCCCACACACTCTCAAGAGACACATATGGCACACTTTCTGTAAGCGACAGAAAAGAAAAATAATAAAAACACATCTCTGTCTCCATATGTTATTGCATTTTCTACACACTGCGTTTTCAGAGTAACTGTCTTGTTGTTAAATTTGCTTGTTGCTGACAAAGCTATTCAGGAATAAACAATACCCTCTGTCAGTTGATAGGTGGTCAATTTCCCAAAGAGGATTCTTTTGGAACCCCTTAAAATATCCCTTTGTTGCAACCCTCAGAAAGTCACAAGAGAGCAGTTGAAATGTGTAACTGAGTTTTATTAAGAACCCACTGGAAGAGGGATAACTGCTTTCTTGCTTACACATTCACACACACACACACACACACTCCTTTCCCTTCATTCCTTTATTTTTTTGGTGGGGGGCGGGGTGGCAGGGCTTTCTTAACAAAGAAATAATTTGGAGCTAAATCTCTGCTGATTGGGGGCCATTTCATCTTCACAGTGCGGATTTAGCAAGACTCTATTATCATACCCATTTTATTGCCAGAAAGTCCAAGGGATTTGGCCAATTTTGGTATAAATTAGATGAATCACCTGGCAGTCACAATTCAGCCACATGGATTTAAGCAGCTCTTTAATAGTTTGGGGACCACTAAAGGAAAGGTCTTGCAACGGTAATTTTTAGAGAATGGGAGATGAGAGTAGCCAGAGGGAAGGAGGTTTGCAGTGTCTTAACCTGGAGGCTCCAAGTTCTATTTCCTGCACAGTTCTCTTCCTTCAAACCCCAGAGCAAACAGGTCCTCCTGTTTCTTGCTTTCAGAACCCACATGATATCCTTTTTTTTCTCTCTCTGTCTTTTTTTGAGATGGAGTCTCGCTCTGTCACCCAGGCTGGAGTGCATTGGTGTGATCTCGGCTCACTGCAACCTCCACCTCCCACGTTCAGGTGATTCTCCTGCCTCAGCCTCCTGAGTAG
The DNA here is from genome assembly GCF_047675955.1 of Chlorocebus sabaeus. Classification (NCBI taxonomy): domain Eukaryota; kingdom Metazoa; phylum Chordata; class Mammalia; order Primates; family Cercopithecidae; genus Chlorocebus; species Chlorocebus sabaeus. The sequence continues at coordinate 65,290,382 of NC_132926.1, read as the reverse complement.
CTGGGATTACAGGTGCCTGCTACCACGCCCGGCTAATTTTTTGTATTTTTAGTAGAGATGGCATTTCACCATGTTGGCCAGGCTGGTCTTGAACTCCTGACCTTGTGATTTGCCCACCTCAGCCTCCTAAAGTACTGAGATTACAGGTGTGAGCCACCATGCCGAGCCTGACATCCTTTCTTTCTAATGTGTATCATGTTGCAAACTTATATTAATTTTTATGATCACCTGAGTAATCTCTGTCTCTACCAGGAGGCAGGAATCCCATGAGAGCTGCGAGGGTGTTTTACTTATCACTCTATTCTCCACATCTAACCAAGTGCCTGGCATACAGTTGAGGCTTAATAAATAATGACCGGTGGAGTGCTGTCCTCTGTGCACATTTTTTTGTACCAATTTTCAGTGTCTTCTGTAATACCACTGGCTTTCAACTGTTGCCATTGGCTAAGGTCAGACATGATAGGGGTGGCTGAAATTACCACATAATCTTCTGGGCAGGCAGGGAGGCGTTCCATCAATCAATAATTTAAAAAGAACGTATTAGGTTCACACCATTTACTTACTTTGTGCTCAGTGCTAGAAACTGAGGGAAATATTAAATTGTCTGTCTCTTTGGCCAGAGAACTTCAAAATCTAGCTGGCAAGATGAAGCTTACACAAATGTCATAATTAAATTCTAATTTTTTTTTTTTTTTTAAATTAAGACATTCTAGGGGAAGCAAAGTTTCAGCGAATGGAGAGATGAAGGTGTTCTGAAACGATTGGAAAAGGTTTACACGGGATTAAGATTTAAACAGGAAAGACAGTAGGATTAGAATACGTCAGGGTCAGAGGCAAGACTTTCTATGTGGAAGGGAGTAGACAGGGTGAGCAAAGACATAAAGCCTGGCATGAGCATGGCTTAAGCGAGCAGAAGAGAGCCACTGACCAGACTGGAGTGCATGAGAGAGAAAAGGAGGAGACCAAAGTCAAATTATGGAGTACCCCAAAATGTGCTCTGTGATCTTGATACCAGCCCTGAATCCAACCTGGTCAGTCTAGGATTGTGATACCCAGGGTGGCAGGGACAGGGCAGTGGTAGAGCTTGGAGAGCAACGAAGGAGCTTATCCTAGCACCTCCAATCCACATTCTCCTCTTGGTTTCCATTTCACTCCAATCAATTTTTTTACTTTGAAGTACTCAATTTTTTTTACTTAAAAATCTCGCAGGGATGAATGATTCTACTCCCTATGAGGCAGTGGTTCTCAAAGGTAGATGTACATCAGAATCCTCAGGGATCTTATTTTACATGGTGATTCCTGGAACTGCCTCCTACCCCACAGCCAAGTTATGATTTACTAGAGTAAGATTAGGGTCTAGGGGTCTGCATTTTTGCAAAGGCCTAAGGTGGTCTATGTACCACATTTTGTGGATATGGCCCTAAGGGGTAAATGACCTAAGGAAAGAGCAGGAAAAATCTCAGAAGATGGGTAGCCAGAGAAAGGCATGATAGAAGCAAACTGCACAGTGACCTGGATGAGAATGGAGACTGTTATTCTAAATGACGTAACTCAGGAATGGAAAACCAAACGTCATATGTTCTCACTGGTATGCGGGAGCTAAGCTATGAGGACACAAAGGCATAAGAATGATACAATGGACTTTGGGGACTTTGGGGGAAGAGTGGGAGAGGGACAAGGGATAAAAGACTATAGATATGGTGCAGTGTATACATGGGTGAAGGGTGCACCAAAATCTCACGAATCACCACTAAAGAACTCACTCATGTAACCAAAAACACACAGTCAGTCACAGTGACACTGATTTTTGCTAAAATTTAAATGCCACCTAGAGCAATTCTTATCTTTTCCATCATCTAGGGGCTTACCTTAATTTGATGAGTAGGGGTAATATGTATGATAGTTACAGAAATTATCCAATTTCCAGAAGCCCAGGTAGTGAGTATACTAAAGCTCACCTTAATCCAAGGGCATCCTGAGAGCAGCCACTTGAATTTATGCTTTGCTATCAGCTGGGCCCAGAGTAGCTTATTTTAAACTACAATTAGTAGCAAATTACAGTCAGACTGACTTTCAAAAGTGCTGGTTACATTCTGCTAGGAAACAATTTAAAGGATCAGATTGGTGCAGCCACTAAATCAAACAAGCTCATCTAGCTCCAGAGACTTGGGCCTCTCAATCCTGCAAAGTCTGCAAGTCGGTTTCTCTTTTAGTGAAAAAGCTTAGCTCTAGGCTTTGGTATTCTAATCAGTGCTCACTCTAACAATGGCCTGATCTGCTTGAGGAGGGTGCAGTAAACTGATGGGCAAAAATGCAGAAACGGTGAAAATATGTATTTCTTCTCCACCTCCGGATGGCAAACCTTTGCAGGACTTTTGTAGTACCTGACCCAGTTTCTCTGTAGGTTCTCTGCAAACTCATTGGGAAGTGAAGAGACCTCAGAGGAGACACAAATTCTCCTCTGTCAACTGTTCTTTCATTCAATACATAGTGAAGAAAGGCGGACAGTGCAGAGGGAATTCGTGCCGCTGAGCTCTCCACAAAGTCACACGGTTTGACTGTGGGAACTGGAACACCGACAGCTGATACGGTCTGGGACCGAGCTGGAATGTGGGGTCACAGTGTGGGGTGCAGCTTTGAATGGATTGAATGGGTTGAGTGAACTTCCTCAGAGTTATAATTCGAGAAAATTGTAAAAAGTTTTTCAGTTCTTACAACACTGCTACAAGGGGGGAACGCCTCTGTAATACTTATTTCACCAGAAATCTGTATTTTTCCTTGTGTTTCTCACTCTCCCACAGTTTTATAATGAGAGCATGGCCATTTCACCTGAGTTAAAAGCAAAGAAAAGAACCCTACTAGTGAAGGAAACACATTTGAGGCCTAATCCCGCTCCTTTTATTTTTATTTTTAATCAGCAAGCAAATAATGTTTGGTTTTATTTTCTGTGATCCTGGTCAGATAGAGAGCCCAGTGTCCATGGGGATGTGCAGATCCATCTGTCTGCAGGAGAAATGAGCACAGTACAGCTGCATTGGCCCTTCTGTGCCCAGGCATAGACACCTCTCATGCCTGGAGCTGAGGAAACGAAATTCCCCATGTCTTTGAATTACGAACTAAAGGCACCAAAGGCACCTCACTTTCCTCAAGGACAGGCAACCCTCAACACGAGATGGGGGAAAGAATGCTGTTGAACTAAACTGAATTTAAATTAAAAGCCAACACCCTTTCCAGAAATGCAAGAAATTTTGCTTGTTTAGAATATCTACTGGGCACTGAATGGGCGGGTCTCTGGCAGTTGTCTGGGACCACCTAGTTTCTGACTACCACCCAGGCATCTCCCAGTCTCCAGTTCAAGATAACACCTATCCTGAAAGACATCTTGCCCATTCTGGCCAGTACCTGGTATTTTCTTCACTCCCTCATACGCCTCATAATAAAATATCTGGCCCAGCTGTTTCCTCATTTCACAAGTGTCAGCTAGAAAAGAAGGGTAAATTCGGAATGACTGATTCAAGGAGTCTGGACTCAGGAGCAAGCCCGGAGGAAAACGTCTATATGATGGGGATCTGCTTGAACCTCCTCTTCATGCCCCTCTCCTGCCTGCCCCCGCCCCTGTAGTTTGACTCAACAGCCATTGTAACAGAAACTAAAGGGGAAGAAGCATTTCCAGCCTTGATGAAATTTTGTTTGTGTATACATCGCTGAACTTGTTACCTATCTATTATGGGAAACGGTCTCGATCCAGACCCCAAGAGAGGGTTTTTTGATCTAGCACAAGAAATAACTCGAGGCAAATTCATACAGTAAAGTGAAAGCAAGTTTATTAAGAAAGTAAAGGAATACAGAATGGCTGGCTACTCCATAGACAGAGCAGCCCTGAGGGCTGCTAGTTGCCCAATTTTAAGATTATTTCTTGATCATATGCTAAGCAAGGGGAGGATTACTTATGCCTCCCCCTTTTAGATCATATAGGGTAACTTCCTGACATTGCCATGACATTTGTAAACTGTCATGGTGCTGGTGGGAAGGTAACAGTGAGGATGACCAGAGATCACTCTCATTGCCATCTTGGTTTTGGTGGGATTTAGCCGGCTTCTGTACTGCAAATTGTTTTATCAGCAAGGTCTCTATGACCTGTATCTTGTGCCAACCTTCCATCTCATCCTGTGACTTAGAATGCCTAACCATCTCAGAATGTAGCGCAGTAGGTCTCAGTCTCATTTTATCCAGCCCCTACTCAAGATGGAGTTGCTCTGGTTCAAACACCTCCGGCATATCTACCGTCTGTTGAGTGGCATTCATGCTGGCTAGATCCTATGTCTTCCTGCATCCTCTGGGACTGGGGTCTCTGAGGAAATTGGAAGGAATCCCTGTCACCCTCTTCAGCAAAGCCTTCTTATTCTTGTAGGTGTTCTGGAGACTGTGATCCCACCTCCCATCTTGCTTGCAGGCTGTCATTCCTGTGTCCATTTACTTCTTTTCTCTTCCTCACAGATCAATTCAGTTTTTCATCAAATCTCAAAATCATGCAACCCAACCTCCTTATTTTATAGATGAGGTCACTATAGTCTAGGAAGCTTGAATGACTTTATGTGCCACCAGATGTGTTCCTCTCATTTACTCCTCTGTACCTTTTGTCTTGTCTTGCCTTAAGTGTGTGTGTGTGTGTGTGTGTCTGTGTGTAAGACAGAAAGAGGAAGAGGGAAAGAAAGAAAGGGTGATTTATTCATTCAGATTAATTGACAATTTTATGCAAGAGAGAAAGCATTGATATTTTTTGAGCTCTTACTATGTGCCAAACTAGAAGCTTTTTGTATATTATCTTTTCTGAGCCTCATACCGGCTCCGTGAACTAAGTGTTATTATCCATATGTACCACATGAGGAAATTGAGGCTCACAGAGGTTAAGTAATTTGCAGAAGATTGTACTTCTGAGGGTATCTGGGCTTGGGTTCCACGCCTGACTTAGCTCGGGACTATTCCATAATACCACATCTCTAGATCTCTGTTTGCAACACTACCTTGGACTCTAGATATAAGAGGCTGCACATGGGGGATGGGGGGCAGCCTGAGGCTTGATCAGGGGGAGGAGCTGTAGGCAGAGAGGTCCCTGAAGGACCCCCACACATAAGAGAGGGGATATTCTGCTGTTCAGTAGGGCACTGCGCCTAAGCCATCTACTTTACTTCTCTGCTTTCCACTTTGAGGCTTTTTTTTGTTTGTTTGCAGTGACAATGGGAAGAAAAAAGGGATCTGGCAGAAGTGTTTAGAATGACAATACTAGGTGTGATGGTGCTGCCTATGCTATCTGATTGCATAGATGCTCCCAGGGATATGGGTGGGGATGTGGGGCTGGAAAGGAACTGAGCAAACATTTTCACTCTGTAGTGGGATGAAACTCTCAGATCACCCTCTGGTTGGGCAAATAAGAAACCAGATGGCATCGTTTCCTTGTGCCCCTGGTGGGGAGGGTGTTCATGGAGCAGCCCTTTCACTCACATTTTTCTGGGCATCTATTTAGGAACTGGTTTTCTCTCCAAATGGCCCTCTGAAGGAGGTGGGGAAAGAGATATTGAGAAGGAAATCTACAGTTATTGACAGGGACAGCAGATCAGGCACAAGGTCCACTGGTTTACCAGCATTTTTCAGAACAAGGAATGAAGTACGTACTTCCTCTCTGCCCAGATAAGCAGATTTGGAGCCTCTACATTGGGCTGCTAAGACTGGAGTTCCATGAGATAAATGTTTTCTAATGTGGACTTCTCTTGGAGAAAGACCTCTGGAGAGAAAAACACCCTACTATAGTTAGAACGTGACTTTTTCTTTTCTTTTTGCTTGCTCTGTGCCCTAGTCAGTTCCATTTGTCTTTGAAGGCATTGGGACTACAAGTCTTCCCACTTTATCTTTTTCTCTAGGGATTTAACTTTAGCTCATTTTAAGATGGCAAGTTGCCTAAAACTTTTTTCCCCATCATTCCAGAAAGGTTTGCAAACTGGTAGAGTTATTTAAATGCAGGTAATCTGAAGATATGCTGGTGTGTTCTGTTCATACATAGTTTTTTTTTAAGAATAGTACAAGGCCGGGCACGGTGGCTCAAGCTTGTAATCCCAGCACTTTGGGAAGCCGAGACGGGCGGATCACGAGGTCAGGAAATCGAGACCATCCTGGCTAACGCGGTGAAACCCCGTCTCTACTAAAAAATACAAAAAACTAGCCGGGCGAGGTGGTGGGCGCCTGTAGTCCCAGCTACTCCGGAGGCTGAGGCAGGAGAATGGCGTGAACCCCGGAGGCGGAGCTTGCAGTGAGCTAAGATCCGGCCACCGCACTCCAGCCTGGGCGACAGAGCGAGACTCCGTCTCAAAAAAAAAAAAAAAAAAAAAAAAAAAAAAAAAAGAATAGTACAAAGTGATTTTTAGGGGTTGAGAGGGAACTAATGAAAGTTATTTTATTATTTTTCATGAAAAACAAAGCCCCTAGAAAGAGCAGAAAGTCTCATAAGAGTACATCAGACTGGGATAGAAGTTTCTGAAGGTTATCAGTGCTTTTGATTACCGTAAATACACACTGCCCTTTTCCACACAACATTGTTAGGATTGCTGGCTTCCTACTGCTGTCTGGACAAAGGTGGAAGAGTTAGTTCACTGACATGAGGTTGACTAGCAGGATTACCAGCAAAAGAAAACCTGTGAAAGTGTGTCTTATCATGGACCGGATAGGCTTTTAAGGATATCTTTATAATTCCTTCACTATGTTCTGTTTTGGTACAGTTGGGCCTGACCTACTTTGTGCCTTCATAACAGGATTTTGCATAGGTAATAACAAGTAAAAAGATGAGGAGGCTCTGGTGTTAAAACTCATCCCTGAAACTCAGCAAGGTTTCTCAACTCCCAATCCCCAGGCCAGGTTCATACATTTTATTTGTGTATACGATGTCTGGTGCTGAGACTTGGATAAAAAATTAAAACATAAATTCATCAGAAGGATCCTTAGTGGAGCTTGATTAAAATTGGAACCTCTGAACTTCCCGACACCTCCTCCACAGAAATAACAAGATCATTACTGAGCTCCCAAAACAAAGGAAGCGCTCTCCTCCCCCAACAACAGGCCAAATGGCAGACTTGAGAATACTCGCGCAGCTCACAACATCACTTATGACATCCCAAACCATAACAAAAGCAACTCGCCAAGCAGCCAAACAAACGGAGGAGAAGTCGGCCTCCAGCGAGCCCTGGTGAATTGCCAAATTTGGCTCTGGCTGTTTGCCCATGAGGAATTACGTAATTCTAAAACGAGGGCTCTCAACTGAGAGTTTCAGCCTCTCATCTTTTACTCCCAGGATCTGGCAGCAAAAATAGGTGAGAATCTCACTTCCACTGATGCAATGAGACTGCTGATTTTGATTAAGTAATTTTGTTGTTAGGGTAAACTGCGGATGTTGTAGAAGGTAATGCTATGTTTATGAGATTACAGAATGAACTCCACTCCTCCCTCCCCAAAAAGTAAAGTACCCTCTATTTCATACTCTAAGTGATCCATGTCTGCAATTCTCTAAGGTCAATAAATATGAATATCCAAAGCAGGAAGCCCTGTTGACTTTCTTCTTCCACAGTGGGATAGCAAGCTCAGACTAAAGAACTGGCTGATATTCTAGGGATTCGCTAAGGAAAAGCAGAAGTAGAAGAATGTTGAGGTTAGAAAGTTGAGGCTGGGGTTTGGTTTCTGGGGGTGTTAATAAAATGATCCCTATAGACCAGACATCTTACAGGTGTTCTCTCATTAATATCCACAACAGCCCTATAAAGTATTATTCTCGTTTCACAGATAAGAAAACTGAATCTCAGATAGTAAAGCGCTTGCTTGAAATCACACAGCTGGTGAACAGTGACCTGGGGCCTGAATGACTCAGAAACCTGTTTCAATGGATTTAGGTGCAAGTGTCCGTGCTCTCATTAGCTCCATGGGAAGGTGTGATCAGGGTCTCAGGGTGTTTTCCTGTAAAGTCAGTGCCTACACATTCCCTAGTCTCTGTGCTGTCCCATACAGTAGCTATTAGCCACATATGGCTATTTAAGTTTAAATAAATTACAATTAAATCTAAAACAACTCATTTCCTCTGTCACAGTAGCCACGTATAGAGTGCTCAGTAACCACATGTGGCCAGTGACTCTCCTGGACAGCACAGACTTTTAGAACGTTTTCATCTCCACAGAAGGTTTTGTTGGACAGCAGCATTAGAACATTCTAGCTGTTAATGGGACCTCTCCTATGAGGCTGCGTTTAGTTCTTCCCGGCCTGGAGAACCAGATCCATCGTGCTTACTGGAGCAAGAATGCTTCGTTCCTTCTGGGTTTCCAGTAATAGGAATTTTCCCCCAAGGATATTTCTGACCTCTCTCTTCCCCTTTACTCATCCTATTCCTGGAAGGTGGACATCATTTACTGATTGATTAATCTGGGAAGAATTATTGGGAATGAGCTACCTATGGAAACACACAAGTTCTGCTCTTCCTCCAGGGCTCTGCCCCTGGAGTGGGCAGGATTTAGGGGTGACCTGAGTATCTTCTGTCTGCCTTTAATCCACTGTCTACGCTTCTCCACCCATCTCCAGGCTCCAGGAGGCTGACCTGAATGACATACATCAGTGAACTCCTTTGGTCTCTGTCAGACCCACCAAATCATAAAATCTTACACTCCCACAAGAAATTCGTGGTAAAATGAAAGAGCCACATCTGGGGCTGGGCACCTGTAGGCACAGACCCATTCACCTGCCACTCTTGCACTAGTTTCTGTCCCTCAGCTCACACCCATGTCTCCATGGGGGCAGGAGCCCCTAGGAGCTGATGAAGGAGGTAAAAGGCCAAACTTGGTTCACAGAGGGGTTGGCTCTTTATATGGGTATGAGCAGTAAATGACCTGCTTACTACAGCTCTGTTCTGGGGTGGCCTGAAAGAAAGACTGAAGAGAAATTCTTCTAACAAGCAGAGATCTGGGAAGTGTACATGTTTACCCACTTTGTGTGCAAAGAGAAGTGGTCTACAGTAAGAACACATGTGGGCTCATTGCCAGTAAAAAATGGCTTGTCCAGTTAATCAGAGCCAGGAAGGAGAAAGATTGGAGGATTAGGGATGAAGAAACCTGGGGAAGAAGTGCATGAAAGCCTCTTTGAGAGAGAACATAATGTGTGACAAGCTTTGTATCAAATATTAATGCTCAACAGAGAGCATCTTCCAGGGAAAAGGCACTACAACCCAGTAGGCAAAAGGACCCAGCTAGTTGACATCAGTCATTGATCACTCTGATGCTGACGAATGGACCTCACACCATGGCAGCGGGATGGAAGCTATGCATAGATCCAACAGCATGGGTGCCCTCTTACTAAGACTGATCTACCACTCTGAATGTCCAGCCTTGTAGGAACACAGGCCAGTACTGAGCCACTGATTTAGCACATCCTCTGTGGAGACCAACCAGCCAGTTGGTGGCAAGAGATTGCATTGGAACTCTCTCATCTCGGAAGGAGCAGTGTTTTGTGTTGACTGAATCAACATGTACACCAGATACGAGATTGCCTTTTCTGCTGAAATAATCTACCAGCATGACTCTCAAAGGGCTTGACTCATGGACATAGGATCCCATGTAGCACTCCACTGGACAGAGAGATAGAGAACTCAGTTAAAAACAAGGAGGTGTGGTAGTGGGCCCTTGACTATGGTATCCCCTGGCCTTATCACATCCTGTGTCACTCAGAAGTTGAGGTCTGATAGAGTGAAAAAACAGCTGCTTACTAACCACTGAGGACCCAGCTTGGAGATGATAAGCTGTAAAGATCGGCACTGTCCTCCAGACATAATATATATGTCCTAAATCAACAACCATTCTTGGGGGCTGTGTCCCCAGTAGATAGCAAGTGCAAGTCTGGAAATCAAAGAGTGGAAATAGGCATAGGCCAGCTTATATCACTTCAAGTGACCAATGTAGGGAATTTGTGCTTCTTACTACACTCCCAGGCTTTTGTGGTTTAGAAGTCCTGGTTTCTAAAGGGAGAACATTTCCACCAGGAAACTCAGCAGGAGGCCCATTAAGCTTTAAGCTATGTTTACTGAATGTTGCTCATGCCAAAGTCTATCAGAAAAGGGAAATAGTCTTCATCCCAGTGGGAGTAACGGGCCCTGATGATCAGGAGGAGGTAGGGCTGCTGTTACTCCCTGGGGTTCTCTTGGAACCCCCTTGCCTGATTTCAACAAAAAATGGACAAATGCAGTGGTCATGGCCTGAGAAAGGCTCAGATCTTATTGATGAAGGTGGGAGTGACCCCAACAGGTAAGCTGCTTAGACCATCAGAGATGTTAGCCAAGGGTGAGGAGAATCTAGAATGAGTAGGAGAGGAGAGAAATGATGTGTGTAGTTACCTTGAAACCAGCTGCAGCATGGGGGTGGGGGGTCCTGGGGCTAAAATTCACGTGACTAGCCTTCCTTTTGTTAAGTTTACCTAGGAAAATAGACCAGCAAGAATCTTGGAGGGGCTGTTCCCAAGTTTTACTATAAAATGAAAGTGAATCCAAGTGGCCTGGGGCTGAATCTGAGTTCATGCTGTGGGCACTGCCCAGATACCTTGTCAGAGCTAACATCATTCTCCCAGCTAGTGAGAGTGTGGGTAACCTGTGATGCTTAGCTGAGTACCTCTCCAGTAATTGCCTTTAGCAAAAACTGAGCCACATCTCTTTACCCAGACCATACTCCCCTCCCCAGGGAATGTACAGCCCAATTCAGTGTGTGGTCAATGCAGAGGTAGAAAGGTTCAATTTCCCTGCACCTAGCAAGACATTTAGGAGGGTTCATCCTACTCCCCAAACGAGTAAGTGTTGACTGAAGCCTTCGTCACAACTTCATTGCAGTTCATACCTCCCTTTGCCCAATCCCACTTCTTTCATTTGCCATGGACACTGATCTTGATCAAGGCCACTGCCCAGAACACTCCCTGCCTGCACATCTGTCTCAGGTGTCTGCTGCCTGGGGATTGGATTTAATACACACGCTGGTCTTCACCTCAGAGTACTTTCCCTGTCCACACTTTTGATCAGATTTCCTTGAATTATCTTAATTTTGAGTGTGCCATCTGAATTCTGCTGGGATCTGGACTGACGGGGCAGGGTATTGGGCTAGGGACATGACAGGCAGGTAAGTCTGCCTAATTCTGAGGCTCAGTATTAGTAGGACTCTTTACTGACGCATGGAATTTTTAACCTCAAACCTACCAAAATCAGCTTACTAAAAGTATTTTGGTCTCCACCTTAATTCTTTGTTTATTAAAAGTAATGGCAAGAAACCACAATTACTTTTGCACCAACCTAATAAACTATTCAGAACTTGAATGGAAGCCACTCCTTGGTGGTTCCCTCAGAAACTCCAGCCCTATCCAGAGCCCTTGTATCAGATTTGGATACAAGGCCATGTGTTTAGCCTGTTCAAGGGTGCCTTTTAGTCAGTCCTCTGTGTGTGTGTGTGTGTGTGTGTGTATGTGTGTAGGTTCAGCCTTTTTTCAGTAGGACAGTTATTTTCACCCATAGGCAGGCACCCTGATGGGAGAGGCAGGCTGAATGGATCTCTTTGATACTCAAAGTTGTTTAAGCCATTGATGTGCTATGTGTCTAAAATAATAGTCTTTTTAAAAAATATATTGTTTCATGATATAATTAATTAATTTATTTTCATTTTTAAATAATTAAAAATTATATTAATGATTATGTGAATAATTAATAATTATAGATAAGGATAAAATTCCTTTTGATTGTTACAGCAGTCCCCTCCCCAAGAGAATAAACTATTACCTTCCAGACCTTTTCAAAATTGACAGGATCTATTTAAAGTCCCGCATTTTCTTTGACTAGGAAATTCTATTTTTCAGATGTTGCATTTAAGAAAACCTCTTGAATGTACCTAAGAAAGAATGAACAAACATATTTGTTGCAACACTGTTTATAATAGAAATAAAGGTAAACAACTTAATAGGGGACTAAATAAATTGTGGTGTATTTTTACAATGACAGAGTATGTAGTAGTAAAAATGGTGAGGTGGAGCCATAAGTGCTAACCTGGAAAAAGCTTCAGGAAATATCACTGAGTGAAAAAGGAAGTTGCAGAATGATGAATGTAATATGATGCATTTTATCAGGGCTACTTAGGAAAATTATGATCTAGTAGAAATGACCTGGGCTGAGTGAGAGGAGCAGGAATGGGGAGAGTGATCAGTGCCCCTCCCTTGCTTTGCCTTCTTTAGCCATTTCTTCCCGTTCTCTCAATCATTTCTTTCCCCTCTTTCACTCCACATTCTTCCCTTTCTTCATCACTTCTTTTCGTGGTTAAAATTGAAGCCAAGTCTACCCTCTAGGATCTGTATGTGTTTATGCTCATTAACAACCAGTTGAACTCTGTTGATTAACAATACAGCCAATCCAAACTGGTTGTTAAAGTGTCAAAATAAATGGATCCAATGCCTGCACCCTGGCTCACATGATCTCATTGATGAATAATTAATATAGCCTCAGTATGATGCGTTATATGGAAACCTGCCTGCTTTGGCTACTGTGAAAGCTTAAAAATAAACCAACCACTTGACAAAGTTACAAAAAATTATATATATAAAAAAGAAATTTGCAGTATGGGTTGAATAATAAATATATAGTGTTTGCATTAAAGAAAGTACCAGTGGCATTGTACTTTGTGTTATTATTAGAGTGCGTAGATTATTTGATTTGAAGAATTCTAGTTTAATGCCTTCCTTTTGTACTGAAGGAAATAGTGGCCCAGTGAAGTGAGATAGTAAAGCAGGGCTGTTCAGTGGTTTTCCAGTAACACACTTTGTAGGTAATAGAGATGGTCATTCTCCTTTCCTTTCGGAATAGTTCCGTCTCTCTCTGGTATGGTAGGAGCCAAATGTGTGGATCCTCTCTCACTCACAGGTCTGCATCTGGGGCACAAGCTTTATGGGATGGATAGAAATGGCTGACACAGTGCTGAGTGGGCTTAGCAAAGGAAAGACCACCTCTAGGTTTCTCTGGAGCTCTGTGTCATGGTTTGAAGATGACTTCAAAACCAGAGCCTGTGGGAACAAACTAATATAAGAAATGGTCACAGAAAGGGTCATTTTAAGGTGGAAGAAACTCAGATGAAGGGTTACCAGATACTTAGAAAATACCCAATTAAACATGAATTTTAGATAAACAATGAGTACTTTTAAAGTATAATTGTACCCCAGATATTGCATGGAACCAACTTATACTAAAATTTATTCATTACTTATCTAAATTCAAATTAATTGGGTCTCAAGTGTTTTTATTTGTTAAATCTGTCTAGCCCAACAGGATGTATGTTGAAATATATAGCTCAAAATGTCTTATAACCTGAAGAACACATTATTCTCTATGTTTCTTTGTCTCTCTGACCCCAATATTTTAAATTATGACCAATACTTTAAACTCCAAAGGTATTGGATATTAGATCAATTCAAGGACAAATTTTGTAAAAACTGGAATGTTCTGCAGCAGAACAGATTGCCTCAAAAATAGTGAATTCCTGTGCCAAGGATATGTCTGTATCAACATTTGTAATGGCAAAAAACTGGGAGAAACATAGAAGGTCATGAATAAGGGACTGTTTAAAAAAATTAGGGACGCATCTATGCAATGGAATTCTCTACAGATTTTTTTTCTAGCCTCAGCTGCTGTTATAATAGGACTGTCACCACTGTCATAACCTGACCAACCAACTAGTTTCCCAGCGGACAAGCTGGTCTTTCTGAAACCTTAGAAGCATTCCTCATGCACTTCAGAATGGTTTTCTGTCTGTACATAATGGGGATTTCCAAGCAGATCTTTAAGTTAAAAAAGCATAAAAAGCAGCATGCATGTTGACATAGTTTGGGTGTTTGTTGAAATGTGATCCTTAACACTGCAGGTGGGGCCTGGTGGAAGGTGGTAGGGACATGCAGGTGAATCCTTCACGAACGGCTTGGTGCTGTCCTTGCTCCCCTCTCTCTTGCTCCTGCTCTGGTATGTGACACGCCTGTTCCCCCTTCCCTCCCACTGTGACTAAAAGCTTCTTGAGGCTCTCACCAGAAGCAGGTGCTGCTGCCATGCTTCTTCTACAGCCTGGGGAACCATCAGCCAAATAAACCTTTTCTCTTTTTCTTTTTTCTTTTTTTTGAGACAGAGTCTCGCTCTGCCACCCAGACTGGAGTGCAGTGATGCAATCTCAGCTCACTGCAACCTCTGCCTCCCAGGTTCAAGTAATTCTCCTGATTCAGCCTCCTGAGTAACTGGGAATACAGGCATGTGCCACCACACCCGGCTAATTTTTTTGTATTTGTAATAGTGATGGGGTTTCACCATGTTGGTCATGCTGATCTGAAATTCCTGACCTCAAAGGATCCACCCACCTCGACCTTGCAAAGTGCTGGGATTACGGGTATGAGCCACTGCACCCGACCCCTTCTTTTCTTTATAAATAAACTAACTGTATGAGCCTCTTTAATATATTTATCTCGTAATTCATGATCTCTCTTCTATAGTTTCATTCCCAGGCTTCTTAACTATCCCTTGTTCTTTTGAAATTTATTTTCCTCTGTCTCAGTCTCAGATATTTATAGCAACACAAAATGGACTAACATATATGTTAAACTCCCATTTGTGTAAATTCTAAAAAGCATAAACATAAATACAAGTAAAAACATACTAATTTTTCTGGTTAACTACCTGGGAAACTCTTAAGCATGTTTATTTTAGGGAAAGAGATCAGTTATTGAGGATAGATGAGGAAGACTTACTATTTTTTTTATACCTTTATGGATGGATTTAAAAAAACTAGCTTTGCACATTGAAAAAGGGCTAGGCTGGGCATGGTGGCTCACGCCTGTAATCCCAGCACTCTGGGAGGCTGAGGCGGGTGAATCATAAGGTCAGGAGATCGAGACCATCCTGGCTAACATGGTGAAACCCCGTCTCTACTAAAAATACAAAAAATTAGCCAGGTGTGGTGGCGGGCTCCTGTAGTCCCAGCTACTCGGGAGGCTGAGGCAGGAGAATGGTGTGAACCCCGGAGGCGGAGCTTGCAGTGAGCCGAGATTGTGCCACTGCATTCCTCAAAAAAAAAAACAAGAAAAAATAGAAAAAGAAAAAGGGCTGGATATTTCCTTTGGTAACACTGTAGAGGCACTCCCTGGGATGGGGGAACAGGAGGGAGAGGATGTGTGCTAGAGGAAGGTCACCTCATATGTCATTCAGTTTAAAGATTATATAAATTTAAACTTTAACACTTTAAGAGAAGGCCCCATCAATTAGTTCGGGTAACACCATTGATGCTTCAGGCCATCCTCAGTTGCCCTTGCTCACTTAAAAGTTCAGGCTAGAAGGAAATATCTCCTAATACACTCATGGCTAATCATACATGTGTTCACAAATGAGTGTCTGTGGACCATATGAGGGTTAAAAATTACTCAACAGATGAGCCCAGTGTCCACAAATCCACATGCAATTCTTGGCCTTAGGTTCAAGGCAAGCCCTGGTAGTTCACAACCAGGAAAAGCAAACTTTTTGATGCCCCACTTAATAACAGCTTTAAACAAATGAAATTGCTATAAAGAAACACTGAATAGCAATAATTTGATGTAGTTCAACAAATACTCTTTCTGGGCATCCTTTTCTACTTTCTCCCTTGATCAATTCGAGAAACAAATCAAAGTAACTAAAGTATGTATTTGTCCAGGTTTCCAAAACTGCCTTTCCTTTGATATTACATAATATATTATCTTAGATAGGGCAGCTATAACAAATACCATAGACTGGGTGGATTACAAACAACAGAAATATATTCCTCACAGTTTTGGAGGCTGGAAGTCTGGTATCAAGGTGTCAGCAGGGTCGGGTTTGGTGAAGGCCTCTTCGGGGTTGTCGACAGCTGACTTCTGGTTGTATCCTCACATGGTGAAGAGCAGAGGGAGAATGAGCTAACTCTCTGGTCATTTTCTTATAAGGACACTAATTCTGTTCATGAGGGCTCTACCCTCTACCATGAGGACCTAATTACTTCCCAAAGTTCCCACCCCCTATACCATCACCTGGGGTAGAGGTCCCCAGTCTGTGGCCTGTCAGGAATTGGGCTGCACAGTAGGAGGTGAGTGGCAGGCGAGAGAGCAAAGTTTCATCTGTATTTGCAACCACTCTCTATTGCTTGAATTGTTGCCTGAGCTCCACCTTCTGTCAGATCAGCAGCGGCATTAGATTCTCATAGGAGTGTGAACTCTATTGTGAACTGCACATGTGAGGGATCTAGGTTGTTCAATCCTTATGAGAATCTAATGCCTGATGATCTGTCACTGTCTTCCATCACCCCCAGATGGGACTAGTTGGAGGAAAACAAGTTCAGGGCTCCTACTGATTCTACATTATGGTGAGTTGTATAATTATTTCATTATATAGTACAATGTAATTGTATTAGTTCATCTTCATGCTGCTGATAGAGACATATCCAAGACTGGGCAATTTACAAAAGGAGGAAGTTTAATTGGACTCACAGTTCCATGTGACTGGGGAGGGCTCACAATCATGGCGGAAGGCAAGGAGGAGCAAGTCACATCTTATGTGGAGGGTGGCCGGCAAAGAGAGAACTTGTGCAGGCAAACTCCTGTTTTTTTAAAGCCATCAGATCTCACGAGATTTATTCACTATCACAAGAACAGCATGGGAAAGACCCGCCCTCATAACCCAGTCGCCTCTCACAGGGTTCCTTCCATGACATGTGGGAATTGTGGGAGTTACAATTCAAGATGAGATTTGGGTGGGGACATAGCCAAACCATATCATTGCACCTCTGGCCCCTCCCAAATCTCATGTCCTCACATTTCAAAACCAGTCATGCCTTCCCAACAGTCCCCCAAAGTCTTAACTCATTTCAGCATTAACTCAAAAGTCCACAGTCCAAAGTCTCATCTGAGACAAGGCAAGTCCCTTCCGCCTATGAGCCTGTAAAATCAGATGCAAGTTAGTTACTTCCTAGATACAATGGGGGTGCAGACATTGGGTAAATACAGCCATTCCAAATGGGAGACATTGGCCAATACAAGAGGCTACAGGCCCCATGCAAGTCCAAAATCCAACAAGGCAGTCAAATCTTAAAGCTCCAGAATGATGTCCTTTGACTCCAAGTCTCGCATCCAGATCATGCTGATGCAAGAGGTGGATTCATGTGATCTTGTGCAGCTCCACGCCCACTGAGTTCATAACATCTATTATTTACAATATTTATGTTAACAGCTAAAACTTACATAACATTTGTATATGCCAGGGTGTTTTAAATGCTTTAAATCAATGTACTCATTTAAATTTTACGATAACGTTATACGATGGTTATTTTTATCCCATTTTGCAAATTAAGGAGCCTGAGACATGCAGAGTTTGAGCACTTTGCCTGGTTTGGTGCAACAGTCGATTTTGGAGCTGGGGTTTGAGCTCAGGTAGCCTTCTGCTGGTAACCACTACGTTACGCTGCCACTCACTCCGCTTTTATCACCTGACCAGCCAACTCTGCCTACAAGACAAGTTGGTCTTTCTGACTCCATGAGGCATATCTAATGTACTCAAGGATGGTCTTCTGAGGCAGTATAGAAGTTTCTCCAACTGCAGTCAGGCCAGTGTGGGCCCATATCCAACTTTTTGGAATGTAGGCCCTCAGGCAGACAGCCTGATTTTCATCGGCTCCAGTGCCAATCTCATGACAAGGAAATCATGCCTGATAAGAATCATCTGTTTTATTGGTTGCTGGTGTTCTTCAGGGCTCATTGCCATGGACTGCAGCTTTCCCTAGTCCTCTCTGTTTGGAGACATCCTGATTTTACATCTCCACAAACATGTTCTCTACCCCTGCCCAACAATGAAATCACCTTTGTGTCTCTGTTTATTTCCTCTTTCCTAAAACAGTAGGTAGTGCTGAGGCAGCAGCAAGGCAAAGTGGCTAGCAGGTGCTATATAGATAGGAGAGGATCCACCACTCAGAAACTGAATTTTTTTTTTTTTTTTTTTTTTTTTTTTTTTTTTTTTTTTTTTTTTTTGAGACGGAGTCTCGCTCTGTCGCCCAGGCTGGAGTGCAGTGGCCGGATCTCAGCTCACTGCAAGCTCCGCCTCCCGGGTTCATGCCATTCTCCTGCCTCAGCCTCCGGAGTAGCTGGGACTACAGGCGCCCGCCACCTCGCCCGGCTAGTTTTTTTGTAGTTTTAGTAGAGACGGGGTTTCACCGTGTTAGCCAGGATGGTCTCCATCTTCTGACCTCGTGATCCGCCCGTCTCGGCCTCCCAAAGTGCTGGGATTACAGGCTTGAGCCACCGCGCCCAGCCCAGAAACTGAATGTTAATTCATTTTTCTGCAGTTCAGTTTTTCACTTGTAGAATGAAAATAATAATACTAATATTATGGAATGGTGGTGTGACTCCACTAGCTCTTGTATTCAGAGCCCAACATTAACTTGGGACATGTGGTCAAAGATATGAGAAAGCCCCATGGAACTGGTGTCTGTGTGTGAGGCTGGACCTGCCTTGTGGACTAACAGACAGATTTCCCTGGCTTACAAAATGTCCCTCTATTTAGCAAAACCATCTCATTAAAGGCACCTGTGAATTTATTGACTAAATCTTGGTGTCTGTAAGTGGGGGTAAAGAAGCTTAGATGCCACTTCTTATATTTTCTTCAATGAGGATGAAACTCCGCTATGTTTGACATCTTGCTGCTCACGGGAGGGTATGAAATTAGCTATCTGGTGACTTTCTCCTTCCTCTTGGGGTTGGTCACCTACAAGGTCTCTTCTGCTCCACCAGAGGCAGTCCCCCATAACTCACTCGTTCAGAAT
Source organism: Chlorocebus sabaeus (assembly GCF_047675955.1). Taxonomy (NCBI): domain Eukaryota; kingdom Metazoa; phylum Chordata; class Mammalia; order Primates; family Cercopithecidae; genus Chlorocebus; species Chlorocebus sabaeus. The sequence goes on along the minus strand of NC_132926.1, from coordinate 65,271,489 downwards.
CCGGGCAGGGAAGACAGGTTCTATTACAATTTACGTTGATGTGTTATAGTATTGGCTTTTTCTGAGCAATATCTTTCTGAGCAAGATCTATCAGAATTGAATTTTCCCTTTGCTCCCAGACCGTGCATTGGCACGGCCAAAAATTTCAAATGCTAATTAAAGACATGAGTTGCATATATTTAGTATTATAGGCAATAGCTACCAAATTAATGTGAACATTAGAGATTTGATATTTAAGATGTTTAAATAATTTGATAGTAGAATATTATAGGCATTTATGCTGATTTTTAAAAATGTGATGGCATAATAGGTTTTTTCATTTATTTTTGTCACTATTTTTTTTCTTTAGGCTACATACTCAATTTTGTAATGGGACTAGGACAATATTTATTTTAGTGTGATTGAACTTCTGGCTTACTGATGAAATGAAAGAGTCCGTTCCTGCAAAAGCATCTCACAGTTTGTTTTTAAATGAAGTAAGACAAACATACAGGAAAGGCATTATAAGTGTAACCAGCACCCAGATAAAGAGGTATAACATCACCAGCACCCTTCTTGCTCCCAATGACTGCTCCCCCACTGAGTAAACTACTACCTTGACCTCTCACATCATACATTAGTTTTTGCCAGCTTTTGAGCTTCATAAAAATGCAATCATACCACATGCACTTTTTGGTGTCTGTCTTCTATTAGTGAGCACAAATATAGTTTCTTGACTCTGCAAATAATGTGAGGGTTTCTGAACCAATTCATGAAAAGGAAAGGAAGGAAGCAGGAAAGCAAGAAGGAGGGTGAGTAAGAGAATGGGAGGGAGAATGTGTTTGTGGGTACTGGTTATCTGCAGCTACTCTGAAAGTGATGCAGCTCTTGTACAATTTTGAGAGAATATCAATAAGTTGTATTAGCCAGTCAGTGACCACCTTAGTTCTTATTTACAAAGAAAATAAATTAGATTTGAAGGAATATTTTGTTGAACTGACTTGCTTTGGCTATGCAGTGGGGGTGTGGACTCATGGTTTCATTGCCTGTGAACCTTAAGAAGGCCCCAGGGGATTAGCCTGTACAGATTTTACAGCCCTGCCCCTGGGTCTGCTTTGCTTCAAAGCTATGGCCTTGTACTGTGGTCATCTGCTCAGGGTCTAAAACCAATTTCTTTTGGGACATGGACTTTCCTGCTGAGTTTTCATCATGGTCTTAGGGCAAATGAATGAGAAGATAACAGCATCTTCACTCCTTCATTACACATCCTCTTTGGAACACTAGGACTTTTTCAAAATGAGAGAGTCTGTGTTTGTCAAGCCATATTCACATCACAGATACAGGGTTAATGATGGAGGTGGCATGTTTGTCTTTTAGTGCCTCCCCCAATTCTTCAACTTCTATTTCCAAGGACATATCCTTAGCAATCTCTTTAGGGGTCTGCAGGCTTTCATCATGCCCTCCATTTCCAGTGGAAGGAGAAGTCAGGCAATTGTCTCAAGCTACTAAATGAGAAAGAATTTGAATCTAGCTGTCTCATTTCCAGTCCGATGACTGGGCACTCTAATTCACTACGTGGATGAAGTGTAGTGCTCATCATCCACCCCTTCAACTTCTAGGATGAGAATGGGAAAATCATGAAACTCTACCAAGGCCTAGTGTCCTGTTTGCTTCATCACTGTCTCTTCCCTTTGCCTCTTTGCCAACCCCAAACCAACTCTTCTCTGAGCTCATACCAACACCTCAGAGTAAGTGTATGTTTTAACTATTTGACTCCACTTTCTGGACTAATCACTACTGATTCCAAAGGTAGCACTTTTAGGCCAGAGAAGAGGAGAGAATGGTGGCATGGCATTGCAGTGGGACAAAAGAAGTCCTGTGATGTCCCTCAAATCATATGAGGTAAGTTCACCTCTATTCCATTTCTGTATGGCTCTTGTTTTCATAATATTTATTAATTCAAAATTACTCATTCAATGCCTATTATTTTTCCTTTTTCTGAAGATAAGCTTCAGACAAGACAGTACCTATTATGCATCAGGCAGTATTCTAGCGGTTTAGGACATATCCATGAATAAAATAGACAAAATGTCTTGATCTTGTGAGGCTTACACTCTAGCAGGAGTGATAGAGGACTAAAAATGTACATATTATAAATAATAAATGAGTATACTAGGGTTACTCAGGGAAACAGAACCAATAGGATAAATGATACAGAGACAGAGCAAGGTAAGAGGGATTAATAATGCTGGGGGTCAGAGGTCACTACAGGTTTAACAGAGTGCTCAGGAGGGTAGCATCTGAATAAAGACTTGCAGTTGACAAGCTATTCAGATATTTAAAAGAAGAGCAGTCCACAAAAGGGATGAGTCAAGGCAACGGCCTTAATGTAGAAGCATGCCTAGAATATTCAAAGTAAAGCATAAGGCCGGTGAAGGGGGTAGCCTTCAATCAAAGGTGAAGTCAGAGAAGTAACCAGGAGTCAAATCATGAAGTGACATGTAGCTCATTGTTAGGACTCTGGCCTTGCCTCTGATTGAGGTGGGGCAGGGGGAGGGTATCGCAGAGTTTTAAGTGAAAGAAGACATGAAATAACAGACATTCTAACTAATCATTTTGGTTGCATTGTTGAGAACAAGCAGTAGGGGAGTAGGGAGAGAAAAAGAGAGGTCAGGTCAATTAGAAGGCAATTTCAGTAACCAAGACAGAAGATGGTGGTGACTTGAAACAGTGAAGAGAAATGGTCATAGTCTGGATACAGGACTTCTTGATGTTTAGGTGAAAGAGAAGTCAAGCATGACTTTCAGGCTGTTGGTCTAAGCAACTTGAAGAATCGAGTTACCATCCACTGAGATGGAGAAAACTGCATGATCAATAGAATGGGAGGTGGACCGAGAGTTCAGTGTTGGGTATGTTAAGAATGAAGTCTCTACTAGACATGTAAAGTGGAGATGTGGTGTCTGGAGTTTGGAAAACTATTCTACTTGGAGATAGAGTGTAGGAGTTGTCTGTATATAGATGGCATTTAAAACTAGGAGAATGGAAAACTACAAAAATAGTGGAGGTAGAGAGAGAAGAGTTCAAGATCTGTGCATGGAGTTGTCTGGATATAGATGGCATTTAAAACTAAAAGAATGGAAACTTGACAAAAATAGTGGGTGTAGATAGAGAGGAGGTTCAAGAACTGTGCATAGAGTACCCCAACATAAAGACACAAACGAGAAGAGGAGGAGGAACCAAGAAAGGAGAGAGAAGATGTGTCAGGGAGATAGTGGGAGGGGTGTGGAAATGTATGGTGTTTTGGGAATGAAATGAAGAAAGTGTATGAAGAAGAGAATACCAACTGCGTCAAATTCTGCTGATGGGTTGAGCAACATGAGGACGAGAATTAGAAACTAGATTTAATACTGAGATGTTCCAAGGTGACCTTGAGAAGAACAGTTTTGGTGGAATGGTTAAGGGTGAAAACCTTGTTGGGATGAGTTTAAGAGAAAATATGAAGAGACATAGAGGAGACAGTACATGTAAACAACTCTTTCAAGTGATTTTTTTAATGAAGAAAAAAAAAATGGACTAATGGGAGAAGTATGTCAAGAGAAGTAGTTTTTAAGATGGGAGAAATAACAGCATATTACTGTGCTGATGGACTTGTTGATGTAGAGGACAGAGGTATGGACTGCTTGGGCACTGTGGGGAAGGAAATGAGACTTGGTGTCAGAGCAGAGGGACCGACTGGGGTTAGAATGGACAGGCTGGCCCAGTTCTGCCCCAGGTGGGAGGCAGAGGGTCTATGTGTAGAGAGAGTGGTAGATGAGAGGACAGAGGGTGTTTGGGGACTCTCTTTCAAGTGCTTTGTTCTGTCCGAGAAGTAAGAAAGTCATCAACTGAAAATTAGGGTACAGGAGAAGATGTTGGAGGCTGAAATAGACATCTGGAAAGGGGACGTCGTGAATGAACTAGGGAAGTATAGCACAATTGTCAGGCAGCATTTAAGTCCTATTTGAGCTTCTTGGTCATGGAACCCTGTTAAAATGAAACCTGTCAGCATGATTATGTGTTCCAGGGATTTCCGCCTGCACAGCTGATGTACATAAAAGGTGGAGAATTGGACCTCTTCTCCTTTCAAAATTTTTAATGCAGCAATTGAAATGTTTTGAGAATCAAAGAGTCACTTCAAACAATTACTCCTACCTGTTGAGCTTCCATCTTTCCTTCCTTTCTTTCTTCCTTCAATTTTTTCCTTTCTTGCTTGCTTTTTTCCTTCTTTTTCTTTCTCCCTTCTTTCTTCTCCTCCAAAAGAACTTGTGAATATCTCCTAGGTGTATAATAATTGCACCCAAAACTGATCTAAAATAGTCCACATTTCTTCAATAAACTTTATTGTATGTTTATTAAGTGCCAAGAGCTCTGTTAGGTACTGTGGAGGACACAAAAAAACAAAAAGAAAATTCAACAAGTTCACAACAGAGTGGCAAAGGTGAAATATGTCCATAATAACTACATATAAGATAGAGATTAGTAAGCACCAATTTGAAAATATAGCATTGTGAGACTTTAGAGAAGAAAAAGCTTATTTCTAGTTGGAGATAGGGAATCTGGGAAGATTTGAGATTGTAGTTTTCAAAGATGGAAGATCTCCTATCCTACATGCTCTTCTATGATGAGACATTGATACTTCTCCCATTGGGAGTTGTAATTGATGTCTTCTTTTGAACCTGGGTGGGCTCATGACTTGTATGTAACCAATACAGTACACAGTAGAAATAACACTTATAACTTCTGGGGCTAAGACAGAAAAAGAGGTTCAGGTCTCCCCCTGTTTATTGGGATATCAGGTAAAAAGTCCATCAAGTGAGAAATTGAATTCCCCTGAGGCTACTGTGCTTTGGAGGAAGCTCAGGCCACACGGGGAGGTGATCTGTAGGTGCTTTGATTGACATTCCCAGTTGAGGTCCTAACTGATGGCCAGCATTGACAGCGGACATATGAAGAAGGCACCTCCACATGATTCTAGCCCCCAGGTCATGAGTCACCCCAGCCATTAAGTATTCCCAGCTCAGGTCCCAGACATCATGGAAAAGACTCAAGCCGTCTCTGCTACACACTCTGCATTCCTTACCCTCTGAATCCATGAGCATAATACAATGGCCGTTTTACGCCACTGAGTTGTGAAGTGGTTTGCCATGTAACAATAGTAACCAGAATAGAAGATTTCTTGAAAGAGAGAACATTCAAGCCAAGTTAACTTTAGATGTAAAAAACAAAGTGTAATATTAAATGAGACTGGGTAATTGTATTCTCAATTGCGTAGGAAACTTTTTGAATTTCCCTTTTACATTTGATGTTCTGGCTATTGAACATTCTTTTGTAGAAATATCTCTAGATGTCTATCTGATTCCAGAGCATTTACAAAGATTTTGGAATGCAGCTCTTTCTTGTGATTTGATTCTGAGATGACACAGCACCATTAAATGCAATTTAGCAGAACCTAGCTTTTTAAGAGAGTAACTAACTTTCATACAAAAAGTTGACTACTTCATTAGCAGAGTTACCGGTATACATTTTATATAAAACTAACAATACTATTTATATGGTCACATAAAAAGTTTTGTAGGATTATCTATCTATCTATCTATCTATCTATCTATCTATCTATCTATCTATCCATCCATCCATCCATCTATCATCTATTTATCCATCTATCTAAACAACAGGAACATATTAATGCATTGTTAGGCAATTTTATCATTTTGAGGAGTGGTCCCCCACATTTTTGGCACCAGGAATTGGTTTTGTGGAAGACAATTTTTCCATAGACTGGGGCAGGGGAGGGGGATGGTTTTGGGATGATTCAAGCACATTACATTTATTGTGCACTTTATTTATATTGTTATTATATTGTACTATATAATGAAATAATTATGCAACTCACCACAATGTAGAATCAGCGGTAGCCCTAAGCTTGTTTCCCTGCAACTAGATGGTTCCCATCTGGGGATGATGGGAGACAGTGACACCTGAAGTGTGTTGCTTATGTCCAGTCTATTCCATACTCTCGTTTTGGTTGCTGTCACTGCAGAAAACCCTGCTTCACAAAGATAGGATGTTGGAAATGGAAGCATACTTTTCGGTGCTTCTGTGGTAATCTCAGGATCCACTTTGACTTTAATTCAGAATATTTGGAGATTTGAAGTTGCCTCAGACATACTTTTAAGGGCACCGTCATTTGCAATCTCAAGCAGCTGATCCTCTTCTAGCACGGACAAAGTCAATTCCCCTGGCTTATTCACAAATGGGTGATGGATCCATTCCTTCCCAGTTCAGGGTCTTTTGTGGTTGGGAAGTGTATTACTCAGTGTTCTCCAGGGGACAGAACTAATAAGATATATGTATATATGAAAGGGAGTTTATTTACTCACATAGTCACAAGGTGAAGTCCCATATAGGCCATCTGCAAGCTGGGGAAGAAAGAAGCCAGTAGTGGCTCAGTTCAAGTCTAAAAGCCTCCAAACCAGGGAATCTGACAGTGTAACCTTCAGTCTGTGGCTGAAGGCCCAAGAGCCTCCAGCAAACCACTGGTGTGAGTCCCAAAGTCTAAAGGCTGAAGAATCTGGACTCTGACGTCCAATGGCAGGAGGAGCAGGAGGAAGCATCCAGCACAGGAAAAAGAAGGTAACCAGGAGACTCAGCAAGCAAGGTGATTCCACCTTCTTCCCCTGCTTTGTTGTAGTCATGCTGGCAGACAATTGGATGGTGCCCACCCATATAGAGGGTGGGTCTTACTCTCCCCATCCACTGACTCAAATGCCAATCTCCTCTGGCAACACCCTCACAGACACACCCAGGAACAGTACCCATCATCCAGGCATCCTTCCATCCAATCAAGTTGACACCTAATATTAATCATCACAGAAAGTAATGTTCAAACTCTTGAAAGCTGAGATAGGTGATCATGCACCAACTGGGAGAAAGAAGGCCCTGGCTCAGACTCTTTCTTTCAAAATTTCTGCTAATGTTTGAAACATGTTAGAAATCCCAAAGTTCACTCATCTCCCCTTTGTTCCAGTTTGGTTTTGAAAGCAGCCACTTTATCTGCTGACTTGAACACAGTTGTTGTTATCCCCTGAAGTGACAGATTGAGTTCGTTGAGCAGGTTGAATGTGTCACACAAGTAAGCAAGTTTTGCAACCCATTCCGCGTCACTGAAATGTGCTGCCAGTGGTGCCTGTTTTTCTTAAAGAGATCTTTGGAGTGGCTCTCATAACTAAAAAACTCTGACCAGTGATCTGCCTTGAGAAAGCCATCTCACTTCTTTGTATAAGAGAAGACGTGTGCTCTGTATCCATCTCCTCTCAGAGCTGCACAAACAGATGTGAGTTACGGGTATGTACTTTATTGTGACTGATAATTTTAATCATATCCTACAAAATGTTGTTAAGTTCAGGTGACATTTTTCGTCTACCCAGCATTTTTCTGTGGATGACGCAGTGCATAGACTCATATTCAGAGGCAACCTCTTTGACCCAAGTAGTGAAACCTGAAAACCGTCTGGCCATGGCAGCTGCTCCGTCCATGCATATAATGATGCAAAATGGCCAATTCCATTTTCCTAATGTGTAATCATTCAAAGACTTGAATAGTTCTGCAGCTGTGGTGGTAGTTGGCAACAAAAGCACACATAATATATCCTCATGCACATTCTCCTGAAAAATATATTGCACGAAAACAAGCATTGTTGCCTTGCTGTCAACGTTGCTAGACTTGTCAACCTGGAATGTGTACCACAGTGACTCATTAATCCTCTCTAACAGTTGTGCCTCAATATCCTCTGCTTTTTCATCAATTCATCTAGTTACGGTGCTAGCTGAATGAGGAACACAGGGCATCTTTTGAACCACAGCCTCTCCTAAAACTTCACAACAAATGTCCGTAGCAGTGGGCAGGATCAACTTTTCACCAGTAGTCAAGGGCTTCTTAGCTTTAGCAATGTGGTTAGCCACTAAGAATGATGCTTTCAGTGCAGACACATTTGATGAAGTGGTGGCCTTCAATAATTGCTTCTGTTCTTTGTGTTCCCAATTTAAAAAAAAGAAGAAAAAAGAAAAAAGAAAACTCTCCAGGTTTGTCTTTTAATGCAGGGTGCTTTGTCTCTATGTGGTGAAGCAGTTTTGAAGGTTTCATGGCTTTATTGAATAGCTGGTCGCCACATGCTATACAAAGCAGGTCTGGAGTATGTGAATCACCTGTTGCAATGAACTCATAGTTTAAGGAGGACTCTTGGTATTTTCTTTTAAGTGCAGCTTTCTTTTTGTTGGCAGTCTTAGAGTCTTCTGCTGGCTCATCATTGGGTGTTTCCCCCTTTTTGAGGAAGCTCTCCAGTGATGTTTCCTTTTCACTCATTTTGGCTAGGGTTAGCTTGTGGACTTACCAAAACCATGACTGAGACAAGTGCACGGTGCAGAAAGAGGCACGAAAGGAAATGGCAAATGAAATAATCGGTGGACCATGCATGGACTAAAATAAGTGTCAGATTCTGACTTAAACCCTGCCACTAGATGCAGCTGTACAATTGAAGTACATCAACTCATTGCAACTACAAAACTTGCCACCAGATGCAGTTTAATTGTCACTTGCCACTCACTGATAGGGTTTTGATATGAGTCTGCAAACGACTGATGTGTTATGGTGTCTGCACAGTGAAACCTCTCTGCTAATGTTAGTCAGTGTTTGCAGCCACTCCCCAGCACTAGCGTCACCACCTCAGCTCCATCTCAGATCATCAGGCGTTAGATTCTCATAAGGTGCATGCAACCTAGACCCCTCACATGCACAGTTCACAACAGGGTTTGCTTTCCTACAAGTATCTAATGCTGCCACTGATCTGACAGGAGGTGAAGCTCAGGCGGTAATGCGAGTGATAGGGAGTGGCTGTAAATACAGAAACTTTGTTTACTCACCCTCCGCTCACCTCCTGCTGTGCAATCCTGTTCCTAACAGGCCATGGACCAGTGCCAGTCTGTGGCTCAGAAGTTGAGGACCCCTGTCATAGAGCGTACTTACACACCTAGATGGTATAGCCTACTACACACCTAGGCTATATGGTATAGGCCTATTATTCCTAGGATATAAACCTGTAAAACCTATTACTGTACTGAATACTTTAGGCAATTGTAATACAATGGTAAGTATTTGTGCATCTAAACGTATCGAGACATAGAAGAGGTACAGTAAAAATATGGTAGTATAATCTCATGGGACCAGCATCATATATGGAGTCTGTTGTTGACCGAAACGTTGTTATGGAGCACATGACTATATGTTTTATAATTTATTTTTAAAACTAACTTTTGTTGTCATAACACTAATGCTTTTATTTTTCCTTTAATTGTTTAAACTTTTGTTGACTTACCAAACCAAAGGGGAGAAATTTTAAGTATGGTGGCTATATACTTATTATTGGCTCATTTATCCTAGGCTATTCTGGTTTTTCTTGTGCAGTTGATTAACAGGTAATCAAATGGTTTGATTTCCCTGATTTCTGCTGTCCACCTCCCTGTGACTGCACAGATCTGTTCGTGTTGCCAGGCTGATTTTATAGTCAGGGTGCTCTGTTTGCATGTCTCTGGGACTAACAGTAGCCAACTCAAAGAAGACCCAGGAATAATAAGAGGCTGCTTTTACGGGATTTACTGCAGAGTAGTGGGAGAGTTTATGAAATCAAAGGAAAGGATGAAGGACCAGACCTGGGCAAGAAGAGAACCAGAGCAGCTCCAGGATAGGAGACAGAAAAAGTCTCTTCCGAGTCCTATCCTGGAGGCAAATGAGCTCCAGCTGTTCTAGGGCTGCATCTATTCTGCTCACAGCTCACATTCCGATGAAGTGTGACTAGGGCCTGGGGAGGGTGGGTCCCTTGATGAAGCTCCCTGCAGGTCTGCATCCAGTGGAGGAAATTTCCCAAAATAAAAACTGTACCTTTTAACATCAGAAGGGAAATGGAAGTTAGGCAGCCCAAACAACAGATGTATACTCTACCGTTAGTTCCTGCAGTCATCTAAATGGCCAGTAGCCGATTGGATCTTAAAGGCATTTAGGACATTCATTCAATACAAGTGCATCTGTTAACTAGCAATATACCTTATTGAAAAAAATCATCTTCACACCTACATTTGGAAAAGAGTTATTATTTTTAAAAACAGCTTCATATTCATTAGCTGCTACTATACTTAAAAACTCGTTGAGGTAGATAGAAACAGAATTAACATGCCCTCTTCTGAGGCAAAAACTGGAGGGGCTGGATATTTAAGGCACTTGTCCCAGGTCACACTGATGCCTTAAAATCATAGTCAGGGCTCCAGCTGAGTTTCCTTATGTATAGTTTCTGCACCTCCTGCCCCATCTAAAAAAGTCTCGGCATATATTAGGAAGCTGCACGACAGAAAGGAAAGTGCTTCGGAAAGGTGAGATTCAAGTTTGGCTTCAACATCTATGAGCTAGATGGTCTGCTTACCTGAGGCCTCCTGGCTGGCTTTCTCCCATGAATGACAAAAGAATAAGATGGCATAATAGATAAGACAAGGCTTTATATAAAGTGCCACGCAACTGTGAAATGTTATGATTTCCCTCATTCACACTCCAAATTCTCCTTACATGTGTAGGCATTTAGTGACATTATCATTGACTACTACACCATCTGCTAGTTGAGCATGTGAGCAGTATCAATGCAAGGTGTATTCTCTATGCTTATCAATGTGGCTGAAATCAATGAACACAGTGCTTCAAACCTGAATCACATTTTCTTCAATTTGTGTTGTTGCTACCTGCTAAGCATGCAGTAGTAAAGGTGTTCAATTTCCAAAGAATAATTAAGCAAGGACACTGTGTCCCATCTTTGACGAAATGCAGATTTCACATTAAAATCAGATCCTTCATTTTTAAAGGTTGAATAGAATAACACCTAAAAAAAGAATTCCAACTGGTTAAATTTAGGCAGCTGAAAAAAAAAGTTTAATGTAAGATTATTCTTAGTACAGAAACATTTTTGCTTGGCTGTGAATTGGATACATTTGAAAATCATTTTAAGCTCTTGCTTTTGGAATTGTGTGTGATCAGGGAGATCATCAAACAAATGTCAATAGGCATGTTAGACTCAGTAACACTGCTTCCCTCATTCTAATGAGCTATTTGATGAGAACAGGTTCAGGTTAGGATAAGGGAGTCTTCTGACTGCAGGTACACTTGCAGTGATTGGTCACAAAGGGCTGATAGTATTATTGTAGGTGTTGGCCTCCCCATTCAAGCTTGGCTCACTACAGTGCTTGGAACAGACACTTGTCTTGCTTATTTAAAACTTATCTACCTATGCCTGTGAATCTGAAGTACCATATGGCAGATGTAGCCATTTTAAGAGACATGCCAACTGATGTCTCTGTTGCATATCTTATGCATATAATTATAATAATAGATGAGATTTAATGAATTTATACTATGTACCAGGTACCAGGCTGATCACTGTACATATTTATTTTTACCTCATGCCATGGACATAGAAATCACTGAAGAAGATAAAGTGACTTACCTGGCCATAAAATGGCCATTTAGCACCTATAAACTTGGCCATCCCTGGCTTAGCGGAGGAAAAAAATATTTTTTAAAAAACATTTTTTTCTTCAAATGTAGAGATTATTGTTTTCTTGCTGCTTTGCCAAAGAAAGAGCTCTAAACACAAAAGGGGGATAGTTCTTTCCCATCCTATCCTGTTGCATTATCATCTCCCAGACTGGATGAAGAGGGTAAAGACTCATGCCAGCCCCTCTAATGCCTCAAACCCTGTGTGCTGTGATACACTCAAAACAGGAAAGAAAGGATAACAGTTCTCATCCCTGTCCCATGCCACTCCTGCCAGACAGAGCTGTTGGCATATGACCAACTGGGCAGGCTGCCCTTTTTGTGACTCTTTCCTTTGGCTATCCGCGAAACCTGGTCATGGTGTTAGTCTTGGAGGACTTTTCCGGGAGGGCCATGAAGCCACTAGGCTGCCTTCCCTGCTGTGGGCCTTGGGGCTCCCCGTCATGGCGCTGTTGACAGAAGAGTAGCTGAATTATAATAATAACCTTTCCTTCCACCTCACGGGGGTGTCGTTAGCATGAGATGACATAATGGATGTAAAAGTTATTTTGAACAGTATAAAAATGTAAGTCAAAATAATAAAAGAACAAAGAGCATTATGATTACAATGATGTCAGAGCACTCCACCCCAGGATCGTTAGAGCTCTCAATGACAGAACAAATTCTCTCTGCAGGCCCCAGGGTTTTCGCTCAAGGTTTTAGCAGATTTGTATAAAACTAGCCACTCTCTTAGTCAGAGAATCAGAAGAATGGAAAAAGTTCAGTGAGCTCCTATTTGGGGCCAGATACTACCCCCAAGTTTCTCTCACACACATATATATACATTTGCATATCCACAGGTACGTAAGACATACACATAGGAAACGTGTAAATGTTGACAGAGGGGAAAAGTATAATTCAGATGTACTGGCAACTTCTCTGCTCTTAAAGATCTGGGTCACATTATCTTGAGCCCCAACTCTGTAGCAGGCATAGCACCCCTAAGTCTTTCCAAAATTTCTGCAATTTCTCCAGGTGTCTAGTGGTTATGCCAGCTTTTATGGTTTCTGTCCTTGGGTTTCCATTTCTTGTAGGCAGTCTATGCTACGTAACATGGACAACACAGAGAAGCTCAGGCTTTGATTTCAACAATCAAAATCATCCACCCTGAATATACAAGTAGGTTTTGCTGGAATGAATAGTTCAGTGGATGCACAGGTGGGATTGAGTTTACACAGCAACAGTGAAGTTCACATGGCAACACTGATCAGTTCAGGAGGTGTGATCCATGCTGAAATTTCTGTTGATCACCCCTTTCTAGGGGGTATTGAGAGCCTTTCTCCAAAGGCCTGCTCTTCTCCCTGTTCCTCCTCACTTCTGTCTACCTCCCCACACCCCACATTCCTAATCCCACATCCCATATCCCCATTTTAGAAGCCAATAACTGGTTTCCTTTCCCTGTCTCAAGCACAGCAACCCTCCCGGTCCCTGAGTGGTGGGTGGAGCTGCTCCTCTTGCACAGGCGCTCTTTCAAAAACTGAAGGAGGCTTCCCAAGTGAATCTAGACAATAAATTGTCTTTGCCTCCTTCCGCAAGTGAGAAATAATTCCATATTACCCAAATCCTGCAGCCCATCAGGGCTGAACACAGATTACAAAATCATATTCAATACTGTTTAACCATGACTTTCAATGGCTCACTCACTGAAATCTTGAGATTAGACACAATCATTTTGAAAATCTAGCTGGGCTCTAACATTCTATGTTGCTCTGTTATTCTATTGAGAGGAGGGGAGGGGCGTTTAAAAAAAAAAAGATGAACTGTGTAAAAATAATATAAGGGGAACACCCACTAATCCTGTCCCTTCTCAAATGTCACATCACATTGATCCTGGTGAGCCAGGAAGTCACTTAATGCATTCTTTAAAAAGTCAGACTGTCCAGGGAAAGAAGGACACCTTCTTTCACTTCCAATCAGCCAACCCATCACTCCTTTCCTCCATTTGTAAGTCTGCGGAGTAACTTAAAAGGCATGAGTCATGTTCTGAAAATCAAACACGCGCATGCAGAGCATGCAAAACGAACCGCAGAGAGAGTCGGCGTTACAGACACAATGCGGCCTTTGTGAAACATGACAACATCCCTGGGGACCGAGGTTTCTGAGTGTTGCTGAACTGAGGAGAGTAATCACAGGGTCCAGGGTTTGCCAGAGAGTGTGACATAACATGGAGATTTTAGGAAAAGTGTGGAGTCCCTTTAATCAGCTCTGAGAGGAGCTTGCTAATAGTGCCTGTTTGCCTGTTGTTTATGTGGTGGGTGAGTCAACATCAGAACTTTACCCTTTTGTTGTTATGAAAATGTGTAGAGTGTTTATCTATTTTCTTTCCCTTTTCCAAGGAAACATTTGCCAAATGTTAATTATAGAGATTCTAGCTTTACCTTTCCTGAAAGATGAACTCTGAAACATTACTTTCACTTGGGATCACCTCTCTTAAATGGGGGACTTTAGTTTCAGTGACTTTGCCTGTCACTCTGAGCAGGGTTTATGCTCCAAAGGAATCTCTTGGGATCCACCATTTGTCTGGGGGACAGGGATATTATTTTGGACTGTGAAGTCTGTCTGCTAAAAAAAACGCTGGGAGGATACCAACCACACACACACGTAGGAATTTCTACTTGTTAAGCCTTTCCGTCTACAGGGGAGTTGTTGTGTTATTTCTTGTAGCTGTTTGTTCAATGAGATAGAAGTATGTTTTCGTCTCTGACCTCATCTCCCAAAGTTTATTGTGAAACTTTCGTATGAGCACCTGTGTTCCTGGATTACAAAATGACACCATTAGGCAATTCTTATAGTCATGGATAATTGCCATAGAAAGGGGAATAGGATAGAGGACTAGAATAAACAGTGAAAGTAAACACTTATGGGGAACACTATGCTTTAGAAAAAGGCCTTGCAATGTAATAGCAGGATGATTTTAATCCCAGAATCATAGTGATATAATGAAATAAGCAGCATCCATAGGCTCAAAACATATGTTTACAGAGGTAGGTGGAATAGCAGATATTTCTGCTGTAAAGTAGCGATATTTTGTGTCCAAAATGTATCTTCAAAAGACATATAGTCCTTTGAGGTCTGAAAATACTGACAGTTTTCTTTTTATGCTCCTTGTGTTTAGCACTCATTGTTTTATCTTGGAAGACACTTTCTATTTCTATGTACAGCCATAGTAATAGGATTTACATTTCAGCCGGCAGCAATCCCTAAGACTAATAGAAAAGCTGGAAGGAATAAGAAGACTTCGTATTTTAGCTGTCATAGATGATGATTGGGTTTATAAAGGACTTAAGATATAATGACAGGCAGAATTCATAACCTCATGCTTTCAAGTCAATTTCATGTTCCGCTTTTAATTAGAATCAGCCTTCTCTCTTTTTCATTTGCTATGTAACATACCTTTCCTTAATTTCTGGGGGGAAAACACTCTCGAAACAGGGGTGAAAAAACTGTTGATTTAGAATCATGTCATAAAATAGAATTCAAGGAAAGGGTTGAGCTGACTGCCTCAGACTGAAACAGAGCTCTTCAGGGTTGGTCGCACTGATTGTGCTGTTGACGGCAGGCAGAGGCAAGGCAAACACAATATTGTTAATGTGGCAACTAACGCAACCCTAACCATAAATACTTGCCAAGGCTGGAATGCAGGATTTCAATGAACCCACCTAGTCTTTTATCCCACTGACATAATTTAAATTGTGGGGCCCGTTTCCACACATGACTAGAAACCCCACCTCAGTGTGGTTTTCAACATAATGCTCACCTCATCATATGTTGATTTCCATATCTTTGGTCCCTAACTTTCCTTTACAAGGTCTTGGTGTTCTCCAATTACAGGACCTTCAGTGTTTAAGTTATACATGTAATTCTCAACGTTTCTTTGAGTACAGACCTGAGAAATTGTTACTGAATAAAAAGATTCAGCAATTGCAGTTTAACAGTGTCCTGTCCCGAGCTCTTGAATTCTGCTTTCTTTAGTTTTGATTTACTCCTGCACTAGGATACAGTGGCCACTTTTTCCCCATGAACTTCCTCATGTCTTTTGACTTAAAGAAAAACTCTCATTTTTTGGTATTTTTTCAAATTTGAAGAAGGAGATTAGAAGATTCAGATGTTATTCTAAATGAAAGTTAAAAAAAAAAAAAAAGCCAAACTATCAGAAATGAAGGTAATATAGAACTGAATAAAAACCCAAACACTTCCAGTTTGAATAAAAAAAATTCATCAGATTTTTTTCTTGGATATCAGCCTTTTTACGGTTTTGGGTGCCTAGTCACTGAAAAGCTTTGCTCATTTTTTTAAAAAACATAATAACATATATAGATATTGCAGTAGCTAATTGCAATTATTCACCCTAGACAAAGAGGAAAAAATGAGTTTTTCTTTTTCTAATTTCTTAGCTTGTGTGCAAAGTTGCCATTCCAGATGGGGCCCATTATGTGATGTTGTATTTCAAAGGGAAACATTTCTTAAAGTTGCTGAAAAAATGTCTATTAAGGAAATAAGAGCTGCTGAAGGAAAGACACGTGTTATCTATTTCTTCAATTAGTGGCAAAATTCTGGTAGTATTCCTAACGAGCTGCAGGGGTTCTAATTGAAATATTCCAATCCTTCCTCTTCCCAGCCCACACAATGCCGTTGTCAAAAGGGGGAAAGAATCATATAAATAAATTCTAGGTAAAACCATTTCTGATTTTGTAGCAATGAGAAAAGGTTGCACTATTTTTGCTTCTTGCATCATTTATTAGAAGTTTTTCTCAGTAGGACAGCAAGCAATTATCTGAAGCAGCTGGGTTACGTGAAGGACTGATCACATGTTATAACACACAGAGGAATTATGGATTATGGAAAGATGAACAATGTAATTATGCTCATGGAGTGTCACTTATTAATTTTAAGGTGAGATTTGTAATAATTTCATAATAGCTATAACAATCAGAGCAAATATCTGGATTTGTAAGGGTCTCCAAGGTTTAAAATTGGTTCATAAATTTAATTTTGTTAAAATGTGGTTCCAGTTGCTGGAAAGTTTTTGTTTCAAGGAGAATGAAATCCTGCAAGTGATGAAGACAAAATCTAAAACTTTAAATTGTTGTTTTAACAACTTTTATTCATCGCAACTCCATTTCCTTTCTGGGTTAGTGTAGAGATAGATTCATAATAGGATAGTTCACAACTATCTCGTATTTCCTATGAGTAATTGTGCAAAGGTGAAAAGATGACATAATCATGGCAATTAACTTCTTTTCTGGCTCCACCATGGTAATTACTAGGAAACATCACCTGTGGGAAGCCCAACACTCACCCGAAAATCAGGGCTACCTCTGCTTTTCCGAAGTACCTTCCCTAATCTGTTTAGCATAGTTTCTCTCTGTTATACTTTTCATTGCCTCTTTCATTCTCTTTATTCCAGTTTTCTTATTAACATTATTGCTAATTAGGAATCTAAAGTAGGCCGCCTTTTCAAAACAGAATGAGGACTATTTCTTTTCCAGGTAAGTGGGTGGTATTTGCAGCAAGCAATTAAAATGCACTTTACCCAATTAAAAAAAAAAAAAAAAAAAAAGACTAATGATAACAATAGTTAAAAAAACATCATCACAAAATGAGGGTGAAAAACTTAAGTGACCTCGAAATTAAGCTATGTTAGTCAGCTGTGATGTGACCAGAAAATGATGCATTACAGATAACACAGTTTTCTGAGCAGTAGCTCTTTGGCTATCTGACATAAAGTAAAAAATAAAAGAAAAGAAAATCATAATTCTCCCAAGTCTACTGTATTTTTAAATTTTTTACAGCTGCTGGATAGCTATAAGGTTTTAATTTTCACCTTTGAGTATTTTTTTTTTCCAAATGGAAATAGCTTTATTTTTTTTTAGCCTATCAATGTAATGGATACTCACTATTAATTATTCAAATAAAGTAAAAATTACCCCAAATCCCCAGTGAAAAACTGCTAAAATTTAGTGTCTATATTTACAGTACTTTTTATATGACATATGAGTATAGAAAACAGGTACAAATATATGCAAATATATTTTAGTAAAAATTCATTTATTCAACAGTATGTATGGAACACCTACTATGAACATGCAATAGAAAACCATAGTGAGCAAAATAGACATGGTCCCTTTACTCGTGGTGCCTACCAGCCTCCCACAGGATAGAGATATGAATTAAAGACTCATAAAACTGAATATAATATCACAAATGTGGCAAGTGCTATGAAGGAGGGGCACACAGCATAAGACCTTATGTTAGGAGAAAGAGACTTTATTGGGGATGTCAAGAAAGGTTTGTCTGAGAAAGTTATAATACTGGGTATGGATTTCAAGGAAGAGTCAGAGGAGAGACAGTACCTAGAAAAAGATGAAGGTGAGGGGAAAGAAGGGATCTGGAGCAGCTGAGCTTTCCAGGCAGAGGAAGCTGCTTGATTAAAGGTTTTCTGAGAGGAGAGAGCCTGCGCATTTGAGAAAGAAAGGCTAACATCCAGAGAATACGTTTGTCACATTGGAAGACAAGCCCAGAGTGGTGGATAGAAAGCAACACCTCGAAGGGCCTTGTGATTCTGCTGGGAACATGGTTCTCAACCTTAACGGTAAGGGAGAGCAGTGACTGAAGGATGGAGGTAGTATGTGTTTCATTAAGCTTCAGTGTGGACTGATGGGGAGGGGCAAAATGGATACAAGGGAATCCAGTTGAAGGCTATTGGAGAAGAGGAAGAGAGATGATGGCAACGTGGACTAGGGTCGGGGTGGTGGAGTTGGAGATTCAAGAACATGGCGATGAATTTTATGTGAGGAATAAGGGAGGTGTCTTTAAAACCTTTTGCTTTTTTGACTGTAATGCTATCTTTCTTTTTCTTATTGATTCATAGGATCTATTTGTCTATTTATATATTGTGGCTGGCTATTATTCCTTTTTTTTTGTTATATGTCCCACATATTTTCTTTTGGTTTATTTTTTGTCTTTGAATTCTGTTTATTATTATTTTTTTCAATTGAGAGTTTGTTTTGCACAGTTTTATTTGTCAATTTATTCCTCTTTGAGATTTTTGTGTCTCCCAATGCTTTTATGATAATATTTATTTGGGTTTTAAAAAATCTATTTGAAGTCTATTTTGGGGTTTCAACTTATATTTTCTAAATGGATAAACAATTGTATTTATACATTTATCATTTATTACTCACTAATTTGAAATAAACTTACACACACACAGACACACTCACACATATGCATACATATAGCAGGTATTTGGTAAGTTATTCTAGTCCATTGTTCTAGCTGACTTTTCCTGTCTTAATTTTGCACTGTTGTAATCAGGATAGCTTTATAGTATATAGTTTTTACTCTTCTTGTGTGTTTTCTACAGAAATCCAGAGACCCAGCTTGTCAGCTCCATAAAAGGAACTGTTGAAATTTTACCTGATATTGCACTAGATTTATAGATTAATTTGGAAAGAATTGACAGTTTTTACAAAACTAGGTCTTCCTAGCTAGCAATGTGATATGTCTCGTCATTCATCAAAGTCTTCTTTTACATCCTTCAGTAAAGTTTTACGATTTTATTCATATAGGTCTGAAGGCAAAAGTATTTTGTGTGCTTTAAATTATCTTGCAGTTTCCTACTTCTTGACTTCAGTCAAGTGTGCGTAAATAAACCCATCTTTTCTGTTGAAAATATTTAGGCTGATAATTTTGAGGTTTGTGTACAGCAGATAATTAAGATATCTCCTCTCTCCAATAGGTCTGCCATTTGTTCCAGGCAGGAGCATGGGGTAAGGTAATTTTTTTTTCCGTTGGAATTAATGCCTTTATGGAGAATTTCAAATCAACCTCTCTTTGCAAGTAAAGGCTTGCCTTCTCTAATACAAAGTTTAATGTGGGCAGGAAATATGTATCTATGACTGTATATCTACATCTTTAGAGACACACTCTATGATGATTTGAATATATTCCAGTATAATTCCTCTGCTGATACATGTTCAAGGCCCCACTGAAAAATTACTCATCTTCACCCTTGTATGTTTATCTGCTTGCTGGTCTTTCTCTTTCCTACTACCTCTTAGATTCATTGAAGGGTCAAGACAGTCTAACCATAAGCCCTTAAGCAGTGACCCTAAAGTTTATCTTGTATGTTGTTGAAAGACATTCTCTTCTTTGCCGCCTCCTGCCGAGATAAGGAAGTTATAATTAGATGTTATAGTTGATAATGCACATAGAAGTATGCACAAAAAAATCAAAGACTTCAAACATATTTATCTGTTTAATGGATTCAGCATTCCTTGTTCAAACAGCTTTGCTTAAAATTGTTCTTTCAGCCTCCAAGTTAAGCTAGTGTCTAGTAGCCACAGCTTGATTTAAGTTAGAGGCACGGTGAATTCCCTGGGAGAGCTGGCAGGGACAAAACTGAGTTTTCTCAACCTTTTCATTTCCTCCCTATTTGTCCTCAGACTCTACAATTTTGCTTGCATGTGAAGCTCCATCGATGATGCTCGTGTCTTCATTTTATAGCTGTAGCCTGGGCTCTGCAATGGTGATGGCTTGCAGTTTACTATCTATTACATTTGGGATTAATAGTTTCCTGTTATACTTATTGTTCAGCCCCACTCTCCTGCCTGGTACTGTAATACACTGCTTTCAGTATTCTAATGGGATTGCACGAATCTGCCATCACTAGCTTGATTTTTAACAGGAAACTAGGACAATAAGAGCCTTGAGAAAGTGAATGTGAGAAATGTATGCTTCTGTCTAGGGACATTAGTGCAAAATGAAAACAACACTATCTTCTATTGCTTGCTTCTGCCACCCCATTTTCACCAGTAAATAACTAGAGCCCTTCCCTGCACTATTGGCATGAACAAAGAAAAATGACTTCAGCTATCAGGGGCTGCACTTTGAGATGTAACATATCATTTTGCTTGTAAATATATAATTGTCACCTACTGACTGCTTTCTTTCCTTCCACTCAATACTCAACTCTAAGCAAATTCTTGGTTCAAAGAGCAAACCTTGAACTAAGAGTAAATAAACCTATGATTATTATTAACAAATGACATTTTAAAAGAAAAACTCAGGAAACCTAGTGGCAGATAAATATTAACAAGTCCTTCATGCATTAATTTAACTTAAGTGGATAACCAGTAAATCTTTGTGGGAACCAGGTCCATGTGGAGCTGTTCTTTGGGGAAGGGACTTCTGGTTCTTTCCAGACCTGGTTAATGATGCTCCAGGTAATAGTGACAACTTAATGGGACTATAAACAGGATTTGGGGGCTCCTAGGGAAGAAGAACATTTAAAAGAGAACCATAATTTTTCACTACTCTAAAAAAGGAAAATACAGAAAGCTAGACATGGTTTCTATTTTACCAGTGAGATAATGTCAGGTATCTGGTTTCTAGCTTTCTTTGCTGAGTCTCTCTTATGTTCCTCCACTGCAGTTAGCCAGTTGCTCTTGCTGACACTCCTTTCTTTCCCCTGGGTCTTTGCTAGTATAGTTCCCTGCCCTCAAATGCCTTCTCCTCCCATCCTGTATTGACAAGGATAGACATTTAGTTAATTCCAAAATTCTATTCTCTTCTTTCATAATAATAGACTTTTGAGTTGGCACATGGTTGCTGACCAAGAAACTACATTTCCCAGGCTCCTTTGAAGCTAAGATTTTGGATATAAATTAGATTCCAGCAATATAAGTTCTCTGAAGAGATTTAGAAGAAGAAAGACAGGGGCTTCTTTTGTATTCTGGCTGTCTTCACTGGCCAATAAGATTGTGGGTTTTTTGTGTTGGCCGCCAGTCTTCCTGGTTGTCAAGGGCCAGTCCAGAAGCAGTGGTGGTGGTAGTCACATCTTGATCTGGTCTCTAATTCCTGAACAAAGCATCTCATGCCCATTCTCTGACCTCCAGCTACAGCAGGGACCTCAGACTAGACTGCTGTGGCTCTAGTTGTGGCTCTGAGTTGGCAGCTCCTCTACTAGGCTGGCTCTGGGTTGTTCTGAGAGTCATTCCAAGACTCTTACCATTTCAGTGACTTTGAAAGCCTCTCAATCTTTGTATTAAATCCATTTTGTTTAAAACACTTGGAGTGAATTTTGTTTCCTTAACTGGCCCTATAGCAAATAACATGAGTTATTTGCAGCTTCATAGAGTTTGAGGGCGGGAACATATTCACTGTTCTGAATAAAGCTGGCATATAATAGGCCCTCACAGGGAATGAACAGATTTCATATGACAGGCATTGTGCAGGGCACTTTACCTACATCCTTTCCTTGAATCATGCCAACCACCCTAGGAGGTAGGCATCACTGATGGCAGTGGTAGCTGGTCTGGAGAGGCCACTGGCATGACACTGGCTGCAGTGGGGAAGCGTGGCTGGGGCAGTGTGCTCCATGGAGCCAGCAGGAGACTGAAACAGGCAAAAGTCCCTCTTTCTTCCAAGCTGGAGGGGTGGGAGCCCTGCCCTTCCAGGTACAGCTGCAATCACTCAGCCGTGGCTGCAGAACTGGGCATCTCTGCACTCTTGGGGGCCTGAGAAGTCCCCCTGTCCCCCCAGGCTCAGAAATGCCTGCTCTCACTGCCTGGCCTGTCCCTGATCCTGGTATCTGCTCCAATTTCAGAGCAAAGTTGTGATTGAGCTCAGGTGCTGTCACTATCTGGCCAGGTGTGCACACACTTGGGACAGCCCTGATATGCCAGCTCCCTATTGCCTTAGCATCCTCCAGACTTTGGACACCAACAAATACTGGAGGGAGGCTTGGGAGAGGGGCTAAGGGCAGCTTGGCATGGATCCTTAGGCACCCCTTGGTGCAAATAGCCTGGGCACTGTGGGCACTGTGGACAGCAGTTTAATGGCAGCAGAAGGCAGACAGGCTCCTGGGCAGAAAGCAGTGGGTCCTCAGTGAAACCCCTGCTTCCGGCCAGGCATGGCCTGAGGCCTGGGGGCTGGGCTGCCAGTTCCACAGACTAGAGTGAGAACTTACGGTGCTTTTTCCAGAGCTGCCTATGGCCATCCACAAACCAATCAATATTCACTTTCTCCCCTCTGAAGACCGTAAAAACCCCAGACTCAGCCAGACTGAGGCAAACAATGGGACAGCCTGCTTGCAGAGAGGAGCTACCCACTGTGGTGTCCTCTGAGCTGTTCTGTTGTTCAGTAAAGCACCTCGTCACCTTGTTCACCCTCCACTTGTCTGCATACCTCATTCTTCCTGGACATGGGACAAGAACTTGGAACCTGCTGAATGGCAGGGCTGAAAGAGCCATAACACAAACAGGGATAAAACATGATCCTTGCTTGCCACATAGTGGGAAACGAGAAGGAGAGAAGGAGAGAAGAACTGTAGCCTTCAGGAAGCCCAGACCCAGGAGGTCCCTGAACCAGGGCTGTGGCACCCTCTTAGGGGACCTGTGGGTCCTCATGTCTCCAAGCTTTTAGGCACCACTGTGCTCCCTGGTGCCAGCCATGGAAACTGCTTGTGGTATGCCTGGTCCAGCCACAGCCTCACAGGGAGCTGGTGCCCACAATGGACCCCACACTTGCTTGCTCACACACCCACTGCTGCTCTGTGCCTGGCTTGCCCTTGGCAGATGTGGGAACCAAGTTGGTAGAATGAGCTGAGTGCAGCCTGCCAGGCCAAGTGGGCAGAACAAGCCCCGTGGGCCCAAGCAAAACTCAGGCAAAGGTGCCACCAGTCACAGAGGGTTTTGGCCAGGAAAGTGACACCCAAAGGATCCTGTGATATTGCCACTATTTTATTGAGGTCTGATCTCTGAAGTGAGGGTTGGGGTGTTCAATAACTTGCCTAAGGCCACAGGGCTAAGAAGTGAAGTCCCATTCTTCCTGTAAACCTTCTCTATCATTCCAGCTATGAGCAGAAAATGGTTAAAAGTCAAAATAAAATGTTGCTGACTTGATTTTAACGTAATTTATTTCATTTTCAAATGGTGAAAGTGAGGCTGAAAGAGGAAAATCTTATTTATTTGACTCTTCATTGTAAACTCTCTGTTCTTCAATGCTGAATTGGGCTACGTCCCCCAAATTCACTGTGGAATTTTATGCCTCTCACCCCACTACCCTCATTCTACTCTAAGGAGGAGTAGATGCTATGAATCAGTCCCTTCTAAGGACTAACAGTGGCTAAAGATTACACTATACTCTTTCAAAAACAAGTGAATAAAAGCACCAGTGCATGTATTGTGAAAATTTCAAAGGATCCCACAGGCAAGAGGGGAGATGAGAGTAGCCTGATTGCCTCTCTGACTCTTTCCTGCATCCTTCTCTTCCATTCCTAGGGCTAGAAGTGCCAGACTTGCACCCTCAGGAGAAGGCTAGGCCCCTTCTTGTAGGCTTTCCCATCCCTCTCACCTGCCAGCCCCGTCCTGCCTAAGGCATTGCAGCCTGTCTCTTTCTAATTGGTTCCTTTTTCTCCTGCACTATATTCTGGATTTGCTTTGCCTAAAATCAGAGTGGTGAGACATACAGTTTGGCTTTAGGTGAAATAGAGGAAGCCTTCTATGCTGTTAGGATTCTAGGACACTTCAACCATTTAACTTAGGTAAAGGCCTTCTCCTTGGGCCCAGCCTAGCTTCTCAGAGTTTACATAGGGTTTGGGGTGGAGGGGCAGGAAGCTAAAAAGAAAATATTGTTGACTTTTTGTGTTTGTTTCTCTGTGTGTGTGTGTGTGTGTGTCTGCGTCTGTGTGTGTATACCCTTTAGGGACCTTAGAGGGAAAGGACTGGAGAGGCCAAGACAGAATTTAGGTACCATTGTGGTGTCATTTCATTATCACTCCTTATTAACTCCCTGTATAGCCATCCCCTGCAAAGCCCTCCCTCTCATCTAGGACCCTCCCCTGGCCTGAGTGAAGCCTGTCCACTGTGGAGGCTCAGCCTAGTTGTTCCCACCTCTGTTAGCATCTTTAAACCTGCCAGGCAGAAATAATCCCTTTGTCTTTGGCAGCCCACGAGGTCTGTTGACACAATAGAAACAGTGCTATACACTCACCACAGTGTACTGTAATGACCTGTTTACTTATTTGTGTTTTTCACTACATATTGACCTCCTTAAGGAGCTTGACTGGATCTTATTTATCTCTAAGCCTCCACAACTAAATAAATATTTGCTAAGTCAGATTGAATTCCCACCCCTAATTCATTGCAATATATCCGGTAGAGGGATGCCATAGAGTTCTTTGATTTTAAGGAACCCTTGATTGTAAAATGCACCTTAGATTTACTGTTTGGGAGGTCGATATATTATTCAATGTACTTGTGCACATGTTTACTGATGATGCACAAGAATTCTGGCTGAGAATTGAACTCTGGTTTGAACACTGGCTCTACCACTGACAAGCTCTGAGGCCCTGGGCAAGTGTCTTAATTTCTCTGTGCCTCAGTTTCCTCAACTGTAAAATGGAGCAGATGGATCTACCTCATATGGCTGATTGTGAGGATTAAATGAGTTAACATATGTTGAGTATTTTGAGTGTATCCTAGCACACAGTAAATGCTATTTAAGTATTTGTACCTATATAATCAGAAACAGTAAAATGTAAATATACATACCTTAAACTCATATAAAATTTAAACTCTAAAAGCAGACTTTCACAAGTCTTAGTTCAGAACAATTTCCACAGCAGTAAGTGCCTTCATTATTGGCTGTTCTTTATCTGGGCACTTGAAGGGTTACTTTTTTTTCCATCCACAGGGACCTTGCATACTTTTCTTGTATTATCATCCTTTTTTCTTTTCATCAGTCTTGTTTTCACCTGAAGGGCTGGCCCAGTATCTTATATACTTTACCATCAGCTGGCAGGTAGTCTAACAAACAGTAAGTACATAATAAACAGTAAATGAACAAATGAATCACCAGTGGAACCCACACATAACACCTGGAATCAATTAATAGATAGTATATATTCGGATAACTGGAGTTATAGTCAACAAATTAACAAACCCTCACCTTCTCGTTCAACCTCTGACAGGCACATACTCGTATTTGGGGACAGACTTAAACAGGTACCAGATTATACATTCATTTTGTGCCCATTTTCCCTATTGTTGGCCTTATCTCTTCTCTTATCTGTGCTGGAATATGGACAACTTTCTCCATGCTCATCTTCATTATTGATCCAATTACACATTTTGTTCTTTCTCTGCCATCCTAAATCACATTTCCTTACATGAGCCTTTGACTTGTCATGTGCACATGACAACTGCACATGACAACCTTTTACCTATTCAGAATTTTCAACTGACTGTTTATATATATATATATATATTTTTTTTTTTTTTTTTCTTCAGCTAAAAGAGCGGAAGAGGTGATTTATTTTAGGGTTGTTACACTCGGCCACAAATAAACACAGAAATAGTCCAGAATGTCACAAGTCCAGGGCAGAGGACCAACATGGGCAGTTTTGTTTATGAGCAAGGTGGGTGTCAGAGGTGATTGGCGATCAGAGGGCGATGAAGTTCTAGATCCATTGAGACAAGCTCTAGACAGTAGCATGCAGTCCCAGAACTTGTACCAGCATCCCCAGCACCTGGCATTCCATGTTTCTGCTCCTGTGGCCTCCATGATGCAACAAGCTAGCAGTTTACTTGGACTTCTGCCTCATCTTTCTTCTTTTGCGCTTCAGCCTGCGCATTCGCTTCTTTTTCCACTTGGCTCTCATGGCGCAGAGGTTTCCAGAAAAATGGCGCTAAGGCCGAGAGACTGTTTATGTTTTGATACTGTATTCTTAGTCATGTGTCCTGCTCTGTTAAGGTATGAAGTTTCCTGCATTATTATTATTATTATCATTATTATTATTATTGTGGCGTTATTATCATGGCGGGACTCCTTCATGTGCTACAACTGGAAACTATTTAATAAATGCTTTTGGATAAAATATTGACATCAGCTTGCGTGAATTGTTATTTGAGAGATAAAGAATGTGGAAAAGATAGCCAGTATAATCATTCAGTATTTTATTTATTAAAAACCTATAAAGCCTCTGTGACAGGTACGGTGCCAGGTGTTGACAGTCTAACTAGGGAGATAAGATTAAAAGGTATTAAAATATATCATTACTTGCAATATTGTTGAACCCAGCATTGTAGGCCTTCAGCAAAGGGTCCATCCATCGAGAAAGGCCGGATGGTCACAGTCAATTTTCATGAAGAGAATGGAACTTGAGCGACCTTGAAGGACTAAAAGATTGAAGCTAACAATGGGGAGGAAGTCAAGTATTCAAGCAGAGGAGTATGGCAGAGAGGCAGGAATGAGCATGCCACATGAGGGAGTGAGACCAGTTTGACTGGAATGGAGACTGTGAATCTTCCAATGCGAGGCCCAGGCATTTGATATAGACTAAAACAGGTTTCTGAGAGGAGAATGATGTAGTGGAATCAGTTAGGAGAAGATAATCTAACAAAATTTTGCAAATAGGATTGAAGAATAGAGGGCATTGCCTTGGGGAGGCCAGCTGGGAACCGCATTGTGAATGAGTCCAGATGGCAAGATGGGAATAGAGAGAAGACAAGGACATGAAGATGTTTGGAAAGACATGCAGAGCCTGACAGATCATTCTTCTTGTGATTTGCTTGGAGTTCAGCATATTTTCTTGCCTGTGGGACTCCTGTGGTGGCTTTACTTCACATTTTCCTATTAACCCCGGCCCCCGTCTCACCCCATCCATCCTTTTGCACTATTCATATAGAGTACAGCCACACCACAGCATGACAGGTGGGGACCAAACATTCAGTCATGTAAAACACACATTACTGTCACTGGGTTGAATGATGCTGCTGGTGCTGGGTGTTAATAACATGACAGGAAAGACACTGCAAAGCTGGCCAGTGGCCTAGGAATTAGGTGAATTTGTCCTTGTTATAGCTATGCTTTGGCATAATGAATGGCAGCTGTCTGACACCCTTATTCTCTTAGCCAAATCCCTCCCCATTTTGAGCAAGAAAGTCACAACTGGAGGATGGGAGCCAACCAACCATCAATCCTCCCCCCTGCAAGTTCCCAAATGCACGTCTTTACTATGTATCTTTGTGACTTGAATTCTCCAGAAGACGAGTGAAGCTGCTGTGGTAAGGACCCTCAGCCATCTCAGCCACACTTAGGAACTTGACAAACATCGTCACTGACATTTCTTCCCTGTTCTCCTGCCATTAACAGTTAGCCCTCTTAGACACTCATAGTATTCCATGTGATTGTTTCATGGTAACCAATTTTGTCTCCCCAACTCAGTTCAGCTTCCTTTGAGGGCCTTCCATGTCTTATACTTTTCTTCCTGCCTAGGCAGAGGAGCTCACTAAGTAGTGGTTGGAAGAACAAATGAATAAATGATCACTAGTAGCAGTGAAGAGCTCATAACAACACAACCTTTTGGATTGATTGCAATTTTTGAAGAACTAAAAATAAGCATATTCACAAGTATGCAGATAAGGTTATTTGTAATACAGGATGAGTATCCCTTATCTGAAATGTTTGGGACCAGAAGTGTTTCAGATTCCTGATTTTTTTAGATGTTGGAATATTTGCATATACATAATGAGATATCTTGTGGAGGGGATCCAAGTTCAAACATGATATTTATGTTTCATATACACCCTATACACACAACCTGAAGGTAATTTTATAAAATATTTAAAATAATTTTGTGCATGAGACAAAATTTGTGTTACGCACTCGTGTGTGGAATTTTCCAATTGTGGTGTCATGTCAGCACTCAAAAAGTTCTGGATGCTTACCTGTATGAGATTAAGTGTAGCATAAGCATCAAATATAGTTATATGGACCTCAAGTTACAATAAATGGGGGAATAGCCAAGCCTCAGTCAAGGAACTGTATGCTTTAAGGATCATCTACTGAGATCTTCTGACTTTTAAACTGAGGTCTAAAGGAAAGAGGTGACTTGTCCAAGATCCCATTTCTGGTGGAAGAGCCTGAAATAAAACTGAGAAAAGCCTATTTCTAAGTCTGCCCTCAGACTACTGCATCTGGAGTGTTATCCTTCAGGGACCCCTCCCGGAGATCTGTGGGTGCTGCCAGAGCCCTCCATGCCGAAATCTCTTGTTCCAAGCTCTTTTGGCCAACAACTCTTCCAAAGTCTTGCAGTTGATGAGTCAGAGAAAAAGAAGTGGCAGCAGCAGAATAAGAACTAAGAACTGAGGAAGGAGCTGGTCGCAAATGTGGGACAAGGGCTCTGGAGAGACGCTGGTGATGTTGGTGAGATGGGTCTGAGACCCAGGGTAGTGGAGACTCAGGCATCTGCTCTCAGAGTTTGGAGAGCTCCTTTCTGCTGCAGCAGCAGAAAAGAGATGCAAGTTTCTAGTGAACCAGATATTTCCAAAGAATATCTGCAAACCTACTCTGAGATTTTCGTTTGAAATATATTTGAACTGAGACATGATATAAACAGGGCATTTTCTGCCCTGAGTGTGGAAAGTCAGAGAAAATTATCCTCAGAGAGAGAAGAAAGAAGCAACCTCACAAAGCAAAGGTGAGAAATGAATCATCTGAGCTGGGGTATAAAATATTAGCTCCTGACAGCTTTTCTGTCCCAGGCCTCAGCCCCTCTGTTCCTCTTTTTTTATTTAAACAAATTTAAATGAGTTTTTGTTCCTTGCAACCAAATAGTTCCTGACTAATATCTGGACTCATAAATTGCAGTTCTTCACCTTCTTTCTCCTACCAACTTGAACACCTAATCCAAGAAAATAAAGAAAAACAGAATAGCCAACAATTATGCCATAGTAATTAAACACTTTTGTGCAGTCATGGTTTTGTTACTCATTTGTAAACTAGTCTGTGAGTCTAATCACCATTTGCAACATTATTTCTATACCAAAATGCATTTTGAGCTCCCAAAATGCAAGTTAGTAATTTAAAATACTAGCTTAAAGGTTAATTTCTGCGCATGTACGTGTGTGTGTGTGCGTGCGTGCGTGTGTGTGTGTTTGAAATAACTGTCCATTTATAGATTAATGTTATAGTGCAAAAAACAAAATGGACTTTGGACTCTGTTGGCTGAATCACTAGTGACTGTAGGACTCTGGACAAGTCAATTCAATTTTTTGAACATCAGTTTCTTTCATTATTCCTAAAATGGTTGGGGACCATAATACTCTCACCTTTGGATTGTTATTATGATCAATTGACTTAGTTCCCATTAATTGCTGGTGCTTGACACACAGCAGGCCTTCCATAGATAGTAATTCCTTCCTTTTTCTTCTTTGTCTTCTTTTTCTTTTTCCAGCATGGGCAGATGAGTCCTACCCATTGATATAGTCCCTCTCTTACATAAGAACCTCAAGCACACTAATTATTCGGTTTATTTTTGCTAAGCTGGAAACAGATGAAAGTTGACTTTTGCATTACTGACAAGCCTCTTTCAAAGTATGTTGTCTCCTATTATTTCACCAAAGCCCTGGATTATTTCCTGATCTTGGGAAAAGAAGAGAGGGGTTTTTTTTTTTTTTTTTTTTTTTTTAAGGCTATTGACTAAATGCAAATCCGAATTCAAAGAGTTACCAGTATAATTTATTTATTTTATTGAATGATAATTCTAGCATGTAGAAGTGAGATCTTTAGGAAAGCAGCAGTGATGGCATCCTCTTAGATTCGCTTTATATTCAGCTAGAGGGATCCTGATGTGATTTAGGTGTGATTTAGTTTGTCACTGGATTAAACTTTGAACTCCATTGTAAACCAATCAGCTGACTCTCCCTGCAGGAATTTTGCTTTTATGAGCAAGACTTCATTTCAGAGCACACTTCTTTTTTCTTTTGAAAGAGTTATATAGCCTACAGCTTTCCTGGGTTACACTTATTGGTGTCTTCATATTTTAATTTGAATAAGGACATGAGTAAATGAGAGAATCCCAGTTGACCATGGTTTTGTTCTTTGGAGTGGAGATGAATTTCTCAAAGTTCTTCTCATCACTTATGCTGTGAATTATATCACTGAAGAAGTTGAGAATTACTATGCAGAGCATAAGATTATAAATTTAAGAAGAGATTGGAATATGTTTTAAGAGCTGATGCAAAATAATCAGTGTATAGAATATACAGGGAGAAACAGCTTGGTGACTCAAATGGGACAAGAGAGTCCACATGACTGATTGTTCAAGTCTAAAGCTCATACCCTCTCTCTTCTGTACACATACCCATATGTACATACTGTACATGTGTGTTGGTTTGATAAATGTGCTTTTTAATAATGTTGCCTTTTAATTTACTGACAATAGATTTTTTCTTGTGACTGTGCCACTAGATGTTCATTTTAGGAAATCAGACACTGATAGCTTTGCAATAGAAATAATATTATCAACAGAAATAAGACTGAAAAACAGTGACTAGACTAATGAGGACTAAAACTTACTAAGCACTCACTTTATGCTGGGTACTTGCCAACTGTGTTAAGCACTCATTACCTCTTTTAATTCTTGGAGCCACCTTATAAGTTCTATTGTTATTTCCTTTATACTGTTGCTGAAATTAGATTAAGTTGCTTGCCCAGGGATACACAGGGATACACAGTGCAGTGAGATTCAAACAGAAGCCGTTCATTCTGCTGGGCAATATGTACTTTGCGTCTGATTCCATAGAAGAGTATTATTTTAACAAAGTCAGGTTGAACTTATTAGTGATGTGGGAACTATTTAACAGATAGGAACTTCGGAGCAATTGGAAATATCTCAGTTAGTGACAGATGTTGTTGATCACAAAGTTCTTCTAGATTGCTTGCTTCATTGGTCAAACTGAATTTTAGAAAGGTGCCGATTCACTGACACAGTGGTTTTGTATTATGGCCAGATGCTTATTCAATACTTGAGAATGTTTTCTCTCCATTCAGTCTAATGGGAAATTAACCAGTGGCTTTTGGGGAAAGCAAAAAAAATGAAGGGGCTGGGGTAGGGTACAGATAATAATCTTGTTCATAAAGGAGCTGCCAATCCCCCACCCTCTGCTGAGGGCATCCCAGGGATTGCCAGTTGCTTTGTCTTGTTTGACACAAAACTCTGTTGTTTGTCCAACTGTTGCCAAGTGACACTTTGACATTTGCATAGCCAGGAAGTACTGGAAAATAGAGCTCCAACATTTCCCTGTATTATTTTTATAGTAATTAGGAGTAAAAGTTATTTTTAGCTTTCTGGCAGTAACTATTTTTTGCAGTTCCTTTTTTAACTTTGTAAATAAAATTCTATTTCCTGGTTGCCTGGAATGAGAGGTTTATGACAAATACTAGCTCCTGGAAGACTGAGCAACTTTCTGTATATTTTTGTGAGACAAATTCCAGGATTCTTGGGTAGGAATTAATTTTTCATGGAAGAACACTTTCAGTGGGAATAAAATATGGGAAGAATTATTCATACTCACTATTACGCATCATTATATATAAAAGTACAGTTCTTTTCTTGTTTTAATTGTTTAAAATGTACAAAGATCGTTAATTTATATGGAATCAGAAAAATCCCTGTGTTGTTCCTACAGATGAGTAGAGTGGAATAATCTATATGTTGTTTGGATCTAAACGTTGCTGGACTACACAGTAGCTCTTGTTGTACTTTAGTATACTGAGTACACTTCATCATTGAATCAAGCAAGATTTCATTAGGAAGATATTACAATGTGCCTATGTATATATTACTTATCTTGCATTCTTAAGCATTAGGCACATTTTATTTCATTGTCTATTGTCTGTTTCATAAAATTGCATGACATATTTGCCTGGGAAAAAAGGGATTGTTTAAAATTCAACCATTTTGTGTGCCTGGTGTATACTTACACTGTAATAAGCACTGTGAGGGGGATTCAGAAATTAAATAGACATAGTCTCTTCTCTCCCAAAAAATGGTAGTAGAAAAGTCACAAATGAGAGTCCTGCATGGAAAAATAAAGGGGGAGAAAAGAACATCCTAAAATATGCATAGTCACTTGGAAATCTACTCTGCTTCTCTCCAAAGTTTTGAGTTTGAAAGCTTGACTTGTCTATAGAATTAGCACCCCAAAATATCAATGAGTTAGCAGCTATTGACCTCTACCTTGGGAATTTTCAGAATTGAATGTTTCATATTCTATTCCCTTGGCAGGTTAAAAAATACTTTTCTTACTCGATATATTGCATAAGTTAACAGTTTCTGAAAAATGCACGAATCGACTTATTAGAAATACTGTAAATGCACAGCAAATGCAAAGTCATATTCAAATAATTCTACTGCAAGAAATTTAGTACAATGTGATTTAAACATGCCCCTAAAATGTGAGGCTTGAGCTTGCACTTTTCTCTAGGATTAGGAAGACGTGATGAGCTTGAAGCTGAAAAAGAAAAAAACCATTGATAGTTCTGTTTGCACTCTACTCCATTCTCATGGCCTCTAAGTGCGCTTGTTTGTGTTTTGGTTGAACAAGGGAGGTGATTATTTCTTCAGCATGTGACTCTTTCAGTTTCAAGCATACACACAGGCTTTTCTCATCTCTGTGAGGTCATAGAGATATGCCTTTTACATGATAGGTTACTGAGGTTGTGGCTTGGTGCTGTGGGGGTGTACCAGTCAAACCTCCTTTGTCTGCTGTGTTGGTTTCAGTTCCTTGCTGGCTGTTGGCTGGAGGCTTCAGTTTCCCTACCACACAGACCTCTCCACAGGGCAGCTCACAATATGGCGGCTTGCTTACCCCCAGGGAGAGCAGTGAGGGATACGGAAAGAGAGAGAAAGAGATAGTTTGTGCAAGCAAGCAAGAGAGTGCAAAGGCCAGTGGCAGTCTTTTATAAGCTAATCTCAAAAGTGACATATCATCACCTCTGCCATATTCTTTTGTCACATAGACCAAACCTACTGTGATGTGGGAGGATACTATCCAGAGGTGTGGATGCCAGGAAGGATCAGTGGTAACCATCAAGACTGGCTACCATAAAATGCTTTTGTTGGTTTGGGAAACTTTCTGGGAAAGCTTTCCTGTGTATGTTGTGTTGGTAAAGTCTTGTTAAGCTTTCAGTCTGATGGTTTTGAATATAGGATTAAATTTGACTAAACTAATAGTTGACAAAGCATCTCAAAGAATGTGGGTTTATAACTGGTTGCTGACGCATACATAACATCAATGGTGTGAAGTATAGATATAATGCATGTACACTTAAAAATAGCTTTGTATACCCAGATACTTTCTGTCAGTTTTAGTATGTGAGATTTAGACTTACCTAGTCTTCACTCTTTCAAAGTTGTTAGATTTTTTCTCTTGAATTGTCTTCAGTTTGCTGTAATTTTATGCAAGTGTAAATATGCAAACAGCCTGCCTTTACTGAAAGTACCTTACTTAACTCATTTGATGGACTTTAACTATTTGGGACTCCAGTGTTCAATAATGCTTTGTACAGCAGAAGGAAGTTTGTGTGGTAATAGGTCCTGACATCACACCACATTCCATTAGCTAATTATTATTTTATTAATTAACATCCTTTGGCATATGGTATATTGATGGGCTGTGAAAGAAGCAGACAGGTTGAGAAATAATATTTAACTAACTTGGACACTAAGCAAAACCTTGTTTTTGTGCAAAAGAATGCTCCATGCCTTAATAGAAGAAGATGGAATGTGTTCCAGCGATTAAATAAATCATGTTGAGCTTGATTTTTGTTTCCTTGTTCTATCCTTTAAGGTACTAGGAGATTGGCATCTTGGAGGAACGCAAATAGAGATTTGAGGTGATAGGGAGGGGCTTCTGGATTTGATACCTCATATATAAGATGAAGTGACGATATGAGGGTTTTTTTTTTTTTCTTGAGACAGGGTCTCACTATATCGCCCAGGCTGGAGTGTAGTAGCATGATCTAAGCTCACTGCAGCCTCGAATTCTGGGTTCAGGCAATTCTCCCACCTCAACCTCCTGAGTAGCTGGGACCACAGGCACGTGCCACTATGCCTAGCTAATTTTTTCTGTACTTTTTAGTAGAGATAGGGTTTCACTATGTTGCCCAAGCTCATCTTGAACTCCTGAGCTCAAGCAGTCTGCCAGGCTTGGCCTCCCAAAGTGCTGGAATTACAGGCATGAGCCACTGTGCCTGGCCTGATAATATGAATTTAAATAAGTGTGTATGATAGATGATCACAGTTTCTTTAAGGGGGTACTCTGTCCAGCCCTTGCAGTCATTGGCAAGGATGACTCCAGGTTTTTGGAACTCTTTAGGAAAAATAATATACAATTGCCTATATAAATAAAGTATGAAAATAAATATTTATTTCAAATGAGAAAAGAAGCAACAAATAATTTATTAAAATCTGTCAATTACCACACACATGATGAATCCAGAAAAAAAGTCACAATAGCTTTTACCTCCACACATTTAAGAGAGCTTTTCTCTGTTACCACCCACAAGCTTTTGGTACTGGGCACTGTGGGACAAGTTTCTATCACACCATGACTTCGGGCCTTGCATCTTCATGTCTCAACACTGGGTGAATTGGCACTGTTGGTGCTAGGACTATTCCTGAAGTTGTTAATTGGGGATGACTAATGATGACTGCACACAGAAGTCACTGCAAACCACATAAACATATCACACTCAACCCCAGTCAGGGGATCCCCACCTCAACATCTCCTATCAGATACTGAAAATGCGCATGGCCACTCTGGTTCCTCTCAACATGAGGGAAAGTGTGATGGAGGCCAAGTTAGAGTAAAAGGGGACAATAGTCTCTATCCACGGTAATACAAAGATCTTGCTTTTAGAAGTGTTATAATAACATGGCAACAAGAACACATAGGTAGGGCCCTTTTCAGGGTCTGTGTAAAGTGAAGAGCCATGAAATTTAAATGCCATTAGCTTTACTAGAAATCCATTTCTGATCCTTGGACTCAAAATCATTATTCTGAGACATGCTGACTGGCCCCGACAAGCTGATCACATTTTGCCTTTAACTTAAGTGTTAACCCTTATGACCAGAATTGGTGACCTTAGAGCTGTGAAAAGTTCAGCTGTCTTCGTATCCCTGCTCAGCTGACCTGGATTCAGTATACTTTTCTTCATTAAATTCATCATTTAGGTCCTGTGTTTTGGAAAATGAAATTTTGGTATTGATAGAATGTGGCCAGGGTTGACTATGATATCACATTTTTCTCCCTCTTCCCCAGTGGGCAGTGAACCTTGAAAGGCAGTGAGGAATGCTAATTCAGACCTTGTTTATTATCATTGTACACCTATGGAGTACTAAATTGCAGATCTAAACGTATGGCTAAGCTTTTATGCTATGTGTTAGATTAGTGAGGATGATAATTAGTTGAAATTAGGAAAATGGAACACAAGACAGGAAAGTGATACCCTGGAAAACCAGAGTCGTCAGAGTTCTACTTGTCCTGGGGTTATTGGTCAGTTCTTGCACAGTTCTGCCCAGGGTGGGTGCAATACAAAAGTCCTTATGCTTAAGAGTACTTTTGTTTTTCCTCTGGAGGCAGAATTGAAACAACTGACTTCTTCTCAATGTAGACAAGAACTAAGGATGGGCAGAAAGTGAAATCATTAACTTTCTATAGATCTTGGGTAACATAAGCTTTAACCTTATGAATTTTAAAAAGCAGGCTTGACTCATCTCTGCCTGCCATCATAAACATTTTCTACTAAGTCCACGAGTATTAAACATGCATCTTGCAATGTAATGGATGTCCAAGATTAGATTTTAGTTTAATCCATCAAACATGTCCGTAAGCATAGGGAATTCTGTGTTGCACCCACCCTGGGGAAAACTGTGCAAGAATCAGACAGTCCCAACAGGACAAGTAGAACTGTGAGGACTCTGGTTTTTCAGGCAATCACATTCCTGTCTTACTTTTCATTTTTCTAATTTCATTCTCTAACACATAGCATGAAAACTTAGTCATTCATTTAGATCTGCAGTTCAGATTCCCTCCTGGTTTTTATTTCAGTCTCCTCCTTCCTTTTATTAATCAATTCCTAGGTGAACAAAAATCTAGTCTTTCTAGTCCAAATTTGAATTTCCACTCTATGTTGGCAAGATTTTCTTATCTATCCTGGTGTGAGATTTGGGCAAAAGTCAGACCTCCTGCTGCCTGAAACACCTGACTGAACTTGGAAGGTAAAATAGGTAACATGTGACCAATTTAACCAGTAGGCAGGGTGATATTTTTGTTTTCCTTTCCTCTTCTCTTCTTTCAAGCTCTTATGTGCTATATAACCCCAAATAAAATCATGCACAACTTATGTATATGTTTAATTCAAAAGCATTCTGTGTAAAGATAAAACTGAAATTTCATCTTAAATAGATCTATTCATTCAGTGCTTTGGAGGCCAGCCAGGAATGAACTCCAAATGTGAGAGTCTGCAACAGCAACCAAAAGCACATGCTCCACGTGACTTAAACCTATATTTTCAAATGGCCGATAGAACAAGTTTCAAATGCTTTCAAGCTGCGACTAGGCTCATATGGAGAGATAAACAGAGGCCCCAAACTGTGCGCTGAATATATAAGTCATCAAAGCAATTTTAAAATCAATTCAGCATTTGACAAGGAGCCAATATGGTTCCCTTGTGATTAGAATGACATGCTCAGGCTACTACTGTGGGTAAAATTCTGACAGCAGTGTTTTGTACATGTTGGAACCTCTGAAAGATCCCCCTCCTGCCTCCCCCCTCCAAGGAAAAGGATAATGAAGCATTACAATGGTGTATCTGTGAGATCACTAACACATGGGCACCATTTGACTGTGAGGGCATTGATGAAATTCTAGTGACTGGGCAAAAGAGCCCAAGACCCGAGTTTATGGTATGGCCTCAACCACATTTATAAAAACAAAAAGAACAATCATCTCTGAATCTAGAGATAATTGAAAACAGGCTTCTTCTAAGGATGGGGAGTGTTTTTTTGTGTTTGCGGGGAGATAATCAGGACAGAGGGAGAATGGTAGTGACTGAAACACTATAACAGGCCCTCATGTTTGTTCATTTTCACAAGAGAAAATAAAAAAGAACTTGCTAGCCAGAGGCCCATGTGCCATTGATATTTTTCTTCTTTATATAAGTTCCAGTTTTACATCTCTTTTTCTTATCCTAAGAAGTTCTCTTGGCTCCTCAACGTGTAGAGAAGACCTGGTGGAAAGTGGGGTTCGCTGTACTTTCATTTTATAGTCTAACTTCAATCATTGTTTATTTTTTCTCATTGTTTATTTTATTTTTTCTCATTTGTTTTATTTTTTTCTTCACTTTGGAAGTGATTACCTTGATTTCTTCTTGGTAAATCAGCAGAGATAAATGTCCCACAGCTGCAATTTTGATGCTAAGCTGCTATCTCATTGTAACAGGCTCAAGGCCAAATTTTCTCCTTGGCCTTCACGTCCCCAATCTTTCAACCTCAGACTCATCACCTGCTTGTGCACTTTTGCCACCATCTGGCACTGCCAGTGTGCCAGTCTCCTTCTCTTTTTCTCCGTAAAGTAGTCCAGTCACAGAAGGCTTAGTTGCTTCTATCCTGCCCCACCCCACATCCCTGGTCCTCATGATCCAAGGAGAGCAGGTAACAGAGGTAAAGGATCCGTACATATCAGGCACACAATAGGGACGTTGTTCATTGTTCGGCTCAGCTTCTCCTGTTGATTCAGTACACTGAAAAATCCTGTACCTGGATCAATAATAAATAATATTGCTAAAGATGCTGGAGCAAAGCCCAGGCGAAACTGTACTGAATGAAGCTCACAAACATGGTTTAGCTGGTTCCCTGGGAAACATTCCTGGGAGAGGCAAAGTTATGGAAAACTACTCTTGTTTTTTCCAAGAATATGAGGTACAGGCTTGTGACAACCTTTAAGGGGGGAAAAAATATCTCCACAGTCAGATCAGGTCAATCTCCTGTTAAACATCCAAACTCATTTTCATGACCCCGAATGAGCTGCCCAGCTTTCTGAGCTCATCTGCAGGTACTTTCTTTACCTTCTTTTTAAGTTCTAGACATACAAATATCCACACTTTCCTGTTCTCTCTGCCTAGAATATTCTTCTCACGTATTTTATCTTCTTCTTATCACCCAGTGTTTAGATTAATTATTACCTCCTTGGTTGTTTCACTTCTTACTCCATTTTTGCTCCTTAGCAATTACACCTATGTGAATTCATATTTTATTTTAGTCATTTGCTTATGTTTGTCTTCCTAGTAGAATAAGCTCCGGTGAGGCGGGAAGCTTATTTACAACTGTATCCTCAACATCTAAAACAATGCCTGGCGTGTGGGAGACACTCAGTAAATAGTTGTGGGATGAAAAATGGATGGGTGCTCATGGAATGACACAACTATAGACCTTTCACAAAGTGGTCTTCCTACAGAAGTATTTCTTTTTTTTCTTTTTTCTTTGAAACAGAATCTTGCTCTGTCACCCAGGCTGGAGTGCAATGGCGCCATCTTGGCTCACTGCAACCTCCGCCTCCTGGGTTCAAACGGTTCTCCTGTCTCATTCTTCTGAGTAGCTGGGATTACAGGCACCCATCACGATGCTAATTTTTTCATTTCATGTTGGCCAGGCTGGTCTTGAACTCATGACCTCAAGTGATTCCCCCCAACCCGCCTTGGCCTCCCAAAATGCTGAGATTACAGGCATGAGCCACCGCTCCCAGCCCAGAAGTATTTCTTTGAAAAAATAAGTGCCCTGTCTGATCATAAATTCAGCTTCTGAAGCTGTACCATGGAGTTGTTTGAAATTTAGCAAATGCTTACTAAGACCCGACTTGGACAAACTATAACTGAAAGCAACATGGAGGATCTATAGGTAATTGAGAAATT
Organism: Chlorocebus sabaeus; assembly: GCF_047675955.1. Lineage (NCBI taxonomy): Eukaryota > Metazoa > Chordata > Mammalia > Primates > Cercopithecidae > Chlorocebus > Chlorocebus sabaeus. The sequence continues at coordinate 65,232,084 of NC_132926.1, read as the reverse complement.
ATGCCTGTTATCAGGGTCTTGAGACTTTGCTGAGAGTAGTGTTACTTCTTTGTAGGGGGAGTTTGACAAAACAAGACAAAACGAAATAAAAGTTAAATAGAGACCCAGAAATCCAGAATTTATCCTTCTTCCCTTCTGTTCATACTCAGGTTCACCAAATTTGAGATTTCTACTTCCTTAGTATTTTTTGAGTCTCTTCACCAATCTTTGCACCCACTGCTGTATCTGTGGTTTTGTTTCAGCCTCATAATACGTTCCCCTGCCTCCACCCTAAACTGGCTCTCATCTTTTCTCCACACTGTTACAGTAATGGAATTTCTTTTTCTTTTTCTTTTTTAAATACTTGAGGGGATGGATACCCCATTTTAAAAATTATACTGTAAGATCTGGGATACATGCACAGAACGTGCAGGTTTGTTACATAGGTATATATGTGCCATGGTGGTTTGCTGCAACCATCAACCCATCATCTATATGAGATATTTCTCCTAATGCTATCCTTCCCCTTGCCCCCTACCCCCAACAGGCCCCGGTGGGTGATGTTTCCCTCCTTGTGTCCATATGTTCTCATTGTTCAACTCCTGCTTATAAGTGAGAACATGCGGTGTTTGGTTTTCTGTTCCTGTGTTAGTTTGCTGAGAATGATGGTTTTCAGCTTTATCCATGCCCCTTTAAAGGACATGAATTCATTCTTCTTCTTTTTTTTCCTTTCTGAGACAGAGTCTCCTTCCATTGCCCAGGCTGGAGTGCAGTGGCATGATCTCAGCTCACTGCAACCTCCACCTCCCGGGCTCAAGCAATTCTCCTGCCTCAACCTCCTGAGTAGCTAGGATTACAGGCATGCACTACCACACCTGGCTAATTTTTATATTTTTAGTAGAGATGGGGTTTCACCATGTTGGCCAGGCTAGTCTCAAACTCCTGACCTCACGATCCACCTGCCTCAGCCTCCCAAAGTGTTGGGATTACAGGCATGAGCCACTGCGCCTGGCCGAATTTATTCTTTTTTTATGGCTGCATAGTATTCCATGGTGTATATGTAACACATTTTCTTTATCCAGTCTATTATTGATGGGTATTATGGTTGATTCCAAGTCTTTGCTATTGTGAAGAGTGCTGCAATACACGTTCGTGTGCATGTGTCTTTAGAGTAGAATGATTTATAATCCTTTGGGTATGTACCCAGTAATGGGATTGCTGGGTCAAATGGTATTTCTGGTTCAAGATCCTTGAGGAATAGCCACATTGTCTTCCACAATGGTTGAACTAATTTACACTCCCACTGTCTGTGTAAAAGCATTATTTGTCTACATCCTCTCCAGCATCTGTTGTTTCCTGACTTTTTAATGATTGCCATGCTAACACGCATGAGATTGTATCTCATTGTGATTTTGATTTGCATTTCTCTAATGACCAGTAATGATGAGCTTTTTTTCATACGTTTGTTTGCTGCATCAATGTCTTCTTTTAAGAAGTGTCTGTTCATACCCTTCATCCACTTTTTGATGGGGTTGTTTGTTTTTCTCTTGTAAATTTGTTTAAGTTCCTTGTAGATTCTGGATATTAGCCCTTTGTCAGATGGATAGATTGCAAAATTTTTCTCCCATTCTGTAGGTTGCCTATTCACTGTGATGGTAATTTCTTTTGCTGTGCAGAAGGTCTTTAGTTTAACTAGATCCCATTTGTCAGTTTTGGCTTTTGTTGCCATTACTTTTGGTGTTTTAGTCATGAAGTCTTTGCCCACACCTGTGTCCTGAATTACCTAGGTTTTCTTCTAGGGTTTTTATGATTTAGGTCTTACATTTAAGTCTTCTGGGGATGTTATGGTTTTAGGTCTTACATTTAACTCTTTAATCCACCTTGAGTTAATTTTTGTATAAGGTGTAAGGAAGGGGTCCATTTTCAGTTTTCTGCATATGGCTAGCCAATTTTCCCAACTGTAATGGAATTTGTAAGCTCAAATTCTCAGCATGAGGCCGGGCACGGTGGCTCAAGCCTGTAATCCCAGCACTTTGGGAGGCCGAGACGGGTGGATCACAAGGTCAGGAGATCGAGACCATCCTGGCTAACACGGTGAAACCCCGTCTCTACTAAAAAATACAAAAAAATTAGCTGGGCGTGGTGGCGGGCGCCTGTAGTCCCAGCTACTCGGGAGGCTGAGGCAGGAGAATGGCGTGAACCCGGGAGGCGGAGCTTGCAGTGAGCTGAGATCCGGCCACTGCACTCCAGCCTGGGCCACGGAGTGAGACTCTGTCTCAAAAAAAAAAATTCTCAGCATGACATGTCATGTTATGGCATGTCACTCCTCTGCTTAAACCCTTCATGGACTCCCCACTGAACTCAAGATAAGGGCCACATTCTGAAACATAGCCTGCAAGGTCCTGCCTGATCTGGCCTTGGCCAGTCTGTCCAGATTGATCCCCACCATGCCCCACCTTCCATGCTACAAAGCAGCCACAAAGTTAAATATTCCTTTCTCTGAGTGGCCCATGATCTCACTGGCCATATGGCTGTAAGTCCCTCTGCCTGGAGCTCTCACTCACCTCAGGACTTAGCTTTCATGTCTTGTTCTCTGGGTCATGCTCCCATCCCCACACCTCAGGCTCCCACAGCCATCCACTTTTAGAGCATCCATAACTCTGATTGCTCTTTGTGTGTGCTTTTCTCTCATTACATTGAAACCCCCTTGAGTACAGGGACAGCATCTAGTTGAAAAGAGAAGAAAAAAAGAGCAAAAAAAAATTATAAATGGTTGACTCAATAAGGAAATACAACTAATACGCTATTGGTTTTCCAAGGAGGAGATCATTTAAGGCACCCTGGAAAAATGATATTTTATCTGAGCTTTGAAGTATGACAAAAGGCTTTCACAAACAGGGAGTAAGTGTGAAATATTTGAGGCTGAGGAGAATGGCAAGAGGTTAGGCATGGCTAGAAGGCTGTCAAGGACAATAAGGCCAAGAAAATAGGGGAAAAGCTCAATCATTGAGGGCTTCTGATGTTATACCATGGAGTCGAGACTTATTCCGAAGGTCATAGGGAGTTGGGATTGTTTCTGTACAAGTGTGTGACAAGAACTGACTTATGGCCTAGAAAGAATAATCTAGCATCAAGGTAAAAGAGGCATTGCAGAAGTGAGAGACTGGAGGTAGTAAAGCCAGCTGGAGACCATGCCAATAATCCAGGTGAGTGACAAGGAGGCTCTGGGCTGAGGCAGAGGTGGGGTGGGGCTTGGGTGGGTGGGGAAGACATTGTGGCAGGAGAACAGGCAGCATGATCATACCATGATCAGCTAGAAGGATGATGAGGCAGACGTGCAACAGGGCTGACAAGCTGTGTGTCCCAAACAATACTCCATTCTCTTGGGTACTGCTCAGCATGCATCAGGAGGAGAGTGTTCCACACTACATTGTCATTTAAAAGGACATTCCAAAAATGTAGCCCATTCCACAGAGGGCAAGAAAGCAGCCTGGATACCTCGGTCAGTGAGACATGGATTGAAGAATGCAATGTTGTTTAGTTTGGCAAACACATGCAGAAGCAAGGGGAAATGTCATAGCAGCCTTCACATATTTGAAACTGTCCTATAAAAGAGATATTAGCCATGTCCAGAAGGCAAAACTCAGGCCAAGGGTGAGTTGGAATTGAAAGAAAAAACATATTTTGGCTCCATACAAGGGAGATCTTTCTAACATGTAGAGCTGTAGGCTACCTTGTCAACTGAAGAGCTCACCTGCACTAATGGCCACACAGAGGGCAAGAGACTCTGTTGGGACACACAGAAAGGGGTTTCTGGGGTTAGATGGGACATGAGACTGAGGTCCTGTAACCCTGGAGACTTTAGTTTCCTTCCATTGCTACCCTAATTCACTCCATATTTTTAATCACAAACATAGTATTGAGAAGAAATACCATGGCCAGGAAATCTTGACAGGGAAGAGGAACAGTATCATGAGGACAGTTCTGCTGCCAGGGGAGAAAAAGTTTATTCAATGCCCTCTGGGACACTTGCTGACTTCTGCTCTCCTGTTCACCTCCCTCCTCTTCTCCAGAAACAATGGGATTTTCCTCTGGGTTAATATGACCCAAGGGGCTGGCTGTTCTGGTCCCAGCCACATGACAGTTGGGAAATGTCCCCACTTATTAAACACTGCCTTCTTCCTTTCTTCGGTGTTTTCAGACATGGGGCAAGGCAAATTCAGTGTCTGGGCCTCTGCCTACAAGGAATTTTGTTTCCCTTGCTATTCTATTTCGCATCTCCACTTTCTCTTTCTCTACTTAACTAACTAACTAGCTAACTTTCTCTTTCTCTCTGATCATAGGACTTTGTCAGTCAGTGATAAATTAGAAATATTCCTTTTCGGGAATTTTGAGACCAGAGACTACACCAAGTTCTTAATAACTATATCAATGATCAAGATTTCATAATTTATATAATTAGAGATCGTATTTTTCTATTGATTTTTATGGCCAGGCCTCAAAACAACCTATGAGGTGAGGAATCCAAAGCTTAGAGAGATTCAGCCAGTTTCTCTAAATCTCCTAGCTGTAAGAGACAATGTTGAGGATCTGTGGTCTGACTTCAGGGCCTGGACCTTCGATCAGTAATCCATGCTACCGCTTTGTGTGGAATAGGCCTTCAGACAAGAGCAGCTCACAGACAGACAGTTCTCAAACTTCCACCCTCTCTTTAGACTGCAAACTCCCTGGGCACAGGGGCACAGTCTCACCATGGGGCTAAGAGCCCCAATAATTGCATTGTCCAATACACAGAATGAAACAAACAAATACTTTTAATACTATTTGTATGTTGAAAAGATGATATTTTAGATATGTTGTATTGAAAGGTATTAGATTTGATTTTACCCAGTTCTTCTTACTTTTAAATGCCTGGCTATTAGAAGTCTGAAAATTACATATGTGGTCCTCATTGGCTTCTGCTGGACAGCACTGCTTTAGAAGGTGGAGGCCATGCATTTTCTCTGAGACCAGTTCAAGCGTTCTGTGAAGGAGCTGGCAAAGGGAGGATGCCAGAGAAAAGCTGGAAACTAAATCCTTCAGAGTCCCTAAATGAGATGAGATCTCACAAGACTAAAGCTGGCACACTTTGCCATGACATTTCATTCTTGGTTCCTTTCCTCCCTAGACTCTCAGAGGTTTCTGATGGTTGTTGCTTGCTTGCTTGTTTGTTTATTTTTGAGAAAATGACCACGTGCTCCCAGGCAGGTCCCCCAGCCTCTGGCCTGCACCAGAAAGCCTTCCCTGAAGCTGAGAGCACAGCCACCTCCTGTCCCCTGCTCTTTGTTAACATGTTTTCCCCCATTCTGCACTGCCCAGGGCTGAGAGCTGTCTGGGAGGCTGATACACAAAAGGCACAAAAGCATCCCTGGAAATATAATAAGAAGGGGACATTTATATTGACTAGAATTCCTTTCAGGGTGAGAATTGTTTTGTTTGAAATGTAGGAATAATTTGATACCATGCTTTGTGTGGTGGGGTGTAAAGGCCCCTAGATCCTAGTGGTTACTAAATTGCTTTCTAAAAAGTGGTGATTTGGTTCATTGTAGTGCTTTCCTTCTGCTGAGTTGAGTGTGCAAGTTTGAAGCAAAAGATGAACTGCTTGAGGGAAACAGAGAGCTAGAAATCTGCCACAGGGATTCTATTCTCCTCTTAATTTACTCAGCATGTGTTCTTTTGTCAATATTTTAATGAATATTGATTGGACAAGAAAGCAAATAATTAGACTCTGGGACACTCACATATCTTAGCCTGGTGCTGGCATGCTCTGATGAAAAGCATTTTCCCTATAGTTGCTTTTACAGTCTTACCTGGTTTAGTGAAGATTGTGTCTGTGTCTGGTGATGTTCAAAGCAATGGCAGGGCTGCACAAGTGCACGATGCATGCTCTAGCACATCCTCTCTGGGAAAGCAAGGCAGGGGCCACTTTTTTAAACCAGACTATTCATTTCTAAGATGTAATAAATAGACCTATTGTACTAATGAGGAATGCCAACAAATGCACCTTCAAATGAAGATGTGAGGCTACCGTAAAAATGGAAGAGATGGGGGAAGGCCAAGGAGATATTTGCTTAAACTATAATCATCCAGTCGATGTAAAACAAAAACAACAACGACAACAACAAAACCCTTCGTCAATCTTCTCTCTCTGTTGCACTCAATCCCAAGAACCATAAATAGGTCCTATTCCTTTTCATAACCCAAAAGCAGCACCA